>NC_086101.1:98096282-98417654 GCF_963921235.1 Mobula hypostoma
ACTTCTATAAATGTGTAGTGGAGACCATATTAGCTGGCTGTATTGCAGCCTGGTATGGACACACCAATGCCCTTGAATGGGAAGTCCTCCGAAAAGTAGTGTATATGACCCAGTCCATCTCGGGTAAAGCCCTCCCCGCTGTTGAGCACATGTACATGAAATGTTGCAGCAGGATAGCAGCATCCATCATCAGGGATCCCCACCTTCAGGACATACTCTCTTCTCACTGCTGCCATCAGGAAGAAAGCACAGGAGATTCAGGACTCACACTAGCAGGTTCAGGAACAGTTACTATCCCTCAAACATCAGGCTCATGGAGCAAAGGGGATAACTTTACTCACCCCATCATTGAAATGTTCCCATAACCTATTGACTCACTTTCCAGGACTCTTCATTTCATGCTCTTGATATTTTTTGCTTATTTATTTATTATCATTATTTCATTCTTTTTGTATTTTCAGTTTGTTGCCTTTTGCACATTGGTTGAATGCCCAAGTTGAAGTGGTCTTTCACTGATTCTATATGGCTGATCTACTGAGTATGCCCACAAGAAAACGAATCTCTGGGTTGTATATGGCAACACACATGTACTTTGATAATAAATTTACTTTGAACATTGAACTTTATTGTTTGGTCTGTTGAGCATGAATGTCTTGAAATCATGATGGAACTGTATGAAGCTTTGGTTAAGTATCATTTTGAGTATTGCGTGTATTTCTGATCACCACATTACAGGAATGGAGGGTATAGGGGGCTCTGGATAGAGGTAGTACCTTTGATGCCTGGCATGCTGCTTCCTACCAGATAGGGTGGACGGGCATCCATCTTCTAAATCTCTCACGTGTTGGCTCCAAGCTAAACCATGTGAGGGGGTGGTGTTAACACGGCACCACTGGGTGAATGACTTCCATGATGAAGTAATTGGCCGGGACGGAAAGGTTCTCAGATGAATTATAACGGCCACGTGTTCACGAACAGGGCGGGCCACCTAGTTGGAGGAAATCGGCTGTGGTCAAACCTGGAGAGGGATGGGCTGTGCCAGGTTTCAGATGCCAAGGCACGCCACAGGATGAGCACACCAAAAAGCAACTTCATACTGGATCGGTCGCAGCCCGGGTTACCAATGATCGCGCTATACATCTCACACCAGGGCGGACGCGATAAATGTGCTACTGGTGATTCGACACAGAAGATCTGTGGCAAAGAGAACATCACAATCGCCACATGGAATGTAAGAGCGCTGAACCAAACAGGGAAACTCAAGGAACTCACGCATGAGTTGGAGAAATACAACTGGCACTTTCTCGGGCTCTGTGAAGCCACATGGAAGAACGCTGGAGAAGTGGATACTGAGGAAGGATATGTACTCGATTTTAGCGGAGAAGAGAACAGACATGAAAATGGCGTAGGGTTCCTGGTCAACAAATCCATCAAGAATGCTGTCCTAGGATGCCAACCAATGTCAAGCAGGCTAATGACTATCCGCCTGCGAGTCAAGCCATTCAACATCACAGTGGCACAAGTCTACACCCCAACAACAATGAACACATTGAAGAATTCTATAAGAAACTACAAAATGTCATTGACAAGGTGGACAAAAAAGACATTTTGATCATTCAGGGTGACTGGAATGCCAAGGTGGGCAGAAATGCACAAGATGAGTGGGGGGATCTCTATGGCCCCTTATGCAATGACACCTCCAATGAGAGGGGACTATGCCTGCTGGAATTTTCTAGTTATAACAACATGGTGCTGTTGAACACACTTGGAGAGCGCAAAGCATCCCGAAGATGGACCTGGCATGCCCCCAGTAGTCAACATCACCAGATTGACTACATCCTGGTGCAAAGATGGCACAAATCTGGTGTGAACAGACCAAAGACCAGAACATTCCTAGGAGCAGACATGGGCAGTGACCATGACCGTGTCATGATGAGCATCGGAGTGCGCTTGAGGAGAATCAACAAGCCAAAAAACAGCCAGCTGAGATCCATCCTTGAAAAACTGAAAGACCCTGCCATCTCTGAAGAATTTCAGGCAGCAATTGGGGGGAAGTTTGCACCAATACTCCTCCTTGATGAAGACCTGGAGACCACCACAAATAACTTTAACACAGTGATGACGGAAACAGGAAGCAAGATTCTGGGGAAAAGCTGCCGCAAGTCTAAACCATGGATCACTAACAAGATACTAGATATGTGTGACACAAGAAGGAAATTAAAGAAAGATAAAAACACAGCAGAGGGAAAAACAGAATACAGGAAAATCAACAAGGAAATCAGGAGGGAAATGAAGGAAGCAAAGTGAAGATGGATAGCCGAACAATGTGTGGACCTTGAAGACAGCCTCTCCAACAACAACATAAAGAAGGCATTCCAACTGGTGAAAGATCTTACCAAAGAAAAACAAGCCAAAGTAAACACCATCCAAGACAAAAATGACAAAAGTCTCACAGAAGAAAAGGAAATAATGGAAAGGTGGACAGAGTACTGATCAGAACTGTACAACTACCAGAGCAAAGGGTATCCAAGCGTGCTGAATGTACAGGAATCTTCCAGTGAGGACGACTATCCAATCATGCCTGAAGATGTTGAAGCCGCAATACGATCACTGAAGTATGGGAAGTCAGCAGGAGTTGACAACATCTCTGCTGAACTGCTGAAGCATGGAGGAGAGGCCGCGATGGACATGCTTCCCACCATCTGCAATAAGATCTGGCAGGCAGGTGAATGGCAGACACCTTGGACTCAGTCACTGATCATTGTGCTTCCCAAGAATGGCAATCTCCAACTTTGCCAGAATTACCATACCATCAGTTTGATCAGCCATGTAAGCAAGGTAATGCTCAGGATCCGCCATGTAAGCAAGGTAAATGCTCAGAATCATACTGAACAGACTAAGACCTCAGGCAGAATACATCATTGCCGAGGAACAAGCAGGCTTTCGTAAAGACAGAAGCACCTTTGAGCAGATTTTCAACCTCCGTACCCTCTGTGAGAAACACCTTCAGCACCAGAGAGAGTTCTACCACGTCTTCATAGACTTCAAGAAGGCATTTGACAGAGTCTGGCATGATGCCTTATGGGCCACCATGAAGAAATTCAACATGGGGCAGAAGCTGATTCATACAATCCATCAGGTTTACATCGAGGCAACCAGTGCAGTACTCACTCAGGGCACCATCGGGGAGTGGTCCCATACCTCTGTAGGAGTCTGTCAGGGCTGCCTCCTCTCCCCCACTCTCTTCAACGTCTTCCTGGAACAGATCATGAGTGGTGCCCTTGAAGTTCATGTGGGCACAGTCAGCATCAGAGGGAGGAACATCACAAACCTAAGATTTGCTAACACTGATGGACTTTCAGGAAAAGAGGATGAACTGGCCAACCTGGTCAGCCATCCTGACAGAGCCTCCACAAAGTTTGGAATGGAAATAAGTGCCAAGAAAACCAAGCTCATGGCAAATGCCAATGGTGCCATCACAACAGACATCTCAGTCCATGGCCAGAAACTTGAGACAGTGCAGCAGTTCAAATACCTGGGGGCAATCATCAGTGGTGAAGGATCAAGATCAGAAGTCCTGGCAAGAACTGCACAGACAATGACTGCAATATCCAAATTCTAGACAATATGGAGGGACAGCAACATCACCATGAAGACTCCTGCGTGCATTGGTATTCTCCATCTTCCTGTACGCATGCAAGACATGAACCCTCACAGCAGAGCTACAGAGGAAGATACAGGCATTGGAAATGAGATGCTATCACAACATCTTGGACATCTCATACTTGGACCACATCACAAACGAGCAGGTCCGCAAGACCATCCAGCACCACATTGGCCCCCATGAAGATCTTCTCACAACGGTGAAGAAGAGAAAGCTGAGATGGTACGGCCACGTAACAAGATCCAAGTGGCCTTGCAAAAGACTGTTCTACAAGGAACTGTGGAGGGGAAAAGAAGGAGATGTAGACAGAGGAAAAGATGGAAGGACAACATTAAAGAATGGACAGGGAAAACATTTGCAGTGACCCAGGCTCTGGTACACAACGCAACAGATGGAACAGACTGGTGCAAAGCTTGTCATGACAGTGCCCTGAGGACTCCACCAGGAGTTAAGGGCACAAGGCAAGGCAAGACATTACAGGGAGGATGAGAAGTCTCTGGAGAGGGGCAGGTGGAGGATCCCCAGGACGCTTCTGGTGAATCCCTTTTGTGCTTTGTCTACAAATAAACATACTGTGCTCCTGATTGCAAATCATTTCAACATCCCTCCCCACACCTGAACCAAACTATTTGTCTTTGGCCTCCTCCACTACCAGGGTGAGGAGAGGTTCAAACTACAGAACCACATCTAATAGTCTGGCAAGGATGTATACATCGCAATGGTTTGAATATTGAAACCTCCGATTGTATGTGACCTACAATCCCTCTGTGCATCATTTTAAGAGGCCAAATAATGCTATTCCAAAAAAAAAATTATTTGATAGGATTTTAATCAAATTGTGGGTGAGGTGTTGAATAGAACTTTGTAGTATGCAGTTCTTACATGAAGAAACATTTCAGGCACTGAAGAAATTCTAGGCCAATTAGCTTTTCTCAATGGGTTTGAAGGTTATCAAACTTGTCAACAATCATAGTCTGCATGAGTCTGGAGACTAACAGAAACAATTTGATTGACTGAGGAACTATTGTTAGAAACAATTTTATGAGTCAGAGAACCTAGCCAATCAATCATGTGTTAGGACTAGAGTTATTCTTCATTAATCCCTTGTGATGCATTAACATAAATGGAGCCAGCAGGGACATAGAACTAGAATTATTATATGGGTAACTTTTCTCAGCCTCTTCCTGAGATCGTCCAATCAACTGTTGTTAGATATTAACTAATTGATGGCCATCAAAAAAGACACTGCATTGTAATGGCTAACATAATGATTTACAGCATCAGTGATCGGCAGGTTGTGGTTCAATTCTCACTGTGTCTGTAAGAAGCTTATATGTTCTCACCATGATTGCATGAGTTTCCTCTGGGTGTTCTAGTTCACTCCTACAGTCCAAAGACGTACAGGTCAAGGTTATTAAGCTGTGGGAATGCTATTTTGGCACTGGTGGCATGAGAACAATTGTGGGCTGCCCCCAGCAATCCTCAGATTACGTTGATCCTCAATGCAAACAGTACATTTCACAGCATGTTTCAATGTTCCAATGTACTTGTGACAAATAAAGCTAATTTTTAAAACAAATCTTATCTTTAAAAAAGCCCCAGCAACATCATGAATCTATGTCAAATACCTGTGTACCGCACTTTCTCCTACCATGAGCTGAGCTATTTCAGTACACATTCAACCTTGTGTCCACTGTAAAATACAATATTCCAAATTGTACAAACATGCAGTGTACAGAACAGATCTAACATAATTAGTTTACCTTCATTAATCAACAAATTTGTGAAAATAATAGATATTGCTGTCAAGCAATACTTACTCACTCTCAATCAACTTACCAGTGTTGTCTGTTTTCAATCAAGATTAGTCATTTTTTTAGGTTTTTAGATTATCTTTCCATTTCTGAATACATTAGTATCCATAAATCAAAGTAGAAAAGAAACTGTAAATGCACAACACTTGGTTTTTTTTTGTAAAGAGAAAGAAAAATAAAAGTTTCCTGCGAGACATGCATGAGAACTGGCACAGACAAGCTCAGTCACCAGGCCTTGGTCCATCTTTGCTGCAAACATGTCCCACCTTCCCAAGGGCAATTAAAGATAGGCAATAAATTCATAGTTAGTGTTTATCTCTAATAAGCAAATATAGGTAGCATAGCGGTTAGTGTAATGTAATTATAGCTTGGAGTGTTGGAGTCCAGAGCTCAATTCCAGAGTCATCTGTATGGAGTTTCTACATTCTTCCTGTGACTGAGTGAGTTTCCTCAGCTGCTCCTACTGACTAGGGTGAAATAGGTTGGTTGCTGGGAGTCCGCTGGGCTGGAAGGGCCTGTTCCACACTGTATCTCTAATAAATAAGTGCCGTGATTTCATAGCTCACGATATAATAAGATAAATTGCCGCAATAATGTCAGCATTTCTGCAAATTGTGCTTTTATCAAAACTTTAAGGGCACAGTCTACTTTTGGATTAGTTATACAAAAACATTGTCTCATGGTATTCTCAATCTAACTCCATGTTTCCATCCATTGTAAAATCCAGTTTTATCCAATAATAACATACCCTTTGTGCCATTTTTGCTAGTTTTCCATTTTTTATATGTTTAATGTTTCATGTTTTCTATGTTTAATAGATAGAGGGGACAGCCAGTGCATTTTTTCCAGGATGGCAATGGCTAAAACGAGAGGATATACTTTTCAAGATGAAAGTATAGAGGGGTGTCAGTGATAGTTTTTTTATTTTTATAGACTTTGGTGGGTGTGTGGAATGCACTGCCAGGGGTGGCAGTAGATGCAGATGCATTAGGGGCATTCTAAAGACCCTTTTGATTAGATGAAAGGAAGATAGAGGGCCATGTAAGAGGGAAGAGTTAAATTGATTTTAGAGTAGGTTTAAAGGTCGACGCAACATTGTGGGCTGAATAGTCTGTACTGTACTGTTCTATATTCCACATTCAGATCTGTACGGAAATGAATAATTCTCCCATACTTCCCTCTTGGATTTTTAGTATAATCATGAATTTTCTTATCAAGCTCCAATTGTTTAAAGATTTCTCCTCCAGCAAGGCTTTGAAAACAGCTGATAGCCCTTAATCATAGATTCCACTGTAAAAACATCAATGTTCACCTCATTAATACCTCTTGGCATTTTTGTCAGCTTATCTTTTAGTGCAGGAGTTCATAACTTGCAATGCTGCTGAGTTTTCAAACGCCACCCGAACTACATGCAATTATTTTTTTTCTTGGGGTGGTGTTCAATTGCCTGTTCTCCATTAAACTACAGATAGAAACTTGAGTTGATTAATAATGGTACAAACTTGTTCATGGCTTTCGTGCTTTACTAACAAAATACGGGCACACTAGGTAATTAGTAAATGGTTTATTATTGTCTCATGTACCACAATACAGTCATGGAGCACCACGGCACAGAAACAGGCCCTTTGGCCCATCTAATCTATGCCAAACTGATTTTCTGCCTAGTCCCATCTACCTGTACTCAGACTATAGCCCTTCAAAGCTCTTATCCATGTGCTTATCCAAACTTTTCTTCAATATTACTATTGAACCCACGTTCACCACTTCAGCTGGCAGCCCACTCCAACTGGCAGCCCACTCCACAGCCACATCACCCTCTGAGTGAAATTTCCCCTCGAAGTCCCTTCAATATTTTCCCTCTCACCCTAATCCTATGACCTCTATTTCTAGTCTTACCCAACCTGATGGGAAAACACCTGCAATCATTCATTCTACCTATCCCCCTAATAATTTGGTATCATTTTTGTTATAGTTAAATGTTTTTGTCTTTTGTGCCATCCAGAGATCGTGTAATGATAACTACATTGAGCTAGTCACACACACACACACACACACACACACACACACACACATACGGAAACCCTCTGGTTCCTCTCCTCCTCCATGGTTGACTGTCCTTTCCTAACAGATTCCTCCTTCGTCACTTCCACCTATCACCTCCCAGCTTCTTTCATCATTCTCATTCTCTCCCTCCCTCATCTGCCTATCAGCCCTTCCCCACACCTGTCAGCTCTTGCTCCACCCCTTTACCCACACTGTCTCCCTCACCCTTTCTGATGAAGGGTCCTGACCCAAAATGTTGGTTGTCTAGCCTCTCCAGAGATGACACCTGATACTGCATTATGTGCTTTGCAGTTTCAGAGAAAGTGCATTACAGGAAGACAAATAAAGTTCAAGGGCCATAATGAAGTAGATTTTTTTCAGATTAACTGAAAAACCTCAGATTAACTTTCGAATTATATATTTGCCCAGATATTTAATATACTTAAATAAAAACAGAAACAATGCAAGTACATAACAATTACTTCAACACTTTAAAAGAAATGAGATATTGCAGTTTCCAGTGGGACACTCGATTGGAACAAAGTAGGTTGTTCTTACTGGACTGACACATATTTGCCCATGTGAATGCTGGAATCGATGGACTGGGATCATAGGATAATATCTGTCGAAAGGGTTTTCAATAACAAAGATATTGAACTACTGTGGAATTAGCTAGCAGATATGTACTCATACAATCAATCCCTTGACTAAACAGTCCAGCAGTAAAGGCTCGAAGATATCATATTATACATAACTGTCTATGCTAGTTTGTAGCATTTGAACTGATTAGTCTCCCTCAGGTAGTGCCACTCCCTGTTAGATTGCTTGATAATTACCTTAATTCAGTCACTCTAAGTATAATATTCCTGCTGATCCAGCCACTGGGTTTCCACACTAACAATGGTGTGCAAGATGTAGCAGTGTACTTTCTGCTCTCATGTCCTTAGACACATAAAGATATCTTTATTCACATTCTTTCGATGTGCTGTGATTGATGGAAACTATGTGCTTTTGCAGCAAATTTGCATTTTCTAAAATAGCTGATATTATTGGAAACAATATCTCTACTGACTGGTTTCTAGTCTAATTTTGTGAGTTCTGAGGGGGCTGATGAGGCTAATGTGGAACCGACACTGCTGGAATGAGCAGGAGGTGCCTAGGGGTTGTGTTAGTGGGTAGCTCGGGAAGATGAGCACACACCTTTTGTCACTTACAATGGACTTTTGCTTTTGAGATTTGTAATGCAGCTCAAATGTACCATCCTGATGTAAGGTGTCAGCCCAAACCACTGATTGCTTATTCTTTTCCATAGATGTTACCAGACCTACTGAGTTCCTGCAGCATTTTGTGTGTGTTGCTTTGGATTTCCAGCATCTGCAGAATCTCTTGTGCTTACAAGTTTACCATCTTCATTTTGAGTAACCTGGGAGCTTTAATCATTTTGTGAGGTTGGTATACTTCCTTGAGAAGGGCTTGAGAGTATCCTTGAATTATTTCTTCTGTCCATCTTTTGGCACAAGGGAGTTTAGAACAATGTGTCTTTTCCAGGAACCTAGTATCAGATTCTGCCATTGCTTGCTTATTGAGCCAACTCTGTGTAATTATGGCCTCAATGCTGGGAATATTGATCTGATGGAAAATGATGGTAGTAGATTTAGGGGTTTTGCAGAGACAGAGTAGGTGGTATCTGTCTATTCCTCTGAAGTGCCCGTTACAGATAGTTCAATGGCCCGGAAGTACACAAGGAGATATAATGAAGTGCACATTAGAAATAGTTTGAAGGCTCAGAGGTTTACTGGGATGTAGGAATCACCACTTGGGTGACACAGTAGTGTAGTGGTTAGCATGTTGCTTTACAGCTCGAGCAATCCATGTTCAATTCCTACACCTGTCTGTAAGGAGTTTGTACTTTCTCTCTGTGACCATGTAGGTTTCCTTCGGGTGCTCCAGTTTCCTCTTGCACCCCAAAGTCATGTGAGTTAGTAGGTTAATTTGTCTCTTGGGGGTATTTGGGCAGCATGGGCTCATTGCACTGAAAAGGCCTGCTTCTGTACTATATCCCTAAATATAAAATATACAGACCCTGAGTCCAGGGTGTTAATCTTCCAACACTATTTTCCTCAAATAGCCAAAAGCTATTCTGAAACAAGGAAGCCAAAGATATATCCACCTTCACTGAGGGGTGCTTCTGAGATATGGAAAATGATCACCATGTTCTGGAGTCTCATTATTAAATCTTTATCATTAGAAGCCACTATACAGTGCGGGGCTGAGGGTGGGAAAATAAGTAGTTGATGAAGGACTACTATTTTGTGGACGTTAAGAGCAAGGCTCATACACTTCAAAACACAAGTTGACAAGGACTCAGAAGTGAACTACAGAATGCAGACGTGTAGGTGTCATTTTCATGAAGAAATCTGATGACTGAATTAGAGTGACTTTTGTTATGCAGCAAAGTGTACACAAGAAATTAGGAGCAGGAGTAGGTCACCTGGACCATCAAGACTGTACTGTCATTGATTATGATAATGGCTGGCCTATCACAGACCTCGCTTCTCAGCTGTGCCAGTTCCCCCAGGAATGTATCTCCTGATCATTCAACAATTAATCTATTTCCACATTAAAACCTTCCAATCCACAGCTCCCTTGTGTACATAGAATTCTAGGGAATGAAATATTTCCTATTTATCCTGTTTCCATGCCTGGCACTGAAAATGGCAAGGAAAACCAATTCATAGTGTGACCAATACACAGGAGTGAGAAAAGCCAACCAGTGGCCAACAGTCACAGCAACAATCTTGAACTCAATGTCAGTAAGACGTAAGAGCTGATTGTGGACTTTGGGAGGTGTAAGACGAAAGAACGCATACCAATCCCTATAGAGGGATTAGAAGTTGAGAGAGTGAGCAGTTTCAAGTTCCTGGGTGTCAAGATCTCTGAGGATCTAACCTGGTCCCAACATATCAATAAAGAAGGCAAGAAAGTGACTATACTTCATTAGGAGTTTGAAGAGATTTGGTATGTCAACAAATACACTCAAAAATTTCTATAGATGTACAGTGGAGAGCGTTCTGACAGGCTGCATGACTGTCTGGTATAGGGGGGGTGGTGGCGTGGTGGGCTACTGCACAGGACCAAAAGTAGCTGCAGAGGGTTGTAAATTTAGTCATCTCCATCTTGGGTACCAGCCTACAAAGTACCCAATACATCTTCAAGGAGTGGTGACACAGAAATGCAGCGTCCATTATTAAGGACAGCCAGCACACAGGTCACGCCCTTTTCTCACTGTTACCATCACGTAAGGGGTACAGAAGCCTGAAGGCACACACTCAGTGATTCAGGAAAAGCTTCTTCTCCTCTGCCATCCGATTCCTAAATGGACATTGAACCCATGAACACTACCTCACTTTTTTAATATATATTTCTGTTTTTTGCACGATTTTTAATCTATTCAATATACGAGAGGTGATTGATAGGTTCGTGGCCTACGGTAGAAGGAGTCAATTTTAGAAAACCTAGCACATTTATTTTTCAAAATAGTCCCCTCCTACATGTACACACTTAGTCCAGTGGTCTTGGACCTCCAGAAAATGTCCACAACAGGGGTGATTGATTAGTTCGTGGCCTAAGGTAGAAGGAGATGAGTTAGACAGTTCTTCGTACATGCACGTGCAGTTCAACCCTTTGAGTAATTATGCAGAAAGTTTGAAGTTAATAACTCATCTCCTTCTACCTTAGGCCACAAACTTATCAATCACGCCTGATAAGTTATTAACTTCAAACTTTCTGCATAATCACTCAAAGGGTTGAACTGCATGTACATGTGACGAGAGCTGTATGACTTATCTCCTTCTACCTTAGGCTACAAACTTATCAATCACCCCTCGTACATACACTGTAATTGATTGATTTATTTATTCATTTATTTTCTTCTTCTTCTTCTTCTTCATCTATATTATGTATTGCATCGAACTGCTGCTGCTAAGTTAACAAATTTCGCATACATGCTGGTGATAATAAACCTGATTCTGAGGTAACTGGTGTTAGCAACTTCCGTTGAGGAGTAAGTCTTGATCTGTATGATCAGAGGGCAAAGATTTAAGGTGAGGGGGGGAAATTCAAAGGAGAACAAACAAAATACTGGAGGAACTTAGCGGGTCAACCAGCCTGAGGAGGGCAATGGTCAATCAAAATTTTGTGTGGAGGCCTTTCTATCTATAGGGTTTTTGGGTGCTGATCTTTAGGTGGAATTAGTTCTGTGTTGATTTGGACTTTTTCAGCTGCTGATCATTTTCCTCGTGGACATCCATTTGTATGTAGAAAACTAAAGACCCAAGGTGACATGATAGTTGTCTATCGAACTGTCCTGACGAAGGGTCTCGGCCTGAAACGTCGACTGCGCCTCTTCCTATAGATGCTGCTTGGCCTGCTGCGTTCACCAGCAACTTTGATGTATGTTGCTTGAATTTCCAGCATCTGCAGAATTCCTGTTGTTTAGATATCCATTGCACTAATTTTGACTCATTTGTTAACGTTATCAATAATCATTGTTGCAATGTGTAAATAGGTTATGTTCATAACACAACTGTAGATTAAATGACTTTTCTCCTCTGCAACAGAGTCCAAACTTAATATTGCATTTATCCTTTTGTAGCCCTTTTCCTCTTCTCCCCCTTCTCCCGTCCTCTCTTTGTATGCCTCCATCTACTCCATCATTATCCATCATTCAGCTGCCATTCTCTCCTCACTCAACCCCCACTCTGCTCCTCTACATGGCATCTTACACCACTCCTTAATCCACCAGTCACCTCGCACTCACTTCTCACCACTCCATTTCTCTTCTCTATGTTGGCCATCTCACCCCCTCCACTCTCAGCTCTTGACCCCAAAACATCAAAATTTCCTTTCCTTCCTTAGATGCTGCTCAGCCTGATGAGTTTTTCCAGCAGATTTTGTGTTGCTTATTATTGACAGGCGTTGTTACAGTACAAAATCTTTAGTTTTCAAAGCACAGGTGCTAGAGTTCAAAAAGAATGCCTGATGAAAGCATGTACATCTCATCTCCCAGAACTAAAGGGCAGATTACACCTCATATTCTGTCTAGGTACCCCCCAGCCTCTTAGCATGAACATCGATATCTTTAACTTCCAATAATTGCTCCTCCTTCCCCCTTCTCTTTTCTTCTATTCCCCATTCTGCCTCCCCTCTTATCTTTTCTCCCTACCTGCCTATCAACTCCCTCTGGTGCACTCCTCTTTCTTTTTCTCCCACCGTCCACTGTCCTCTCCCATCGGATTCCTTCTTATTTGGTCCTTTATCTTTTCCACCTATCACCTTCCAGCTTCTCATTTCATCCTCCCTCCCCCACCCACCTACCTTCCCCCTCACTCGATGTCACCTATCAGCTTCGAGCTTGTACTCCTTCCCTCCACCCCTGCTCCCCATCCCCCCCACTGTCTTATTCTGGCTTCTTCTTCCTTTGTTTCCAGTCTTGTCCCTAAGCGTTGACTCTTTGTTCCTCTCCAAAGATGTTGCCTGACCTGCTGAGTTCCTCGAGCATTTTGTCTCTGTTTTCCTGCGTATAACAGCTTTAGCACACAAGAATGATTTTCCAATCTTTCCTGGCTACGTTCCCCTTCTCCACAAGGAAATTAATCCTTGCAACAAATCTACAGGAGGAGATTACCATCAGTAACAACACTGCGCCCACATCTTACATACTTACTAATTTCTTGTAAAGGTTTTCATCTCCGAAGAATGAGAAACGTTATCTGGGAACACATCTATTTTGTGCAGCATGCAAACTGTACAGTGGCATCTTTAATGTAATATTTTTCTTTAGAATTTATTGTATTCTTACAAAGTGAGTCTATGAGCAGAGGACACAGGCTCAGAATAGATGAGAATGAATTTCTTTAACCAGTGGGTAATGAATCTGAGGAATTCATTGCCACAGGTGGCAGTTGAGAACAAGTCATTGGGTGTATTTAAAGCAGAGGTTGATAGGTTCTTGATTTGTCAGGTTGTCAAATGTTACAGGGAGAGGCAGCAGAAGAGGGATATTAAATCTGCCATGATGGAATGGTGGAGCAGACTTGATGAGTCCAATGACCTTTGGCCTTTTACTGCTCCTATGTCTTATGGATGGCAGCTGAAATAGAGACTGACTGCAATACAGTACAAAAACAGGCCCTTCAGGCCAACTGGTCCATACTGTCCAACAATCCCATCTAAACTAATCCCACTTGCCTGCAGTTGGCCCATATACCTCTGAATCGTTCCTATCCATCTAAGCAATTTTAACAAGCTGTTATTTTACCAGTCTAAGTCACTTTTTTTCTGGAAGCACATTACATACATTGACCACACTCTGGGTGAATAGATTGTCTCTTTAGTTATATTACGTTTCTCCCCTCTCACACCTAAACCTATGCCTTCTCATTCTTGATTTTCCAACCCTGGGAAAAAAATTCTGCACATCATCCGTATCTAAGGCTGTCATGATTTCATACACTTATAAGAAGATCACACCTCATTTTACTACACTCCAATAAATAAAATCCTAATCTGCTCATCATTTCTCTATAAATCAACCCTCAAGTCCCAGCAGCACGCTCACTAATCTCCTCTGCGCTTTTTCCAGCATATTGGCATCTTTATGGCAGCAAGATATCCAAAACTCATCAAATCCCCTACACTCGAGGAAATAAAATCATAATATATTTAACCTTTTCCTATAACTAAGGTCCTAAAATCCCAGCAACATCGTTGAAAATTTTCTCTCTACTATTTCAATCTTATTGATATCTTTCCTGTAGTCGGGGACCAGAAACACAACACTCCCAAATATGGCTTCACCAACATCTTATACAACTTTAACACAACCCCCAAATCCTATACTCAATACCACACTGATCTTCAAGTCTGCCCTTTGCTATCCATTTGCTCTTACTATATCTGAAGGACCCCTTAGGATTCTCCTTCACCTTGTCAGCCAGATTTATCTCTCTGGTTTTAAAATATCCACTAAAAGCTATTGTGGAACTTTGGAGAATTTACGTAGTGCCCATTTGTACACATAACCGGCTGGTGGCATAGTGGCATCAGCGCCGGATTTCGGAGCAAAGGCTCTCAAGTTCGAATCCAGCTGGCTCCCTTGCATGCTTTCCATCCGTGCTGGGTTGAGCGTCGAGCTAGCAACTCGGCCTCGCAAAAAGTAAGAAAGCCTGCTAAAAAAATACCATCATGATGGCGTCCCGATGACTCCACTTGGAGATAAGGGCTTTCTTCTTCTATTTGTACACTGAGTCCACTTTTTAGGTACACCTACTCATCTAATCAACCAATCATGTTGCAACAACTCAATGCATAAAAGCATGCAGGTATGGTCAAAAGGTACAGTTGTTGTTCAGACCAAACATCGAAATTGGGAAGAAATGTGATCTCAGTGACTTTGACTGTGGGATTATCAAAGAGGTTTGAGTATCTTAGAAACTGCTGATCTCCTGAGGTTTTCACACACAACAGTCTTTGGAGTTTACAGAGAACAGTAAAGCAAAAAAAAACTAGTGAGCTGCAGTTCTGTGGGTGAAATTGGCCTTGTTAATGAGAGGTCAAAGGAGAATGGCCAAACTGCTTCAAGATGACCAGAAGGCAACAGTAACTCAAATAAACACATATTACAACAGTGATGTGCAGAAGAGCATCTCCAAATGCACATCACGTCAGACCTTGAAGTGGATGAGCTACAGCAGCAAAAGACCGTGAACATACAGTGGCTACTTTATTAGGTAAGTAATAAATATAAACTAATTGTGTGTCACGATCATGTAGTGGTTGGTGGAATGTTATTACAGCTTGGGGCGTCGGCATTCAGAGTTCAATCCCAGTGTCCTTTGTAAGGAGTCTGTATGTCCACCCTGTGGAATGCATGATGCCCTAATTTCCCCTCAGATTCCAAAGATATACCAAATAGAAGATGAATTGGTCATTATAAACTGTCAGGTGATTAGATTAGGGTTAAATATGAGATTGTCAGGGTTCGCCGGGTGGTGCAACTCAAAGAACCTGAAGGACCTATTCCACACTGAATCTCCAAATAAATAAATAAATATTCACATTCCTGGATATTCTAACCCAAAGACAGGTTGCTAATGTTGTTTGTTCAACAGCTTAACGTTTACACTGTTTTTTGTGTGTTTCTAATTGATGAATTTCCCATCTGTATAAATCCATTCACCCAATTTCTATCAGTCATTTGGTTAATGTGTGAGTTTTTGTGCAATTTATACAATAGATATTGCTAGGAACCTGCAATTTTACCCATCCCTTATTGCCCTTTGAACTCTGCCAAGGACATTCCCAATCCCAGTTGTGAAAGACAGAGGTTTGGGCATGGGGCTAGCAACCCAATCCCACAAAAAAAAACTGTGGTGCAGAAGCAGCAACAGAAATCCCAATGGCCTTATCCCTGGAATCACAAAAAGCCGGGCTACATGTGGGGACAAATTGAAAGTCTGGCATAGAACAGCGGACTCTGGTAAAGACACTGTTGGTGGCCTATGCCCCAAAAGAGGAGATGGGGCTAAAGTAAATTGGAAGGGTCTCACCCCAAAATGTCGACTGTACCTCTTCCTATAGATACTGCCTGGCCTGCTGTGTTCACCAGCATTTTTTGTGTGTGTTTCTTGAATTGCCAGCATCTGCAGATTTCCTCGTGTTTGCAAAAGTAAGTAAGTATTGACTTTTCACTCATTTGGCTTTCTAGGCAATTGTAGAGGGCACTTAGGAGTTAGTACATTTGGCAAGAACTACAGATTCCTTCCCTGAAGCGTATCTATGTATCAGATGTGCTTTTTTAACAATTAATCAATTTCATACACACTGTCATTAATATTAGCTTTTTTGAAAAAAAGCATCTCTAGATTTATTTAAATGTATTTATATTATTCAATGTCTTGCTAGGGTACTCTCCTGTGCTTCCAGATTGATAGTCCTGATCTCTGGCTCCCATCCCAGAAACTTAACCCATGAAGTAACTAACCCCTTAAGTCAATGCCATTTCCTGAGTCAAGTTGATTGTTTCGCAATGGCTTTGAGTTCCTAATTCATCAAAATCCCTAGTTCTACCAGAGAATTTGAAGAACATTTGCTAAAGTCATGGAAGATGCCTTGGCGATAGAACCAGGTTTTCGGCCTTTCAAAAGGTTGGCTAATCCTTTGAGTCCCCGGGATTTGCTTCCCAGTTGGAAATTGTGCATAAGCAGCTTCGAGCTTTTTGTAAAATTCATGACAGATGGCTTGTACACGAGGTGACTATTTAAAAAGTTCCAACACCTTTGGGATTCCTTCAATTGCCTGAGTCCATTTTCCAAGGCTGACTGCTACTGTAACTAGAATGTGCCCTCATGAGTCCACCTTCCAAATATGGAAATCCTCTGGAGCAGATGGCTTCCTACTAATGAATGACATTTTTAAATAGCCTTTGCGTATAGAAGCCAGTTCATGCATATTAGATCATTTTAAACTGTTAGCTGACTCTCACTACCAGGAAACAGGAAGGTTCATGTAACTCTTTTTTGATGTAAATGTTAAACAAAAAAATAATGGCATTGGAAAAATATTTCTCCTATTTGCAAGGTCTACTATGACACCGGCATTTATCAATACCCACTGTGGTACTGATACATTCTTTTAATCAACATTAAATACATATGTCATAGTAAAACTTTGTGCAGTTACATATTTCATTTCCAAAAAATGGATATTATAAAAAATTCAGAGGAGCAGAGCATGATAAAATGAAGAAGGTCAAATCATGGTCCTTATGTTATGTAGATACACATGTCTAATGACTAAGGTTAAATGAACTTCTGATTAATCTGAATAGATATGATTCATTTAATAAAAATAAATCGATAAATTTCTTTTCAACCAATGAGATGACAATGGGAAAAGAAAAAAATGACCCTTCCAGTGACCGTTCCAAATAACTCCATCAAGATAGTCTATGGGTTATAGATGTAGGTGAACCTGAGCTGTGTAAGCCTCACAAATTAGAATCTCATGAGGATATGGAATAGGTCGAGTACCTGGGCTTAATGGATTCCACCCATACTGGGATAGCCACTGTCTCTTGCTGCACTATTGCATCTATAATAGAGTGGGTTCTATTCATATTGCTGGTACGACTTCACAATCATTTTCCATCCAAATTGATGCCAAGAAGGTTGCCATAAAGTTGCCTTTGAACAATTGCAATTACCCTTAGAGAAGGTGGTGGTGAACTGTCTTCTTAATCCCCTGCATTCCTTCAGGTGTGGTTATACCCACAATGCTTTGTGAGACGGAGTTCCAGGATTCCAGTAATGGTGCAGGAACAGCATGTCATGATGGTGTATGGCTTGGAGAACAACCTCCAGGTGGTGGGTGTTGCTCCCATGCTTTTGATGCCCTTGTCGTTCCTGTTGGTAGAGGTTATGAGTTTGGAAGGTGCTGTCCAAGGTGTCTTGGCAAGTTGCTGCAGCACATCGTGCTGGTGGTTGAAATAAACTACCACTGTATGTCAGTGGTGCAGTGATTGAATGGTTGTGGATGGGCTGCCTATCAATTTGGCTACCAAGTCTTAAAATATGGTGTTGAGAAGCTTGAGTACTGTGCAGCTACATTTATCCAGGCAAGTGGAAGGTTTTCCATCAAACTTCTAACCTGAGGCTTGTAGATGGTGAACAACTTGAAACATTATCTTTATTTTTCTTTCAACGGATATGCTTGACCTGCAAAGCATATCCAGCTTTTTCTGTATATTATCAAATCACATGATGTTTTCAATAGGTATTATACATAATACTCTGCCTGGGAGTTCCATGAATTAAACCCAGCAAAGGAGTTATGATAAATTCACAGGGCAGAATGGCATGTGCCGTGGAAAGATGGGGCCATCAGTCTCCTGTTGCCCATGTTGTTTAGATAGGTAGATGGATAGACACTTTATTGATCCCAAAGGAAATTATAGTGTCACAGTAGCATTATCTGTGCATAGTAGTGCACAAATATACAAATATTAGAAGAGAAGTAAGAAAGAATAATAAATAAGTTACCACAAACTGTCTAACAGGAGGGGATTGTCTCTTCCCTGGCTATAGTTTGACTTATTAGAGAGCCTAATGGCTGAGGGTAAGACTAGCCTCATACAGCGCTCTTAGGAGCAGCACAGTTGTCTTCGTTTATTTCTAAAAGTGCTCCTAAGTTCAGCCAGGGTAGCATACGGAGGGTGAGAAACATTGTCCAGAATTGCCAGGTTTTTCAGCCTGAGGAGTGTCCAGTTTGACTCCTAAAACAGAGCCAGCCTTTCTAATCAGTTTATTGAGCCTGTTGGCATCACCCGTGCTGATGCCATTGCCCCAGCACACCACTGCATACAAGATTGTACTGGCAACAACAGACCGATAGAACATGTGAAGGAGAGACCTGCGTACACCAAAGGACCTCAATCTCCTCATGAAGCAGAAGCGACTTGGCCCTTCTTGTACACAGCCTCTGAGTTGGTGCTCCATTCAAGTCATCTTAGTGTTCCCTCACGTACTTGTAGGTCCTCATCACATCCATGTCCTCACCATCAATGGTTACAAGTTTGTAAATACCATAGATTTTTTGTGTAAAATTAAAGTTCAAAGTTCAAAATAAATTTATTAACAAAGCACGTCTATGTCACCATATACTAACCTGAGATTCACTTTTTCTTGCAGGTATTCACAGTAGAATGAAGAAATACAATAGAATCAATGAAAACTATCGACAACAAGAACTGACAAAACACTATAGTGCAAATACAAAAGAAATGCATAATAAATAGATAGATAGATCAATAAATAAATAAAAACTGTGTATATGAGTTGCAGAGTCTTTGAAAATTAGTCCATAGGTTGTGGAATGAGTTCAGTGTTAAGTTGAGTGAGGTGAATACATGCAATGAAACGAAATGCAATATATTAATAAAGAGATCATTCAGATGAGGAAAGAAATTCAAGAAAACCATTTTGAAAGTTGAAGCATTGTCCCAAAAAGCAAGACTAGGTATTTTATCTGCATTGGAGACAGATTAAAGCTTTCGAATGATTCCATGGTATGCATTATTTCCCAAGTTCATTCTTTAAAATTTTATTCTATTCACCATTGTGTTTCATTTATGAGTTTTATCAGTCAGAGAAGATGCTGAAGGAGCATTGCTCTAATACTTTTCAGCAAGTCTGTTACCCATGGCTGTTATGAAACACCAACAAGTAATGGACAAATCTGATGTAAATATTGTCAAATTGCACTAATTTATATATCTGTGGATTTGATCATGTGAATCTTCAAACCAAACACCCCGATGGTCTCTTCATTATTGCTGGCAATTTTAACCATGCAAACCTGAAGACAGTCCCGCCTAAATTCCACCAGCACATTGATTTTGTGACTAGAGGTGAAAATACATTCGACTTGGTTTACACTAACATATGATGCCTACAAAGCCATCCCTTGACCCCACATTGGACTCTCAGATCACTCATCTGTAATGTTAATTCCAGCACACAAACCAGTGATCAAGCGGGTCAAACCAGATCTAAAGGTGGTGAAAATCTGGCCTGAGGGTGCAGGACTACTTTGATCATATGGAACTTGAGAATTTTCAGGGAGGCTGCTACCTACGGCAACCATGCTAACATTGAGGAACATGTGGATTCTGTAACCAGCTACATAGAGAAGTCAACTGAGGTATTACCATCACAAAACACATCCAGATGAGGGCAAATCAGAAGCCATGGCTTACTGGAGAGGTCCATGCCAGGCTGAGGGATCATGATGCTGCTTTTAGATAGGGAGATGTGACAGGTCTCAGTGAAGCAAGAACTGTGCTTTCCCGCTCCAACTGGAAAGTGAAATGGAAGCATTCTCAGTGAATTTACAGCCACTTCTGTGATACCAGAGACACGAGGCACATGTGGCAAGGAATTCAGAGGATTATAGACTATATGTCTACCCTGCGTGTCACTGAACAGAATGCATCACTCCCTGCGAGTCAGAATATCTTCTACACCTGGTTTGATGCACAGAACAAAGTGCTGGCAAGGAAGGCACCCTCCTCCCAGGGGAGCAGACACTCTGTCTGGCTGAAGCTGAGGTGAAGAAGACCCTGGTCAGAGTCAACCCACGCAAAGCTGCAGGGCCTAAAAATATACCAGGTGGGGTTCTGAAAGATGGTGCAGGCCAACTGACAGACATACTGACAGATATATTCAACATCTCTCTGGAACAGGTCATTGTCCCCTCAGTTTTCAAGGCACCAACCATCATCCCAGTGACAGTAACCTGCCTAAATGACTATCGTCTGGTGACATTAACATCAGCCATTATGAAATGCTTTGAGTGGCAGGTCATGGAGCACATTAAAGCCTTTCTCCCAACTACACTGGACCCTTTCCAGTTTGCTTATCCCAGAAACTGGTGGGGAAATTGTCCTCGCTGGGTCTCCTCTACAACTGCACACTGGACTTCCTAACAGTCAGTCTGTGTGGACAGCAACCTCTCTCATTACGCTGAGCACCGGCACTTCCCCAGGTCTGTGTGCTCAGCCCGCTGCTGTTCACAATGCTGACGCATGACTGTGTCGCAGGATCCAGCTCAAACCATGTCATTAAGTTTGTGGATGACACAACAGTGGTTGGCCTTATCAAGAACGATGATGAGACAGAGTATAGAGAGGAAGTGGGGCAGATGGTGGATTAGATTGAGAAGAACAACCTAAGCCTGAACGTGGAGAAGATAAAGGAAATCATTGTGGACTTCAGGAAGGTGCAGATGAACCATCCCCCTCGGCAAATACATAGTTCCTCCGTAAACAGAGTTAAATACACCAAGTTCCTGGGAGTTCACTTCGCGGATGACCTAACCTGATCTCTTAATATCACTTCCCTGAACAAGAAGGCACAGCAGCGCCTCCGCTTCCTAAGAGGATTGAACGAAGCAAGGCTCCCAACCCCCATCTTAACTGCGTTTTACAGGAGCACCATTGAGATCGTGCTGACAAGTTGCATCTCCATCTGGTCTGGGAGTAGTCAGGCGATGGGCCAGAAGTCTCTGCAAAGGACTGTGAGAACAGCTGAGAGGATCATAGCGGTTTCCCTACCATCCATCGGGGACATTTATCAGGAGCACTGCATATGCAGGGCCCTCAGTATTATTAAAAATCCCACCCATCCAGCCACCATCCTCTTTAGCTTTCTACCATCAGGCAGGAGACTACGATGCATAAACAGTCTGAACTCTTCTGAAATCCCAGCCGCATTATATTTGAAGTGTGAAATACAGAAGTGCCCATCCTCTGGATATATAAGGGGTATAGTCAGAGGGACAGAGGGAGAAAAAGGAGAGAGATAGAGAAAGAATGTGTGTATATAAATAAATAACGGATGGGGTACTCTATCTCTTTCTCCTTTTTCTCCCTCTGTCCCTCTGACTATACCCCTTGCCCATCCTCTGGGTTTTTTTTATCCCCCTCCCCCTTTTCCTTCTCCCTGTGCCTCCTGTCCCATGATCCTCTCATATCCCTTTTGCTAATCAACTGTCCAGCTCTTGGCTCCATCCCTCCCCCTCCTGTCTTCTTCTATCATTTTAGATCTCCCCCTCCCCCTCCCACTTTCAAATCTCTTACTAGCTCGTCCTTCAGTTAGTCCTGACGAAGGGTCTCGGCCCGAAACGTCGACTGTACCTCTTCCTAGAGATGCTGCCTGGCCTGCTGTGTTCACCAGCAACTTTGATATGTGTTGCTTGAATTTCCAGCATCTGCAGAATTCCTCGTGTCCTGTTTTAGGTCAGTTAGGATCACTATTTTATTTTAAGAGTGTGAAATGTCAGAATAATAGTAGAGAGAATGATTTCTTTCAGCTTTTATTTCTTTCATCACTTTCCAGTGGGTCAGAAGTTTTCATACACTTTGTTAGTATTTGGTAGCATGCCTTTAAATTGTTTAACTTGGGTCAAACATTTTGGGTAGCCTTCCACAAGCTTCTAACAGTAAGTTGCTGGAATTTTGTTCCATTCCTTCAGACAGAATTGGTGTAACTGAGTCAGGTTTGTACACCTCCTTGCTTGCACACGCTTTTTCAGTTCTACCCACAAATCTTCTATCGGATTGAGGTCAGAAAATGATGTCATGTCTGGTTCATCCTTGGGAGCAATTTCCAAATGCCTGAAGGTACCACGTTCATCTGTACAAACAATAGTACGCAAGTATAAATACCATGGGACCACACAGCCGTCATACCGCTCAGGAAGGAGATGCATTCTATCTCCTACAGATGAACGTACTTTGGCGCGAAAAGTGCAAATCAATCCCAGAACAACAGCAAAGGACCTTGTGAAGACGCTGGAGGAAACAGGTAGACAAGTATCTATATCCATAGTAAAACGAGTCCTATATCGACATAACCTGAAAGGCTGCTCAGCAAGGAAGAAGCCACTGCTCCAAAACCACCGTAAAAAAGCCAGACTACAGTTTGCAAGTGCACATGGGCACAAAGATCTTACTTTTTGGAGAAATGTCCTCTGGCCTGACGAAACAAAAAATGAACTGTTGGCCATAATGACCATCGTTATGTTTGGAGGAAAAAGGGTGAGGCTTGCAAGCCGAAGAACACCATCCCAACTGTGAAGCATGGGGGTGGCTGCATCATGTTGTGGGGGTGCTTTGATGCAGGAGGGACTGGTGTACTTCACAAAATAGATGGCATCATGAGGAAGGAAAATTATGTGGGTATATTGAAGCAACATCTCAAGACATCAGCCAGGAAGTTAAAACTCAGTGTCGCAAATGGGTCTTCCAAATGGGCAATAGCCCCAAGCCTACCTCCAAAGTTGTGGCAAAATTGCTTAAGGACAAGAAAGTCAAGGTGTTGGAGTGGCCATCACAAAGCCCTGACCTCAATCCGATAGAAAATTTTTGGGCAGAACTGAAAAAGCGTGTGCGAGCAAGGAAGCGTAAAAACCTGACTCAGTTACATCAGTTCTGTCTGGAGGAATGGAACAAAATTCCAGAAACTTATTGTGAGAAGCTCGTGGAAGTTTACTCAAAATGTTTGACACAAGTTAAACAATTTAAAGGCAATGCTACCAAATACTAACAAAGTGTGTGTAAACTTCTGACCCACTGGGAAAGTGATGAAAGAAATAAAAGCTGAAATAAATCATTCTCTCTACTATTATTCTGACATTTCACATCTTAAAATAAAGTAGTGATCCTAACTGACCTAAGACAGGGAATGTTTTCTAGGATTAAATGTCAGGAATTGTGAAAAACTAAGTTTAAATGTATTTGGCTAAGGTGTATGTAAACTTCTGACTTCAACTGTACATGTATATAGCTAAATGACAATAAACTTGACTTGAATTGACTGTAGAATTAATTGCAACAGACATCTGAAGAGGTTAAGGTCATTGGGTATACAGGGCCTTGAAAAATTATTCAGTCCCCACAATTATTTTGCTGTCTCATGTTCTAAATTTAAACTATATTGAAGCAGGATTTTTGAGCTAATCTACAAAATGCTGTGCATGTCAAACCAAAAGAAAAATTCCAAAACATGTCAGCAATTTACTAAAAACCAAAATTCTGAGGCTAAAGAAGTATTTGTCCCCTTTGTAATTACTTTGCTAATGTTCCTACCCTACCAACTCACCCAATTTGTTAATGTAGAAAACTGAAGGATCACCTGTTTTCAATGAATTCATAAGAATAAATACCTTCTCTCACTGTAATGTCCAGCAGTATGGTAGATTTTCAACAGATCAAACCAAAATGAAGACAAATAAGCTTCCAAGACAAGACAGGGAAATGATAACAGAGAAGCACAAATCTGTGAAAGGGTACAAGACCATCTCAAAGCACTGAATATTCCTCAGTGCTCAGTACAGTCATCACAAAAAAAGTGGAAAGAGTAAGAATCCACAGGCACACTGCTTAGGACAGGACACCCCCCCTAAACTTAGTTGTCAGAGAAGAATGGCACTTGTAAGAGAGGCTAATCTGACGACAAAAGTCACTCTGAGTGAGCTTCAGAGGGCAGTGGCTGCAACTGGAGATGAAGTTCATGAAATCCCTGAGGCCTTGCACACAAAGGGTATTTATGGACGAGTGGCAAGGAAGATGCCCTGGCAAGAAAAGCATCTCTTTGCCTTTAAAGACTTTGTAAAATGTCATTCAGAAGATACTGTAAAGATGTGGAAGAAGGTCTTGTGGTTGACTGAGACTAAAGTGGAACGGTATGTGTGATATAAATCTAATACTGTGTATCAGCCAGGTAGCTCCATCCCTACTGTAAAGTACACTGGAGATGCTATGCTATGGGGATGCTTTTCACCAGCAGGGTTGGAAATCTATTCAGTATTGATGGGAAGATGAATGCTGCTAAATACAGAGGGATCCTAGATAAAAATCTGTTAGTCTCTACCAGAGAGCTTAAACTGGCGAGGAAGTTCACCTTTTGGCAGGACAACAACCTAAAGCCCACTGCCAGAGCAACCATGGAGTGGCTTCAAATAAAGAAAATTGCTGTCCTTTAGTGGCCCAGTCAGTGTTCTGACCTTAACATGACTGAACATCTCTGGCAAGACCTCAAGTTTGCTGTCTATCACTGCTCCCCAAATAACCTGGCACAGCTTGAGCAGTTTTGCAAGGAGGAATGTACAAATCTTGCTCCATCATGTGAAAGCTGTTAGAGACTTATCCAAAAAGACTACTGGCTGTAGTTGCTGCACAAGGTGGTTCATCTAATTACTGAGTAAAGGGAAATGAATACTTTTGAACTGCTGACATTTCAGTTTTTGAATTTTTAGTTTTTCCTGCTTTACAATTTTCCCTGTTTTTTGGCTCTTCTGCGAAAAGGGGAGCATGTGATTAACAAATAAAAAATCACAGCTAAGTTGATCAAAATCCCTAGTTATAATACTTATTTATGTGGACAAGGGGCTGGGGGTTGAATACTTCTGTAAGGCACCATATTTCAAGCCAAGGCTGATAGGCCCTTGATTAGAAAGGCCACCAAAGGATATGGGGAGGGCAGGAGAATGGGGTAAGAGGGATAATACATCATCCTGATGGAATGGCAGAGCAGATACGATGGGCTGAATGGCTCAATTTTGCTCCGATGTCTTATGGTCTTAGCAGAGCTTAATCAGTAGAATGCGGCTTCTGACAGAGATTACTCGAGGATCTGTCAATATTTCAAAAATAGATTTCAAGTCTAGCCAAGAACCACAGAGGAGCAGCCTCCCATCTTTCAGTTCCATGCTATTATTTTTGCTTCATACCTATTATATTCATTTATACTCTGTTAGAGCTTATTCTGGAGTAATAGAATTATATTAAAAGCAAGTATAATTAAAATGAAAAATGAGAAAAACAGATCTATTCACAGTTTAGCTTTGACTGATACTTTAAGGCCCTCAAAACCAATCGCTGAGCATGGGACATTCTGATACCGTCCCTTTGTAACTATCAGGGAAGTACATGCAGCAATGATAAACCAATTATCAGTTACAATAGATGGATGTTCATGTTAATTAACTCTCATTGAAACCTTCATGATGAAATTAGAGAAGGCATTAAGTGACCATCTCACATCATTGAAGGCATATCCCATCCATTTAAAGCACACTTCCAGGCATGCTTGTTGGGTTGTTTAATACACTGACTGTATATTCAGGGAGCCATTCCTCAACACCATGAGAAAAGATGCATATTTTGGATGCCTTATTATATGGGCTCAGAATCTGTACCAGTCACCGATATTTGAATTCAGAGTTGTTCTGCAAGTTGGGATTTGCCTCCATTGTACAGCCTGAACCTTCTGGTGAAAATATTCCATACTCCATTCGAGTATTCAGCCCCAGCAGTGATGAGCAACATCAATCTATTTTCAGGTCAGGATTATGTGTGTTTCCTCCCACTACTTTTATGGCATGATCTTAAATGTGAATTGATGAAATTATGGAGACCCTTATTGGCTAGACTGGTTAAAGACAGCAGATTCACTAATTCAGTCCAGACAGAAAGATTAATCTTGAAATCCTAACTATTCATTTCCATTTTTACGTATGCTGCTGAACCCACTGACATTCTCCAGTAGTCATTTTTGCTTCAGATTCCAGCATTTGTGGTCTTTTGGGTCTCCAAAGACAGAAAATTCCCTTCCTTAAACATTATTAGCGAACTGGAGGCATTGTTCCACCACTTATTACAAATGCAGTCTTTTTTAATTCCAAAATAGTCTGATTTTAAGTTAAACACACAAAATGCTGGAGAAACTCAGCAGGCCAGGCAGCATCAATGAAGAAAAATACAGTTGACATTTTGGACCGAGCAGGACGGGAGATAAAAAAGCTCAGGAGTAGATGTAAAAGGTGGGTGGAAGGGGAGAGAGAAGCACAAAGTGATAGGTGAAACTGGGAGGGGAAGGGATGAAGTAAAGAACTGGTAAGTTGGTTGGTGAAAGAGATACAGGGCTGGAGAAGTAGGAGTCTGATAGAAGAGGACAGAAGGCCATGGAAGAAGGGATAGAGGGAGGAACACCAGAGGGAGGTGATGGGCGGGCAAGAAGATAAGGTGAGGAGAGGAGAGGGAAAAGGGAATAGGGAATGGTGAAAGTTGGCGGTGGGGGGAAGTTACCAGAAGTTCAAGAAATCGATCTTCATGCCATTGGGTTGGAGACTACCCAAACAGAATACAAGGTGTTGTTCCTCCAACTTAAGTGTGCCCTCATCAAGACATATCAGAATGGGAATGGGAAGTGGAATTAAAATGGGTGGCCACTGGGATATCCCTCTTATTCTGGCGGATGGATTGTAGAATTATACTGTAGGTGCTCAGTGAAACATCTCGGCCCAAAACATTAACTGGACTTTTTTCCGCAGATGATGCCTAGCCTGCTGAGTTCCTCCAGCTTTTTGTGTCTGTTGTTTGGATTTCCAGCACCTGCAGATTTTCTCTTGAATTGACTTTATTTCTTACATGCTTCACATACTAGACACTAGAATACTACAGCACAGTACAGGCCCTTCGGCCCTCTATGTTGTGCCGACCCATATATTCCTTTAAAAAAGTGCTAAATCCACACTACCCCATAACCCTCTATTTTTCTTCTCCAAGAGGCTCTTAAATGCCCCTAATGTTTTGGCCTCCACCACTATTTCTGGCAAGTCATTCCAGGCACCCACAACCCTCTGTGTAAAAAACTTACCCCTAATGTCTCCCCTAAACTTCCCTTCCTTAACTTTGTACATATGCCCTCTGGATACATGAGGAGTAAAAATCTTTACATTGCGTCTCCATCTAAATGTGCAATCATAGTAATTTATAATAATTTATAATAAATAGAACAGTCAATGTAATATAGAGTACACTCAAATCAGCATGAGTTCATCAGTGTGATGGCCCGGAGCCTGTTGGACCTGGCTTTTATGCTGCGGTACCGCTTCCCGAATGGTAGCAGCTGGAATAGTTTGTGGTTGGGGTTGCTCGCATCCCCAATGATCCTACAGGCCTTTTTACACACCTGTCCTTGTAAGCATCCTGAATCATGGAAGGTTCACAACTACAGATGCGCTGGGCTGTCCGCACCACTCTCTGCAGAGTCCTGTGATTAAGGGAGGTACAGTTCCCATACCAGGCAGTGATGCAGCCAGTCAGGATGCTCTCAATTGTGCCCCTGCCGAAAGTTCTTAGGATGCGGGGGACCATTCCAAACTTCCTCAACCGTCTGAGGTGAAGGAGGCGCTGTTGTGCCTTTTTCACCACAGAGTTGGTATGTACAGACCACGTGAGGTCCTTGGTAATGTGGATGCCGAGGAATTTAAAGCTGTTCACCCTCTCAACCCCAGATCCATTGATGTCAATAGGGGTTAGCCTGTCTCCTCCTGTAATCCACAACAAGTTCCTTTGTTTTTGCGACATTGAGGGGGAGGTTGTTTTCTTAACACCACTGTGTCAGACAGATGACTTCTTCCCTGTAGGCCACCTCATTATTGTTTGAGATAAGGCCAATCAATGTTGAGTTGTCGACAAATTTAATTAGCAGATTGGTGTTGTGGGTGGCGATACAGTCATGGGTATACAGGAAGTAAAGGAGGGGATTCAGTACACAGCCCTGAGGGGCTCCTGTGTTGAGATTCAGAGGGCTGGAGGTGAGGGAGCCCACTCTTACAACCTGCTGGCGATCTGACAGGAAGTCCAGGATCCAGCTGCAAAAGGCAGGGTCAAGACCGAGGTCTCTGAGCTACTTGTCGAGCCTGGATGGAACTATGGTGTTGAGAGCTGAACTGTAGTCCAAGAACAGTATTCTCACATAAGCATCCTTCTTCTCCAGATGTATAAGGACAGTATATAGAGCAGTAGCTATTGTGTCATCTGTCGATCGGTTGTGTTGGTAGGTGAATTGTAGGGGTTCCAGTGTGGGTGGTAGCAAGCTGCAGATGTAGTCCTTGACTAGCCTCTCAAAGCATTTGCTTATTAATGAGGTGAGTGCGACAGAACGCCAGTCGTTCAGGCATGTTACTTTGGTCCTTTTTGGTACAGGGACAATGGTGGATAATTTGAAACAGGAGGAAACTCAACACTGGGAGAGGGAGACATTAAAAATGTCTGTAAATACAGCTGGCAGTTGTGCTGCGCATATCCTAAATACTCGCCCTGGGATGCCATCCGGTCCCACAGCCATTCATTGGAAACATCTACATACTTCAACCTCAGAGATGACCAGGTTGCAGGTTGTAGCAGTGGCTTTCCTCGGAGGCTCAGAGTTAGCGACATCGAACTGAGCGTACAGGTGATTGAGCTCATCTGGGAGAGAGGACGTGATGTTGGCAGCACCACAACATTTGGGTTTGAAGTCTGCGGTGGTATTCAGTCCTCACCACAAGCCACGTGTACTATTTGTTGTGAAGCTTGACTCAATCTTCTCCCTATATTGTTGTTTCGCAGCCTTGATAGCTTTGTACAGATCATAGCTGGTTTTCTTGAGCTCTAGTTGATCTCCAGCGAGGTAAGCTCGATGTCGCGCTGTAAGTGCTGCTCGCACAGAACTATTGATCCAGGGTTTCTGGTTTGGGAAGACCCTGACTGACTTCTGGGGGACAACATCATCGATGCACTTCCAGGTGAAGCACATGACTCCATCAGTGAATTTGGAGACATCCTCATCATGGAAGACATTCCAGTTGACTTGGTTCAGATTTTAAGTTATCCTGTTACCATGGTATGATTTGAATTTATGTCTCCAGATCATTAGTTCCATTAAATCCCCAGAGTCTCACAATCCTTGCAGTCCTTTTTATACTCACCTCCCTACTGTCTATATGCATTAGAAATCAGAAATCATAAGAAAAACAGAAACAAATAAATAATTCATCTTAATTGTATAGCTACTTTGAACTTTACATTGGTTGCTAGAATCCTGGTGGGTAAGATGGATTAAATTCTGGTCCCCTCTTTCAGTATATTTTCCCTTCATTATCCTGGTGTGCAGTATATTGCAGGTTGGACTCTCCTCGTCTTGACTAGAATTCAATTTTTGGCATTGTCTTAATGGTGTCCATGAGCTTGGCCATCCATTCGGCTTCTATGTTTGCAGAGATCCTCAGGAGGTTGAGAAGAAGAAGAATTGAGTGCAGGTTGATAGTGGTCCAATATTATTCTCTGGAGCCAAATGGCACACCACTACCCTAAATAATAGTGTTTTTGCCACTCAGAAAAAATAGTACAAAAAAAGGAGGAGGTGCTGATCCCTCAAACAAGTTACCTCATTCAATATGATCAAGACTGAATCTAATCTTTGGCCTTGACTCCATTTTCCTCCTTGAACCTCACATTCCTCGATTTCTCTGTTGTGCAAAATTGACCTCACCCTGAAACATTCTTAATGACTCAACTTCCACAATCCTCTGTAGTGGAGAATTCCAAAGAATCATAACTCTCGGTAACTCTGCCATAGATGGTCCCAGGCCCAGCTGCAAAAGGAAGGAATCCCATAAAAACCCAGTGCGACAGAAACACCAACAGAAGCTCAGAAGTTCAAAGTAAATTTATTATCAAAGTACATATATGTCACCATATACAAGCCTAAGATTCTTCTTTTGGGGGGCAATCACAGTAAATACAGGAAACACAACAGAATCAATGAAAGACCTTACCTAACAGGATGGCCAAACAACTAAAGTGCAAAAAAAAGCCAAACTGTGCAACTACAAAGAGGAGAAAATAATAATAATAACAATAATAATAATATTAATAGTAAAGAAATAAGCAATAAATATCAAGAACATGAGGTAAAGAGTTATTGAAAGTGTTGGATGTGTGAACACTTCAGTGATGGGGCGAGTGAAGTTGAGTGAAGTTATCCCCTCTGCTCAAGAACCTGATGGCTGATGGGTAACAAATGTTCCTGAACTTGGTGGTTTAGGTCCTCAGGTTCCTGTACCTGCTTTCTGATGGTAGCATCAAGAACAGAGCATGTCTTGGGTGGTGAGAGTCCGCGTTTCTGCTTCGTGCTGAATGGGTAGGAAGGCCAAATGCCTCATCCCTGGGCGAGGAAGGATCTAAGAAGATGGGCTAGGCCTGGGGACAAATTGAAAGTCTGACTCAGGATAGAGGACTCAGTTGAGCTGCTGTCAGCTGCTCATGCCCCAGTAGGGACAATAGCTCAGGAAGAAGAGATAACTCTCAGTGTTATTCCCAAGACATGCTCACTATCTTTAAGATTCCAACAATAAACAAAAATAACCTTCAGAGTAATTTTGATGCAAGATAACAGTTTATCCTTCTAAACTCCAGTGAATATTGGCTCAACTTGCACAATTATTCCTCATTAATCAATCCCATGAATTCATTAAGGAAATTATGGATCCACTTCCTTCAAGTATATCCTGTGGCATTACATTACTACAAGCAGTATGTTCTTCCTTTTAATAAAGTAGGCTTTTGTATTCTGTGCATTCTTGATTGCAGAGCAGACTCAATGGTCTGAATGGCCTAATTCTGCTCCTATGTCTTAAGATCTTGATGTAGCACATTTTAAGATGATTTGCATTGTTTACAGTCCTGTTGCTGGATCAAAATGTTTCACGATTACAGCTGTTATATTATTATGATGCAGAGCTACATCTTTGTTTTTAGTGATTATTTTATCTGATTTCAGTTCCACACTTGACTTTAATGATATATGCACTGCTCTTCCACAATACTAATGTTTTTTTCACTCAAAATTGATCGACTGGTCCATGCTGATTCCTGGGGGAAAAGCCCCTGCTTCCTCTCCCTCTGCACATGCAACCTGTTGTCTAATCAACTCCTCCTTAATTATTTCTGCTACAACCTACACTGAGAAACAAGCTATTTTACCTGTGGGGACACCTTTATGATGTGGGAGGAAACCAGTGTGCACAGAGGAAAACTACAGAGTGACAATGACATCCTGCCACCTCTGCACAGGCAGCTCACAAGCTTAGGTTCCAACCTGGGCCAGTGTATCTTCAAGGCAGCACCACTAAATGCAATGATGCCTTGGCACCCATGAAATTTAAACTATGACTTAACAGAAATGTCCACAAATGTTTTCAATCTAACCACATACATCAAGATCAAGTCCATAGAATATTTTGGTTGGTGATGAGTTCACTCAGAACTGTGGTGTTGTTCTGCAATAGAATTTGCAGTGAATTTTGTAATAGCTTATCATTGCCTTTTGTTTTACAAACATCTTCCACACTCTTTTCCTCTTTGACACAAGTTATTAATTTCATTTTTATTGTATGACTTGCACTATACTGGAGCCACAAGCAACATCAGTGATAATAAACTTGATTCTATTCTTCTTTCTCTTCCCCTGTCTGTTCGTTCATGTTGAATATTTAAGCTACAGCAGCCTTGCAGTTATTGGCAATGTTGTTATGGTTCAATATTTCCTCATCACAGGTCTGAGCAGGAAGTGAACCCTAGCTCTGCCTTACTTCTATGATCAAGCAGCATTCTGACTGGCTGTAAATAGCCTCCTGTGGCAATTCCAACCTACAGCAGCTCAGAAGGTTGCAAAGACTAGTGGACACAACCCAGTTAATCACAAGCACAATCTGCTCCACCATTGACAGCATCTGCAAGGCACAGTGCCTCAAGAAGGTGGCATCAATCATCAAAGATCCCAGCATCCAGTTCTTCTTTTTACTGTTACCATCAAACGGGAGGTACAGAAGTCTGAAGTTCCATATCACCAGGTTCAGGAACAACTACTTTCCTACAACCATCTGATTCTTTTTTATAATATAATTTTTATTGAGTTTTCAAAAAGAATACATGAAAAGATAAAATCTACCCTCCCCCCTCCCCTTAACCCTCTCCCCCCCCCCATATATAGTCCTACCTAAAAAGAAAGAAAAGAGAAAAAAAAGAGCCGCCTGGGTTTGGAAGGTTTCCACATGCTCCATGGGATTCAAAATAAATTTGGTATAATTATTCGTTACTTTCCCCAAGGGACCAAGATCTTTATTGGAGCACTTAAATATGCCATCCTATCTTTTGTAAATATGGGCGCCAGATATTCAAAAATGTTACGTATTTATCTCTTAAATTATAAGTAATTTTTTCGAGTGGAATAGAACTAGCCATTTCATTATTCCAACGATCCATACTTAAATACGAATCAGATTTCCAAGTAACTGCTATAGTCTTCTTAGCTACTGCCAATGCAATTTTTATAAATTCTTTCTGATATTTATTCAATTTAAGTTTCGGCTTAATCCCTTCAATATCACCTAATAGAAATAATACAGGGTTATGTATGCATTTCTAAATGACAATAAAAGAGGACTGAGTGTTCTCATAATCTAATCTAATCTTCAGAAATAGCTCTACTTCTATCTTTGATATCTCTTTTTTACCTTGTCAAGTTTCTTTTGAAGACCCTGACCTGGAGTTACACTTTGACTTCAGTTTTTTGTGGGAATGGGACCCGCTCTCAGGGCCTCATGCTTTTTGATATCCCAAGGACGCAGTCTGGAAGACAAGAGCACTTTCAGGGTGCCAGATTTTCATGGCTCAGGAGACGCGCTGATTCTAGGCTGGTGCGTCCGACTGAAGCGTCACAGGAGAACACGGAACATCGGGAGCAGCGGATTAGCTGCCGGGGGTTGTGTGTTCGAAGAGCTGCGTCTTTCTGGGGCCGACCTTCTAGGTGCAGAGCTTGGAAAAAGCAATGCAACAGACGTTTAACATCGTAAATCAGCGAGTTGTTTCTTAAGTCTCCCCTCTCGCTGTGAAAAGGGACATCTCTTTTTCCCTCTTTAAGGAAAGAGAGGGAGCCTGAAGTATGTCAGGTTACTGGGTGGGTGAGTAGTCTTCGGGGTACTGTAAGTCTGTATCTTTATTGATGCTTTGCTGTACGCTTGAGTGCTCAGTGAAAGCTGCTAAAGCTTTCTGTTGGTAGGTTTGGGGGCCCTTACCTTGCTGCTGCTTGTGTGTGGGAGGTGGAGCTCGGGGGGCTTTGGGGTTCTGTCATTCATTCTTTGGGGCATTACTCTGTTTTTGTGGATGTTTGCGAAGAAGAAGAGTTTCAGGATGTATATTGTATACATTTCTCTGACGTTAAATATACCTATTGCAACCTTTATTGGTCAGAACGCTGAGATATCAGGTTACAGCTATATGCGTGATGTGTTACAAATCAGCATCACAAAATAACAAACAATACACAATATGCAATTAAACGATTGAGTTTTGTAAATCTTAATTTGACTATAGGTTGGTAAGGAAACATAGCTAACAGACATTTTGCAGAATTGGCAATTGTCCAGGGAAATTTTTAACCCTTCAGCTTTCAGGCAGCCCAGCACCTTATTGCTACAGAGAAACCATTACATTAGCAGTGAAACATTATAGAGAGGACATTACATTAGCAGTAAAACCTTACAGCACGTTACACTTAAAAGACATTGGACATGTAAATGGTTTAGAGGGATGAAAGCAGGTATGTGGAAGTAACTCAGTTTGGCTATATAGTTGGGCCAACGGTCTTGCTTTCTATTCAGTATTACTCTATGGCTCTATTAAACAGTAACTTCAAAATCAAGGTCGTTATTATTGGCTGATCTTTCAACATTTTCACACTGTCCAGTTCTGTGTCTACAATCTGACTTCCCTTCAGGAAGATTCACATAATGTGGCGAGTATGAAACAGAAATCTTACTGCCCATACAATAGTTGCTGGATATCTGTAAACCCATAGTCTGTGATCAGTCAGCATGTCTAGGCATCTCCCATATGTAGTGATGGGATCTCTCAAGGGTAAATGTCACAGAAAGAAGCTCTTCACAATTTAGGTGTAACATACCTCAGTTTCCAACACAAAGCACCGGTTGGCCATTTCACATGACTGCTTCTCTGTCTCTTTTCTGAGCTCTTGGTGCCAGAGTCTCTGCCACTGAAGAAAGGCCTTTAATGACATAGAACAGTACTGTGCAGTACAGGCAGTTCAGCCCGTGATGTTGCTCTGACATTTTAACCCCTCCCCTCCCATATAGCCCTGCAGTTTTCTTTCATCCAGTTTGCTATTTATGTGTCTGTTAAATCTCCCTAATGTATCTGCCTCTACTACCGGCCCCAGCTGTGCATTCCATGCACCCATCACTCCCTGAGTAGACAGCATCATCATTCCCCTATACTTCCATTTACTCATCTTAAAATTATGCCCCTTCATATTCGCTATTCCTGCCCCATGAAAAATACCTTTGGCTGTGCACTCAATCCTCTTATCATCTTGTGCGTCTTTATCAAGTCACCTCTCATCTTCCTTCAGTTTAAAGAGAAAAATAGCTTGGTCATCTTATCCTCAGAAAGCACGGTCTCTAATGCAGACATCATCCTGATAAATCTCCTCTGCATCTTTTCTAAAGTTTCCATATCCTACCTGACCAGAACAGAACACATCAATTATGTAGCTTGGTCACCTTTCCTCATGAAAGCACTTGCTGGATGATGCAGAGATTCACCAAACTCGTTCCTGGGATGGAGAGTTAGGTGTGAGGAAATATTGAGTAAACCAGTGTTCTTAAGTCCTGTGATCTTATTGAAACAAGATAAATTCTCAGAGGGCTTGACATTATTGTTGGAGGGAAAATGCTTCCCTGATTGAGAAGTTCAGAACAAGGGATCAAAACAGTGATAGGCCAGTTCGGACTGGGATAAGCAGAAATCTCTGCAGAGATGATGGTGAACCTTTGGAATTCTCTACTCTGAAAGGTTATGAAGGCTCACCTGTTGAGTTCATTGAAAACAGAGCAACAGTCTGTTGGAGTAATACAATGTTCCTCCAGCAGATTGGTTGTTGCATCAGATTTCACTATCTACAGCCTCTTGTGTTCTCAGTTACAACAGAAATTGATCAATTTAAATGGAATTGGGGTGTATGGACTAACTACACAAAGGTGGAGCAAAATTACCAGGCTAAGATTGTGTACTCCTGACTCCTGCACCTAATTCTTATACTCTTCCATGCTAACAACATCAACAGCTCAGTAGATGTATCTTGAGCCCAACACATTGATACAATCAGAATGGTATGCCAGTGGCTGTATTTCATAAGGAGTTTGAGGAGATTTGGTAAGTCACCAAATACTTTAGACATACTGAGAGGGCCATATCCGAACTTGGTGACACTACTACAATCAGGGAGGGGGTATGTACAAGACCCTGAATAACCATACTCAGCATTTTAGGAACAGCTTCTTCAATTTTGCTATCAAATTTCTGAATGGTTCACGAAATCATGAACACTGTTTGTTACCCATCTTTTGCACTATATGTAACTGGGGGAAAATACACACGCAGGACAAATACTTTTTTGGGTCATAACTCCATTATCTGTTTTAGATGTTTTAATGCGGAAAGAAAGTATCAAAATAAAAACAACAAAATTAATTAAAAAAACAGTTCCCACTGTTAAAATTTCAGTTTAATTTCGGTCCACATCCTTGTTATGTATGCAGTATGAAAATAACCAAAACAAAATATACAACACCAGTACGGTAGTGGCAATTTGTGGCACACACATGCTTATTTTCCAAACACATATAGGATAGACCCTGAAATGAGTTCTCCTCGCTCCTGCTACCAGGCCAATAAGGAACTTCACACAACCAAACTATCCAGAGCTGGTATCTTTCCTCACCATACAACTAGCACTCGATGTTGTTCTAGAACATTGTAACTCTTCTTTCTACTCCACACGTGCATAATGATATCACCATCTTCTCTTAAAGACACAGGCAGCTATTTTAGCATTACCAGGGTGAATGCAGAAGTGCACTTTGACAATAAAGAAAACAATATTCAACGGTCACCTGGTTACACGTATATTTATTTTCATTGTAACTTGCGATGATTTTTATGCCTTGCACTGTACTGCTGCCACAAAACAACAAACTTCATGACATGTGTCAATGGTAATAAACCTGATTCCCAATTTTGATTCCGATATCAGTGATCTTACAAAAGGTGTGTTGAAGACTGATATCAGCAATTGTTCACTCCAGAGCTCAACATGCCAAAATCCATTCTTGACATCAACCACAGACTTTTTTTGCACTGCTCAGGTAGAAACACAGAAACATGGAAAATCTACAGCACAAAACAGGCCCTTCGGCCCACAATGTTGTACCAAACATGTACTTATTTTAGAAATTAACTAGGGTTACACATAGCCCTCTATTTTTCTAAGCTCCATGTACTTATCCAAGAGTCTCTTAAAAGACCCTATTATATCCGCCTCCACCACCCTCGCTGGCAGCCCATTCCACGCACTCAGCACCCTCTGCATAAAAGAACTTACCCCTGATATCTCCTCTGTACCTACCTCCGAGCACCTTAAAACTGTGCCCTCTTGTGTTGCCATTTTAGCCCCAGGAAAAAGTCTCTGGCTGTCCACGCGGTCAATGCATCTCACCATCTTATACATCTCTATCAGGTCAACTCTAATCCTCTGTTGCTCCAAAGAGAAAAGGCCAAGTTCACTCAACCTATTCTCATAAGGCATGCTCCTCAATCCAGGCAACATCCTTGTGACACACATCAGGCCAGGCAGCATCTCTAGGAAGAGATACAGTCAACGTTTTGGGCTGAGACCCTTCGTCAGGGCTGACTGAAGGAAGAGCTAGTAAGAGATTTGAAAGTGGGAGGGGGAGGGGGAGATCCAAAATGATAGGAGAAGACAGGAGGGGGAGGGATGGAGCCAAGATCTGGACAGGTGATTGGCAAAGGGGATATGAGAGGATCATGGGACAGGAGGCCCAGGGAGAAGGAAAAGGGGGAGGGGGGAAAACCCAGAGGATGGGCAAGGGGTATATCAGAGGGACAGGGGGAGAAAAAGGAGAGAGAGAGAAAGAATGTGTATATATAAATAAATAACTGATGGGGTATGAGGGGGAGGTGGGGCATTAGCAGAAGTTAGAGAAGTCAGAGATGCTGCCTGGTCTGCTGCGTTCACCAGCAACTTTGATGTGTGTTGCTTGAATTTCCAGCATCTGCAGAATTCCTCGTGTTTGCGTTTTTAAACATCCTTGTAAATCTCCTCTCACCCTTTCTATAGTCTCCACATCCTTCCTGTAGTGAGGCGACCAGAACTGAACACAATACTCCAAGTGGGGTCTGACTAGGGTCCTATATAGCTGTAACATTGCCTCTTGACTTTTGAACTCAATCCCATGGTTGATGAAGGCCAATGCACTGTATGCCTTCTTAACCACAGAGTCAACCTGCGCAGCAGCTTTGAGTGTTCTATGGACTCGGACCCCAAGATCCCTCTGATCCTCCACACTGCCAGGAATCTTACCATTAACACTATAATCTGCCATCATATTTGACCTACCAAAATGAACCACCTCACACTTATCTGGGTTGAACTCCATCTGCCACTTCTCAGGCCAATTCTGCATCCTATCAATGTCCTGCTGTAACCTCTGACAGCCCTCCACACTATCCACAACACCCCAAACGTTTATGTCATCAGCAAATTTACTAATCCATCCCTCCACTTCCTGTTCCAGGTCATTTATAAAATCCACGAAGAGTAGGGGTCCCAGAACAGATCCCTGAGGCACACCACTCATTGCCGACCTCCATGCAGAATATGACCCATCTACAACCACTCTTTGCCTTCTGTGGGCAAGCCATTTCTGGATCCACAAAGCAATGTCCCCTTGGATCCCATGCCTCCTTACTTTCTCAATAACCCCCACGCATGGGGTACCTTATCAAATGCCTTGCTGAAATCTATATACACTACATCTACTGCTCTACCTTCATCAATGTGTTTAGTCATATCCTCAAAAAATTCAATCAGGCTCGTAAGGTGCGATCTACCATTGACAAAGCCATGCTGACTATTCCTAATCATATTATGCCTCTCGAAATGTTCATAAATCCTGCCTCTCAGGATCTTCTCCATCAACTTATCAATCACTGAATTAAGGCTCACTGGTCTATAATTTCCTGGGCTATCTCTTACTCCCTTTCTTGAATAGATCTGGCAGCAGATCAGTAATTGTCTTCATCAGGTAATGGTTCCTCTTCAGTGCCTTGTCTTAAGATCATGTGAATCCAAACAGATCTTTAACATGTTCAGTTTATTCATGCACTAGCCTTCTTAATCCATGCATTTTCCATTGGGCACCACGGTAGAGGCGCGGTCAGTGTAACATCATTACAGCTTGGGGCATCGGAGTTCAGAGTTCAAACTGGCTTCATCTGTATGTCCTCTCCATTAAATGTGTGTTTTTTCTCAGGGTTCTTCAGTTTCCTCCCACAGTCCAAAGATGTAGCAGGCAGGTTAATTGGTCATTGTAAATTGTTTGGTGATTAGGTTAGGGTTAAATCGGGGTTGACTGGTGTTGCTGGGTGGTACAGCTTGAAGGACTTATTCCGAGATATATCTCTCAATAAAATAAAACCACTCTAAGCCTAATACCCAAGAGACAATAAATCTACTGATTCAATGACTTCTATCTCCATTAGTCATTTAAAATCAGCTTTACTTTTCTCTTTCATAGCATCTAGAACACATCTTGGAGGATGTATCACTGGACCATCCCCTTTTCAAGATCTAGATGGAATTTTACCACAGTTCTTGCAAGCAGAAAATGGGATGTTATGGTGAAGTTGTATAAGATGTTGGTAAGCCCTAATTTAGTGTATTGTGTGAAGTTTTGGTCACCGACCTACAGGAATAAGGTAAACAGGTCTAAAAGAGTACATAGAAAATATACAAGGATGTTGTCAAGTCTGGAGGACTCGAGTTACAAGAAAAAAATTCAATAGGTTAGGACTGTATTCTTTAGAATGTAGAAGATAGAGATGAGATTTAATAGAGGTATACAAATTATGAGGGGTAGAAATAGGGTAAATGCAAGCAGACTTTTTCTACAGAGGCTGAGGTCATGGGTTAAGTGTGAAAAGTGAGAAGAGAGTTGTGAGGTTAGAATGAGCTACCGGCATTAGTGGTGCATACAAGCTCAATTTCAACGTTTCAGAGAAATCTGGGTAGGTACATGGATAGTAGTGGTATGGAGTGCTATGGTCCTGGTGCAAGTCGATGGCGGTAAGAAGTTTAACTGGTTTCAGCATGGACTTGATGGGTCAAAAGACCTGTTTCTATGCTGTGCTATCTCTGTGACTCTAAGTGGCAGGGAAATACTAAGTTGAAGATCAGTCATGACTTTGTTGGATGCTGGTTCTGGCCTGAGGATCCAAATGCTCCACTGCTACTTTTACTTCAGCTGTTTTTGATTCAGTTTATTCATTTTATGGAATGTAGGCACCTTTGGCAAGGCCATCTTTTATTGCCATTAATTGCCCTTAAGGTAGTGTTATAAACCACCTTCTTGAACTGCTACAATCCTACTTCCTCAAAAAGTAGCATTGGCTGATGTGGAATGCACAGAGCTACTTGTAAAATACACACCAACAACAGGTACTTTGTGATAAATAGACAGTCGATTTCCAGTCCTAGTATAGGATTTCAACCCTGAAATGTTGACAGCCCTTATAAACCACAATCATTGGAAGAATCTGCTGAGTTCTTCTAGAAGATTTTTTCTGTCCATTCTAGCATGTCGTTTCTTGTATCACCATTATAAAATGTACTGAATTTGCATAAAGTTTGAATGTTGGAACCAAAATACACTTGTACCATTGGATTCCCATTGAATGTGCTTGAATGTATCACAGAGACTTCTGGTGTTAAAGCAGGACAAGTATAGCTCTCAGCAGTGTCAGCATCAGTGCAGTGGTATCATGGCTTGCTAGAGATTATTATCTTTAGGACTGTTGGCTCTGGACATTTCTGACTCAGAGTCATTTACTGTCACTGAAATTAGTCATGTAATTTGTTGTGCAGGTTTAACAAATTATCATACTGTAAGCTACAATGTAAAGTAGATAAATATATAGTGAAAAAGAGAATAGTGAGGTTGTGTTCATGTGTCAAACAGCAAGCTGATGATGAAGGGGAAGAAGTTGTCCCTAAAACACTGAATGTGAATTTTCAAGTTTCTGTACCTCCTCCCTGATAATAGTAATGAAAAGAGTTCATGTCCTGGGTGGTGAGGGCCTTTAATGATTGATACCACCTTCTTGATGTCACCTTTTGAAGATGGCCTCAATGGTGTGCCCGATGCAGACGACTGAGTCTACAACTATTTGAAGCCTGTTGCGATTCTGTGCATTGGAGCCACCATACCAGGCAATGATGTAACAAGTCAGAGTGCTCTCCACAGCATATCTGTAGAAATTTGCTACAATCTTTTGTGAGGTGTTATTTCCCATCTCTAAGTATGCTGATGACACCAATGTTACTGATAGAATCTCATAGGACAATGAGAAAGATTGGCTGGTTGAGTGGTCTCAGCAACAATGACCTCATGTTCTGAGTCAACACATGCCAGTCCTCACTGAGAGATCAGTGGTGGAATGGGTGAGTGGCTATTAAGTCCCATCATTAGTACTCTCATCACAGGAGAGATGCCCTCTACTCCTTGATATCATTGATGAGGAGGTACATTCACTCTTTTGCATATCATCTTTCACTGTGCCTTCAGATACTGCATATGAACTGTGCATGAACCCATGAACACTACCTCATTATTTCCCATTTGCACAGTTTTAATTTTGTAGCTTATCATAATGTTTGTATCTTGCAGTGAACTGCTGCAAAACAACAAAGTTTATGACATACACTCAGTGGCTACCTTATTAGGTACTACCTAATCTTCTGCTGCCATAGACCATCCACTTCAAGGTTTGAAATGTTGTGCATTCAGAGATGCTCTTCAGCACACCACTGTTGTAACACGTGGTTAATTAAGTTACTGTTGCTGTCCGGTCAACTTGAACCAGTCTGGATGTTCTCCTCTAACCTCTTTCTTTAACAAAGCATTTTTGCCAATAGATCTGCCACTCACTGGGTGTCTTTTGTTTCTTACGTAATACCCTAGAGGCGGTTGTGCATAGATGTCCCAGGAGATCAGCAGTTTCTGAGACACTCAAACCACCCTGTCTGGCACTAACAATCATCCCACAGTCAAAGTCACCTGGATCATATTTCTTCCGCATTCTGATGTTTTGTCTGAACAACAACTGAACCCTTGAACATGTCTGCCATGCCTTTATGCAGTGAGTTGCTGTCACATGATTGGCTGATTCAGTACTGGTATTAACAAGTAGGTATAGAGGTGTACTTAATTGGGTATATGTCTGTGATAATAAATCGGATTCTAATTCAAACTTACTTGGATAACCACAAACATGCAGACTCACAAAAAGAGTAAGCTACTTTATTTCTTTATAAAGTCAAAACTTGCTGAGGTTTAACTTGTAAATTCATTTATAAATTATAAATACATTTTATCAAAAAACATATGTAATTAAAATATTAACCGCCATATAACAAACTGTGTGAAACCCCTTAAAATATCATTAGTGTATAGTAAAATATTTACACAGTAAATCTTGTGTTTCAAATTATAAAAACTTGCATATATGTTCATTTGTCCTTTATATAATTTAATGGGCTTCTTTGAAAGGACACAAGCAAGCATGCTTAGCTAAAACTCACTGAGATGATTAATTTTAATTTGAGGTGATGTGTGTTCAATTTTATAGGCAGAAAGAAGATTAGTACTGGATGGAATTTACCATGGAATTGCCTTTATCTTTTGTGTTGGTTCACAGGAAACATTGGAAGAAACTTTTAGCTCATACTGTTTTGCTGATGAATTGAATACAAGTTTCAAAGCTAGAACAGTTGTAATATCTACCATTTGATGCAGATGAGGTGAGAAAGGACAAACAGCTACATTGCTTACAGTGAGGTAATTCAAACTGAGATACAGCATTGTAAATATATACACCCAGTGGCCACCTTATTAGGTATATTTTGCACCTAGTAGGGCGGCCATTGAGTGTATGTTTGTGGTCTTCTGCTGTTGTAGCCCATCCAGCTTCAGATTGGCTCAACAGTGAGGATTGAAAGTCCTTCCCTGCGTTTCTATGTTCCATGTCTATATGTGGTTGAGGGACTCTCCAAAAATTATTAGGTCAGGATATCTGGAGTAAAATAGCTGTTAAGGAACAAAGTCAACTGCATTTTTGTAAGTCTAGAGCCACAAGAAGGTCGGACTGACCAAGAATATCTGCTTTCCTTCCTACTAAAATACAAATATGTAAGTCAAATGGATTTTAGTCAGCCTAATTTCTCCTACTGGAAAAACAGGAAAAGCAGTTAATGGTTATGGGCAGTGGCTTGTTGAATGGGATATTGACCTACACAAAACAGTGAGATCTCTGGTGCCTTTACAGAGGAACAAGGACAATGGTGAGAAGGTTGTGTAATACTAGTTTGCTTAATTCTACGTACTGTAGAGCACCACAGTAGCAGTGTGGTTAGCACAACACTATTACAGCTTGGGGCTTCGCAGTTCGGAGTTCTGTTCTGGTGTCCTTCGGTTGCTCCAATTTCCTCCCACATTCCAAAGACGGATGGGTTAATACTTAATTGGTCAGTCTAAATTGTCCTGTGATTAGGCCAGGATTAAATAGGTGGATGGATTTCTGGATGGTGCAGCTCGTTGAGCCAGAAGGGCCTGTTCTGCAATGTATCTCTAAATAAAGTCTTGGAGAGCCTGACTGGAATTACAGCAGGAAGAAATAGGTTGGAATAATAGAGACAGGGTGACATAGAGAGAACTGAGTGTATGAGGGCACCAAATTTGATAGATCATAAAGCCTAGCCCAGCATTACTGCTGCTGAGTACTTCCCTCCAGCTCAATTCAAAGATAAACCTGAAAGCTGATCTCATGAAAAGTGTTTCAAAAGTAAACAATCTCAGATGAGTTGTCCCTACATAGCTTAAAGTTGCCGAACAGTGGCTCCCAGCAAAGAATCATAAGAACATTCGGAATGGTTCTATGAGTCAGGCACTTGCTTTAAGTAACCAGTATGATTGTAGTATCATTACCTTTTGATGAACAGCACCTCTGCTGTCATCTTGAGGACAAATTAACCTGTCATATGTTATTGTTGATCCAGATGCTATAATACGCCAGGGAACAAACCATTACCTCAACACTTGACAAGCACACAATGATTGTAAATACAAGTGTGTGCATGGTGTGCAATATGATATATGGCAGGCAGCCTAGATATTTCTTTTGCTGAAGAAAGGAGTACCAGCTGGTGTGTTTTCCTTTAGATCTGGGAAACATATGCAGACTGAAGATGAACAATCTGCCTGATCAATAACAAAGAACCCGTGACTTACCATCTCGCCTGTTCAGCTTTGCAAAGCCAGGGCTGTGGGTGGTAGATAACAAGGAGGAGGATCTGAATGCCGACTGAGGCAAGCCGGATACAAGGTGATTGTCACAATTGTCTGTGGGAGAAAAGAACAGGTTTTAAAATCGGGGAGCTAGTCCAATCCCTTCACAAGATCACACTTCTAATAAAAAAAGTTAACAGCTTCCCACAAAACATAAAACTTGACAGACACCCATTATGTAGTCTTCTGCTGAAGAAGCAGATGTTGCTTTTTCTAGATTACAAAACGCATTGCTGCAGAGGTTAAAAACCTGAAAGAAAAAGTAAATGCCAGAATCCCTGTGGAGACAGACAACTGAAATTTCCATAGGGCAATTTAATGTACCAACATGCTTGATAGAAGACTAATGAAACCAGATTAAAAATAGAGCCATAAAAGGAGATGTTGCACTTTGAAGATGGAAGTTATATTGTTGACAGGAGAGGCACGGAGAGGGGCAATATATAAGGAAGGAATTGTAAAGCTACAACTTTGACAGATAAAGGCACAGCTCCCTGTGATGGAGCAATGGAAATCAGTGATGTGCAACAGCCTGGAGTTATAAGAAGGCAAATAGTCTTGGAGAACTTTAGAGAGAAAGAAGGGGATGAGGTCATGGAATGATTTGTTCCCAAAGATGAGTATTTTTGGATTCTCCAAGACCAGTCAGATTTTTTCAGAACCTGCATCTTTACATCTTTCAAATGCCAGCCTTGTAGGAAATTTGCAACGCTGCAGGAGGTTCCACTTATTATTTTAGTTCTTCCCTTCCCAGCACCCAGGAACCCAAACAGTTCAAAGCACACTTCTTCACTCACATTTCTTCCAATCAAGTGCATCACATTCAATATTCACAATGTGATCTCCTCTAACCGGTTGAAACCGAGTAGCGATTGAGTGATGCTTTGTGGAGCATTTGTTTGCAGTACACGTGGAAACATGTTCTGTGTTCTATTTTCTAAAATATATCCTGTTTTAATTCTGCATTTCACTTGCACTCTGGCTTTTCTGTCTAAGGTCTCTTTTTATCTCATAATGAGGTCCAACATAAGCCTGAGTTCCGACATTTCATTTGTCTGGCTGAAATCAGCTTTCTAGATTTAATATAAAATTCTACAGCTTCATAATCCTTGCCTTCCCCATCTGAAACAGAATTAGCCACCTCTGCAATCTATCTATGGTATTGGTTCAGTTCTCTCTCATTAGCATAGTGTCACCCTATCAGAGATATTCCCTGTCCCCTTACCATCCTCTCCAAAACCTCCCTGCAACTTCTACCCGGAGCATAATTTTAAGTTGGAGGAAAGTACTGGGGGGGGGGGGTGGCGGGAGGGGGTTGTCAGAGGTAAGCTTTATTTCTTTACACAGTATGGTGAGTGCATGAAATGTCCTAGAAGGTGCAGGACGCTGCCTGGATTAGAGAGCATGTCCTATGAGAACAGTTTGAGCGAGCTAGGGCTTTTCTCTTCCAAAGGCAGAAATGGCTAATACGAGGGTCATTATAAGGCAATTGGAGGAAAATATAGGGGGATGTCAGAGGTAATTGTTTTTACAAACTGGTAGGCTCATGGGATGCCCTACCAATGTTGGCAATAGAGACAGCTACATTATGGACATTTAGAAAAGTCAGATAGGCACATAGATGATTAAAAAAAAATGCATGGCTATATAGGAGGGAAGGATGAGATTGATCTTAGAGCAAGTTAAAAGACTGGCACAACACCATGGGCTGAAGGGCCTGTGTTGCGCTGTAGTGTTCTATGCTCTGTTTTCTAACTTAAAACTAACTTGTTATTGTTCTTTCCAATGAAAAGTCTTTGACCCAAATATCACCTGTTTCTTTTGATAGATGTTGTCTAACTTGTTGAATGTTACCAGCAATTACTTTCTTTTTTTTAAATTTCAGACTTCCAGCCTCTACGGAGCTTTCAAATTGCAAATGACATCGTACTGGATGATATGAACTTGGCACAACACTAATTCAGCTCATTTATTTCCTTATTTTCAGCACAAAAGACCAGTCTTTAGTTCTGTGTATGAATGAGAACAATGCATAGATTGTGTTATAATATCAGTAATATGGTACTTGCATTGTGATGTATATTAACTTCCTTAACTTCTTGGTCATGTTTGCTAAGCTCGTTTTCTAAATACATCAGTTGCCACTTGTAAAATCAAAACAGTGGTTAGTAAACTTCCAACTAATACCTGTTTAATTTCTGGTCATAAATGGGAGTCAGTCTTCATTCTTAAAATGGAAATGGAAAGTAGTTATTAGCTTGAAGCTAAAAACACATCTCTACATATAAGCTCTGTATTAAGCAGACACTGAATGTGGAAAGTAAGATGTAGCTCGCTGTAGCTAGTTTATTACAGCTCAAAGATTCAGTATAATACAATAGGTTATTTAATTTGGCTTGTTTCAAAATAGACAAGCTAATTAATTTGTTTAGTTTAAGGAAACTTGCAGACCAAAATGATGCAATAATTTAGCATATCAAATAGCTGATCTACTAATGTTGGGAGCTTTATGTACTCAGAGAAGCTAGCTTCACAACATTAAGTAGCTGAGTACTATGTCTCCAAAAAAGCTTTTAGACTGTCTGTGCAATAAGGGTTTCTGAAGAAATTTTGTATGAGTGTGAAGTCACCCAAGTGGCAAAGAAATAGTATAAATGTAGAGAGCAGATCAGGCTTATGAGGAATGACACCAAGAAGGACAAGTGAAATATGGAGTAAACTAGAATTCATTCCTTTGGTTTCAATTTCTTCAATGGACTATTCATCTGTCTGCATTGTTCGCATGTTTTTTAGTTTGATGTGGTTTGCATTACAGAAGTGTTTCAGATAGAAATCCTGTGTTCTAAACATGATTTAACAATGTTGTTTGGATTTAAATGTGTATCACTGAAAATAAATTAACTGTCTTAAAATATTTCAAATCAGAATCAGAATCAGGTTTATTATCACTGGCATGTGATGTGAAATTTGTTAACTTAGCAGCAGCAGTTCAATGCAATACATAATCTAGCAGACAGAGATAAAAATAATAATAAATAAACTAAAACATAATAATAAATAAACAAATAAATCAATTATGTATATTGAATAGATTATTAAAATGTGCAAAAACAGAAATACTGTATATTAAAAAAGTGAGGTAGTGTCCACCTTCAAAGTCCATTTCGGAATTGGATGGCAGAGGGGAAGAAGCTGTTCCTGAATTGCTGAGTGGAGTGTGTGCCTTCAGGCTTCTGTATCTCCTACAGTAACAGTGAGAAAAGTGCATGCCCTGGGTGCTGGAGGTCTTCAATAATGGACACTGACTTTCTGAGACACCACTTCCTAAAGATGACCTGGGTACTTTGTAGGCTAGTGCCCAAGATGGAGCTGACTAGATTTACAACATTCTACAGCTTCTTTTGGTCCTGTGTAGTAGCCTCTCCATACCAGATAGTGATGCAGCCTGTCAGAATGCTCTCCACGGTACAGCTACAGAAGTTTTTGAGTGTATTTGTTGACATGTCAAATCACTTCAAACTCATAATAAAGTATAGCCGCTGTCTTGCCTTCTTGATGACGACATTAATATGTTGGGACCAGTTTAGATCCTCAGAGATCTTCTCCGTGGATCACCACCTTGTCATGGTGGAGAGGCTAATGAGTTGCTGAGAGCCCAAGATCAATACCTTCTGTTGTTTAGCTCCTGGTAGAGTCACCTGCGGTGGTAAGGTTAAGGGTGAAGTTCCAGTTCTAACCAAGCCATTGGTGGAGCTGGCAGAAACTGGTGACACTTCACAATGGTGGTGAAGGCAGAGGAAGGCTACAGCAGTAAATAGTCCCCAGTCATCTTGAAATCTTTTCCACCAAATACTAAATCCAATCTGTCTAGGATCTTGTTATGGCTGCCTGTGTATCAGTCCCATACTAAACAAACTCATGCACAGGCACTCTTTGTTAATGGAATAACCCTAAGGGGAACATTATACTCGATGCAGGTGATCACACTGTATATCAGATGACTAGTGGGCATTTTAATTCCAAGCTACACGTCTGCCACACAGTGCCAATCACTGCACATTAAAGTACCATTTGAAGGGCCAGAACTGACATAGATACATAAAATATTTATCTTTCTTTATATAAATTGGAAGATCTCTGTCCAAAGTCAGCTTTGCAAGCAAACCATTTGAGACAATCAGAGGATTGACAGAGAAGAACCTTACAGCTTTATTTCTGACACTGAAGACTACACCAAATGTTTTAGTTCCTCTTTCTATCAACTCGCTCACTAATCCAACTGTGTAAGTAAGGTCATCCAGAGTAGTATTAAAGCATTGTTGTTGGAAGGTTGTGGCTTGTTGATAGTACTTGTTTAACTCCTCTGAGTCAGTGGAATCCCAAGACATGTCATCTCAGAATCAACTGCCTCTCCATCCCCACCCACTGCACCACAACGTTGTCACATGCATAACGGCTGAACAAGCTAATATACTGACTTCAGGAATTGGAATCCATCACATTAGGTTGAATTTTTAATATTTGCTCACAAGATATGGATGTTCCTTGAAATGTTAGGATTTATTGCCTAGCCTGATGCTCTCTCTCTCTTCTCGCTGTTGCTATGGCAAAAGAGGTACAGGAGCTTTAAGTCTCACACCACTAGCTTCAGGAGAAGTTACTACCTTTCACCCATCAGGCTCCTGACAACTTCAATCACTGCCACACTGAACTGATCACTGAACACAACCTACGGACTCACTTTCAAGGTCTATACAACTCATGTCTTCTGTAATATTTATTCATTATTATTTGTTTTTTTTGCTTTTTTCATGCTTGCACAGTGTCTTTTGTACATCAGTTGTTTGCCAGTCTTTGCTTGTGTGTAGTTTTTCATTGATTCTAATGTATTTCATTGCTCGACTGTGAATGCCTACAAGGAAATGAATTCCAGGATTGCATATGGTGACATAGACATACATTGATTATAAATTTTCTTTGATTTACTCTTGAACTGAATGTCTTGCTAGGCATTTGGAGGACAGATCACAGTCAAGCTACGTATCTGTGGAAATTGACACACACATAGGTCAGACCAGATATGAATTATTGATTTCATTCCCTGATAGACACTCCAATATTATAGTCATTCTTAGTTATACACTTAGAAATACACTAAAATTACTAGTGCTTTCAAAACAGACTTAGACACAGAAGAGACAATAATTTACAGAGCCACAGTAAAAGACTGGGAAGAAATGGAGTGAGAAATTTGCTCTTCAGTGAGACTCAAGTGACGTCATGCACCAAATGGCTTTGTTGAGCATCATGGTAAATTGCATGATTCACAAGGTTACTAGTGGGTCAGGAAGGATAGAGTTGGTACAAGAGGCTCAATAGGCTGCCACTTTTTTCCCCTCTAGCACAGGAGGTCTGGTTGTGAACTACAGGGTCACCCTGAATCACATGTATTGTTTATATAAGTGACTGGTAACCGATATGAAACAAAATGTCAGAGGAAACTGTAGATGTGGGTACAATTACGTGGCTAAAAATGATTTGGACAGGTTGTGCTTAAGAAAGGTTTGGAGGGATATAGGTGAAATGCAATTACCACCGACAGACATCTTAGTTTACATGCATGGCCAAGAGGGGCACAAAGGCCTTAGTTGGCAAGCATGGCCAAGATGGGGCTAAGGACCTGCTTTCATGCAGTGCAATTCTGAGAGATCACAAGGATTTTGCTTCTTATATTTCAGATGTGTGTATTTCGTCCTGATCCACATGCAAAACACTGAAAGTCCTTTCTAATTTTAGTTGCTCATCAACTTGTTGTGTATTCCCATCAATATTTTTTTTATTCCTTTCAGTGACACTATTTTTAGTCGAGTGCTTAAGTGGTTTTGTATGTAGAAAACAACGCAAGAACGATAATTAAAGTAAAATCCAGCTCCCCAGAACCTAGCATCGGAATAATTAGTCATAAAAGCATTTTGTAAAAAGAGTGTATTCCATTTGATTTTCCAGAATCAAAGGTTATATTCAATTGTTCAAATTACAAATCAATGTTATTACATTTTTCATATTAGTTGTGATCAGGGGTCTTTAAAATCAGGAAGCATTTTCATAACAGTGAAATAATTGCATTTTTCTTTAAGGTAACATGTCAATCAAAATATTAGAAAACTCTCTGCCCTTTGAGTTGTCAATGTTAATGAGTCTTATGACAGAAAACCTTTGTACACATTGTCAAAGAATATGGTCTTGTTAAACATGGAACATACAGCAAAGTAAAGTCCCTTTGGTTTACGATGCTGTGCTGACTTTAAACCTACAGCATGATCAGTCGAACCCTTTCCCCCAAAACAACCCATAACCATCCAGTTATCTTTCATCCATGTGTCAGTGTCTCAAATGCCCCTAATGTATTGCCACCACCCACAGCACTTATCACTCTCTGTGTAAAATAACTACTACTGATATTACCCCTGAACATTTCTCCACTCACCTTATAAGAATGCCTTCTGGTCTTAGCCATTACCACTCTGGGGAAAAGGCACTGGTTGCCCACTCTATCTCTGCCTCTTATAATGTTATCACTTCTGTCAAGTCGCATCTCATTCTCCTTTGCTCCAAAGAGAAAAGCCCTAAATCTTTCCTCATAAGACATGTTCTCCATTCCAGGTAGTAATATTGGGGTTAGTAATAAACATGTTAAGTTTCTAACTCCAGCATCTACAATTTATTTTTAAACTTTCTGTTACTTCTGAAAATGTCCCACTAATTCCTTTCTCCATTTTTTTCCTCTATTAACCAACCCTTTACCTGTACAATTCTATTACCAACGACACTTGTTGTTGTTCAGTCGTTAAGTCGAGTCAGACTCTTTGTGACCTCATGGACTCCTGCACACCAAGCCTTCTTGTTGGAAACTGCCTCTCTAAGATCACCCAAGGTCATACGCATTGTCTGAGTAATATTACCTATCCATCGTAGTCTCTGTCGTCTCCTCATTTTACCTTCTCTTTTACCTAACGAGAGTTTTCTCCAAGGAAACCCGTCTTCTCATGATGTGGCCAAAGTATTTGGGCTTTTGTCTCATAATCGGGCCTCACAGTGAGCAGTCTGGCTGTATTTCTTCAGGTATTGACTTGTTGGATCTTCTTGCTGTCCAAAGAACTCTTAACCCTTTCCTCCTGCATCCAAATTCAAAAGCGTCGATTCTTTTGTATTCAGCCTTACTAACAGTCCAGCTTTCACAGCCATACATCACAACGGGAAATACCATAGACTTGACAGTACAGATCTTCGTGGACAATGTTATAAGACCATAAGACCATAAGACAAAGGAGCAGAAGTCAGCCATTCAGCCCATCGAGTCTGCTTCGTCATGCCATCATGAGCTGATCCATTCTCCGATTTAGTCCCACTCCCCCACCTTCTCACCATAACCTTTGATGCCCTGGCTACTCAGATACCTATCAATCTCTGCCTTAAATACACCCAATGACTTGACCTCCACTGATGCCCGTGGCAACAAATTCCATAGATTCACCACCCTCTGGCTAAAAAAATTTCTTCGCACTTCTGTTCTGAATGGGCTCCCTTCAATCCTTAAGTCATACCCTCTCGTACTAGACTCCCCCATCATGGGAAACAACTTTGTTACATCCACTCTGTCCATGCCTTTCAACATTAGAAATGTTTCTATGAGGTCTCCCCTCATTCTTCTAAGCTCCAAGGAATACATTCCAAGAGTGGACAAATGTTCCTCATATGTTAAACCTCTCATTCCCAGAATCATTCTAGTGAATCTTCTCTGTACCCTCTCCAACATCAGCACATCCTTTCTTAAATAAGGAGACCAAAACTGCCCACAGTACTCCAAGTGAGGTCTCACCAGCGCCTTATAGAGCCTCAACATCACATCCCTGCTCCTATACTCAATTCCTCTAGAAATGAATGCCAACATTGCATTCACCTTTTTCACTACCAACTCAACTTGGAGGTTAACCTTAAGGGTATCCTGTACGAGGACTCCCAAGTCCCGTTGCATCTCAGAACTTTGAATTCTTTCCCTATTTAAATAATAGTCTGCCCGTTTATTTTTTCTGCCAAAGTGCATAACCATACACTTTCCAACATTGTACTTCATTTGCCACTTCTCTGCCCATTCTTCCAATCTATCCAAATCTCTCTGCAGACTCTCCGTTTCCTCAGCACTATCGGCCCCTCCATCTATCTTCGTATCATCAGCAAATTTAGCCACAAAGACATTATTCCATAATCCAAATCGTTGATGTATAATGTAAAAAGAAGCGGCCCCAACACGGACCCCTGTGGAACATCACTGGTAACCAGCAGCCAACCAGAATAGGATCCCTTTATTCCCACTCTCTGTTTCCTGCCAATCAGCCAACACCCTATCCACGTATGTAACTTTCCCGTAATTCCATGGGCTCTTATCTTGTTAAGTAGCCTCATGTGTGGCACCTTGTCAAAGGCCTTCTGAAAATCCAAATATACAGCATCCACTGCATCTCCCTTGTCTAGCCTACTGGTAATTTCCTCAAAAAATTGTAATAGGTTTGTCAGGCAGGATCTTCCTTTAAGGAATCCATGCTGAGTTCTGCCTATCTTGTCATATGCCTCCAGGTACTCTGTAACCTCATCCTTGACAATCGACTCCAACAACTTCCCAACCACCGATGTCAAGCTAACAGGTCTATAGTTTTCTTTTTGCTTCCTTGCCCCCTTCTTAAATAGCGGAGTGACATTTGCAATCTTCCAGTCCTCCGGAATCATGCCAGAATCTATCGACATTTGAAAGATCATCGCTAATGCCTCCGCAGTCTCCACAGCTACTTCCTTCAGAACACGAGGGTGCATTCCATTTGGTCCAGGAGATTTATCTACCTTTAGACTATTCAGCTTCCTGAGTACTTTCTCAGTCGTAATTGTGACTGCGCACACTTCTCTTCCCTGCCACCCTTGAGTGTCCGCTATACTGCTGATGTCTTCCTCAGTGAAGACTGATGCAAAATACTCGTTCAGTTCCTCTGCCATCTCCTTATCTCCCATTACAATTTCTCCAGCATCATTTTTTATCGGTCCTATATCTACTCTCACCTGGCTTTTACTCTTTATATACTTGAAAAAGCTTTCGGTATCCTCTTCGATATTATTTGCCAGCTACCTTTCAAAGTTAACCTTTTCCCTCTTAATGACCTTCTTGGTTTCCTTTTGTAAGGTTTTAAAAACTTCCCAATCCTCTGTCTTCCCACTAATTTTTGCTTCCTTATATGCCCTCTCCTTTGCTTTAACTTTGGCTTTGACTTCTCTTGTCAACCACGGTTGCATCCTTTTTCCATTCGAAAATTTCTTCTTTTTTGGAATATACCTGTCTTGCATCTTCCTCACTTCTCGCATAAACTCCAGCCACTGCTGCTCTGCCGTCTTTCCCACCAGTGTCCCTTTCCAGTCAACTTTGGCCAATTCCTCTCTCATGCCACTGTAATTTCCTTTACTCCACTGAAATACCGACACATTAGATTTCGGCTTCTCTTTTTCAAATTTCACAGTGAACTCAATCATGTTATGATCACTGCCTCCTAAGGGTTCCTTCACCTCAATCTCTCTAATCGCCTCCGGTTCATTACACAATACCCAATCCAGTGCAGCCGATCCCCTAGTGGGCTCAACAACAAGCTGTTCTAAAAAGCCATCTCGCAGACATTCTACAAATTCTCTCTCTTGAGATCCAGTGCCAACCTGATTTTCCCAATCCACTCGCATGTTATAATCCCCCACAAGTATCATAACACCTCCCTTCTGACAAGCCTTTTCTATTTCCTGTTGTAATTTGTAGTCCACATTCCTGCAGCTATTTGGAGGCCTATAAATAACTGCCATCAGGGTCCTTTTACCCCTGCAATTTCTTAGCTCAACCCATAAAGATTCTGCACCTTCCGATCCTGTATCACCTCTTTCTAATGATTTAATATGATTTCTTACCAATAAAGCCATGCCTCCCTCTCTGCCTACCTTCCCATCCTTCCAGTACACCGTGTATCCTTGGACCTTCAGCTCCCAGAGACATGCATCCTTTAGCCAGGTCTCTGTGATGGCCACAATATCATACCTGCCAATCTGTAGCTGTACGACAAGATCATCCACCTTATTCCTTATGCTGCGTGCATTTAAGTATAACACCTTAAGACCAGTATTTGGTACTTTTCACTTTGATTTCACTGCAACTTTATTGCACTGCTGCTCATCCCAATGTCTCTGCTCTTCAGTAATTTATTGAAATTTGCCATTGCTGCCCTCCCCAGAAGTAAGTGTCATTTAATTTCATGGCTGCAGTTGCTATCTATAGAAATCTTTGAGCGGGGAAGACAAAATCCGTCACTGCTTCCACTTCCTGTGCATTGAGTACCACAGAGTTAATAGGGCTGTTTGAATAATCTTGGTTTTCGTAATATTGAGCAACAAGCCAGCTTTTGCACTTCCTTCTTTCACTTTGATTAGAAGCTTCCTCAGACCCTCCTCACCTTCAGTCATTAGAGTAGTATCATCTGCATATCTGAGGTTGTTAATATTTTGTCCAGCAATTTTGATTCCAATATTTGAGACTTCTGGAACAACATTACTCTTGATGTGTTCAGCATATATATAAAATAATTACCTTACACTCCAACTTAACTTATTTCTCTTCTTAATAGCATCTTATTGAATGATTTAACGTTATTTATAGTTTGAATTGAAAAAGCAGTCCAGAATTGACAGAAATTGCACCTGATGATTGTTATATTACAAGTTAACAACTTTACAATCAGGATCTTAATTACCAACAACACTAATTTCTTTCTGAAATGATTGCAAGTGTTAAGTAAATTACTGAAATAAATGAGTACTGAGCAATAAAGTATATTTTTCTATTTGAGTGATTCATATGATTTTTCCTCATCTTTTACAGGGAGGTCAGCAGTTTGCACCTTCTTGTTGCAGATGTTTTCCAAGAGACACAGCAAATGGGTAACCAACATAGTTATACTGTAATCTTGAGAGTGCACAAATTTTAGGAACCTTAAATGATCTGACTGATATCCAAGGTGCAAGTCATAGGGTCATAAAGCTTGGAAGAAAATCCTTTGGACCACTGAGTTCATCACAGACATTGAGCATTCATTTACACTCTATTCCTCTATCCTCACTTCATTCTTCTCACATTCCCATTAATTCACCTGAGATCTGACAATTCACCTACAAATGAGAGGTGATTTACAATGGCCAGTTAATCTACTAAACTGCATGGTTTTGGGTTGTGGGAGGAAACTACAGCACTCAGGTAAAACCAGAAGTATCACAGTGAGCAACAAAATGCTGGAGGAACTCTGCAATTCAGACAGCATCTATGGAGGGGTTTCGGGATGAGATCTTTCCTAAGGTATGTTGCTTTGGATTTCCAGCGTCTGTAGAATCTCATCCATTTATGGTGATGGAGAATGTGCGAACTCCACATGAGCAGCAGTGGAGTTCAGGACTCAACCATGGTCACTGGAGGTGTGAGGCAGTGATTGTACCTACTGAATCACTCAGTCATTCAGCTAGGGAAATGTGAGCCATTGTTTGGCGTAGTATGGTGGAGATTCTTACGTTGTTGAAATCCTGTCCCATAGACTTAGTGAAAACCACATGGTGTTGCCAGAGCTCAAAATATGTTTAAACCCACACAGGGTAATAGGTCAATTTCAGCTTCTTTGGCTCCTGTTCCTTAATATTGTTTGCTTCACGTTTCCATTAGAATCAATTACAGGCACTCATCAGATTACAAATGACCTGTCAGGGCTGAAAAATGGGGATTACTTTTAAGGCGCTAAGTACAGAGGGGATGTCAGGGGTACGTTTTTCACACAAACTAGTTGGAGTGCTGAATGCACTGCCAGCAACGGTGGTGGAGGTAGATACAATAGGGTCTTTTGAGAGAGTACATGGAGCTTAGAAAAATAGAAGGCTATGCAGTAGGAAAATTCTCGGCAGTTTCTGGAGTAGGTTACATTGTCGACACAACATTTTGGGCTGAAGAGACTGTAATATGCTGTAGATTTCTATGTTCATTAATTTACAGAAATGGGACTTTACACAAATTCCACATACATTGCTAAATCATTTTTGATCCAGTAGTAATAAAATGAAATGTTTAATGTACTCATTACTGACTGTACAGAGTATATAACTAATTGACAAGTTGCAGTCAAGTATCCTGCATTTGGGGACATCACAGGCATCAGCACACCCGGAGTGCAATGGGATAGCCTCGGCCTGGAACCTCAGCACTTCTGATCACCGATGGTTCCCTGCCAGGTAAGTATGATTATTTAATGAAATGAAATTATTTTAGCAAGATTATGTAGAAAAAATGATATGGGTTACTATTGACAACAGTAATTTCTAACCTGAAGAAATTAGCTTACAGACAATTCTTTGGAACAGAGCCCTCTCATAACCCAAGGATTGCCAATATACAGAATCTGCTCTTTACTTCATGATGTGCTACTTCACACTGTTCTAGTTTTAATGACAATTCATAGGAATTGCTACAAAAAGAGAGATCACAAGATGCATTTATAATAATTTTCTTAATACTTATTATTACTGATGTTTTTTAAGTAACCTTCAAGCAAATCCAAAATACAACGAGAAATCTCCAGTTGTTGAATGCTTTGGGAACAACAGACAGAAAGTTGTTCTTGCTCGTCCATGATAAATGCACAATTCAGGAACAGCTGTAGTTTGTACTCTGCTTCTAAACAAAACCTGAAAGCCTCGTTTCAATTTTCTTCTGAGTTAACAACTCACAGTGTCATAAAACCTTAATAACCCCTGATGTCCATTTTCTCCTTTTTACAATTTACAATTTGTAATTAAACCACTTTCTCTGCTTTACAATCTTTTTCATAGCTTTAGGGAGGTTGGCAATGTCGTCAAGGATGCCTGCCACCTGCCACCATGGCAATTCTCTTTAAACATGAGAGATTCTGCAGAAGCTGGAAATTCAGAGTGACACACACAAAATGCTGAAGGAGCTAAGTCAATCAGGCAGCATCTTTTGAGATAAATAAACAATCATTGTTTCAGGTTCAGGCCATTCGTCAGAATCTGATGAAGGGTCCGGGCCTGAAACATCAACTGTCTATTCCTCTTCATTAATGCTACCTGATCTACTAAGTCCCTCCAGAATTGTGTGGCTATTCTCTTTGCTGTCTTCTATCTTCTGGGAAAAATGCAGAACTTGAAAACTTATAAGCAGAGATTTAGGAACATCATCTTCACTGCTACCAGACCTTGAAACAATCACCTCTTTCACATCTTATTTCCTGGTAGTGCTGCCACATTTTCTTACTCTTGACTCTCTCTTGATTACTCCATTATTGTCACTTTAGCATTTCTTTTTACACTACTTCAGAGTGCACCATAACCTTAGCACCATTCTGCTCTTTTGCCCTCGATTGCATGATTGTATTTACTGTACCCTGGTGTACATGACAATAAACAAATCTGAATATGCATTGTTAAAAATAATTACTTCCTGTATTATGCCTAGATTTTGAAAACCCAAAATGTTCTACATCTGCCATTATCATGAATTCAAAGAAAAATATCCCATCATCTTCTTTCTCTCCACTTAGCAGATGTCCTATACATGTGATCCCATTCACATAAACCTCCCTTCTGTCTCTCCAAAGCTTTGCTATTCTTCCTGAAGTTAGATACCCAACATAGAACAGAAGCCCATGGAGATCTAGCCAGGAACTTCAAAATAGTTGAACACAAAAACACAAGCTCACAAAAAATAGTAGGACTATGGTACAAGACCCCGCAAGCCTGCCCCACTATTCAATATGATCATCCATCTGGCCTCAACTCTTTGCAACTGACTATTCCCTTTAACCTTCAATTCTTCAATCTTTCAAACATTTATCTATTTCTACCATAATTATATCTAATATTCTGGTTTTCAGAGAATTCCAGAGATTCACATCTCAATAGCAACCATCAAACCCCCTTGGGATAGTCATAGTTATAGTCATACTTTATTGATCCTGGGGGAAATTGGTTTTTGTTACAGTTGCACCATAAATAATTAAATAGTAATATGTAATTTATGCCAGGAAATAAGTCCAGGACTAGCCTATTGGCTCAGGGTGTCTGACCCTCCAAGGGAGGAGTTGTAAAGTTTGATGGCCACAGGCAGGAATGACTTCCTATGACGCTCTGTGTTGCATCTCGGTGGAATGAGTCTCTGGCTGAATGTACTCCTGTGCCCACCCAGTACATTATGTAGTGGATGGGAGACATTGTCCAAGATGGCATGCAACTTGGACAGCACCCTCTTTTCAGACACCACCGTCAGAGAGTCCAGTTCCAGAGAGTCCAGGGATCTTGTATGTTTGCATATGGTCACCACTCATTCTTCTAAATTCAATGCAATACAAGCCCAAATTGTATAACTTGTCTTGACAGGAAAACCCTTTCATCTCAGGAAGGAACCTGGTGAATCTCTGTTTCCCTCAATGTCATCAAAAGAGCGAGTCATTGACTTTGGGAAGGAGGACATTGCACACGCTCCTATCTACAGTGCATCAATTCTGCTAAGGTCAAGAGGTTGAAAGCTTAAAGTTCCTATCAGGGAACATTAGCAATAGCCTGCACTGGTCCTTTCACATAGTCATCATGATCAAGAAAGCATCTCTACTTCCTCAGGAGTCAACAGATTTGGCATTGACCCTCACTTATTTTTATCGATGCAATCTGGATACATCATCTTAATATAGCATTTGCTCTACCAGAGACAATAAGAAACTGTACGGAGTTGTGAACACAGCTCAACTCGTCCCTGCAACCAGCCTCTACTCCATGGATTATATCTATACCTCTTGCTGCCTTAGTAAAGCAGCCAACATAATCAAACACCCCACCTACTCAGCCGTATTTCTTCACCCCTTAGAAGGTACAAGAGCCTGAAAGCACATACCGCCAGGTTCAAGGACAGCTTCCGTCCTATTGTTATTAAACCGTTGAATCATCCCCTTGTATGATAACATAGACTCCTGACCTCACAATTTACCCCATCACAGCTTTGCATCTCATTATCTGCCTGCACTACACTTGCCCTGCAACTGTACACATTATTCTACATTTTGTTATCATTTTCCCTTGTAGTACCTTAATGTACTTTTGCAATGAAATGAGCTGTACAGATGGCATGCAAAACAAAGTTTTCTCAGTGTACCTCAGTACATAAGACAATAATAATAACATAATTGAGTAATGTATTGAATCTTTGTGGACACTGATGTTAATATCACACCTTAATCATCTCCCTAAGTATAAAGCTTCATAATTCCTTCTGAATGTGATTCAGCTGTATCAACATGCCCATATTATATTCCAAATTTAGATAACCTAGCTAATATTTTCAACCAGCAGGTCATTACTCTGTGAGCTATGGGCCCCAAACTGATCTCTGCAATATTCTGTAGATGCTGAAATCAATGCAATGTATCCACATAATAGTTCTTCCGACTACTCTTTTACTCCAATTTTCTATCCAATTTGCCACATCTCTGTGTACCACATGCAAGTAATTGGTCTCTTAAGAGTAAAGTCCATCAACAGCTCCTGCTTATCCAAATAAATACTATCATTTGTATTTCTATACACACAGCAGATGTGACACTCAGGTATAATATATTAAAAAAATTGAACTCCCTCTGGTAAATCAATGCTAACTCATCTCTAAACGACAAATCCTTATCTTCCAATATTTTTGCTACTAGTTTTCTAAATCATAGAATCAGATATACAGTACTGTGCAAAAAACTTCAGCATATGTAAAAATAATCTGTAAAGCGAAGATGCTTTCAAAAATAATAAAATGAGAAGTTTCTAAATATCAAAAAAAATTACAATAGAGCAGTAAACTGTAAAAAAGTAAATCAAATCAATATTTGATGTGACCACTGCAGTTTTATAAGAAAATCAGCTGGTAGGTTTTTCCATGCATCTTGTCTCTCCAGGTAAACCCAGACAGCCTCAATGATGTTGAGATCAGAGCTCTGTGGAGGCCAAATCATCCAAAACCATATTAAAAAAATTAGGGTGCCTAAGACTTCTTCACAATACTGTATACTCAAACGTTCAAAGTAAATTGATTATCAAAGTATGTATATTTTACCATATCCTATCTTGAGATTCATTTTCACATTGGCATTTACAAGAAACCGTTACAGCAAGCCAAAACAACTAATGCCTATTGGTCAGCTGACAACTGATGCCAGGCTGACTTTCACTAATTGATCATTGTTCCAACCAACGCCTTGATTGTTCTTGGGTATGTAGTAGTGTTTTGGGCTGTACACCTGGGATTTTGAGTTTGAGATTTGTAATTCGGTGGTTTTACTGAATAAAGGAGTATTTTGAGCTTTCGCTTTGTCCTAGCTCTTGGCTTTGGGTCCCATCAATAGCTATAAGGGAGCGAACACAACAAGATTACAATAGAATCAATGAAAATAGATGTACAGACAAACACTGTTAAATAGCTAATGAGCAAAGGAAGATAAATGCAGCAAATAAAATAGGCGCCATGGTAGGGTAGAAGTTAGTTCAATTGTATTACAGCTTCGGGTATGTCAGAACTCTGTTAGGAGTCTCTATTTGCCCTCCCCATGGAATACGTGGGTTTTCCCTGGATTCTCCAGTTTCTTCTTCTTCTCCTTCTGACTTTTAATGGTGGATGGCAGTCAAACTTAAAGGTGCATAACCACCCCCATCTGGACTGGACTGTGGTGTAGAGACTTGCAAAATACGATCATTACTAGTTCTTTATCAAATCAAAACTAATTTACCCCATAAAGTCCTATAGATTGTAAGCAGTGAAAGACAATATTGTGAATTAAATTAAAGTCACTCTCATAACTTAATAAAGTTTTTTAAGTGAAAACTATCAATCTCCAGAGATAGTTGTGAAACCTGCTTTTGATTTCATTCAACCTTGTATGCTTCACGTTGTAATAGAATGTGTTCAACTGTTTCATAATGATGACAGAGCCTACACAACCCAGAGTGATGTTTTACAACAAGATGTAAGGAATAATTGAGCATAATATGCCCAATTCCGAGTTGAGTCAATATAATTCCTTCTCATCTTGCTTTACCCCCTGATCCTATCAACCCAACAGCTTTATGTATTCACTAAAGGTGTCTCCCCTTACACCCATTATCCCACAAGTTTTGCCATGATCCCCAATTCTTAGCTTCTGATTTGCTAAGTGGAAAGTCCATATCCACAGTTGAAATTATAACAGCCTTCTTAGTTAAACAATCAATCAAATCATTCCCCCTAACACCTCTATGTGCTGGGGCTCATAAGAACAAGCATGTAAACCAATACTTTAAATATGAAATATAGTTTAAAGAGCTTCCAACAGTAAATCTGATCTACTGCCAAAATGACCTGCTTTAAGACTCATCAAGACCAAAAAAGAATCTGAACATATTATATTCCTGATTCCACCCACAGTCCAAAGGCCTACCAGGTAGGTTGATTGGTCATTGTAAAATACGGCATGGTTAGGTTAGGTTTGCTGGGGCAGCAATGCTTGAGGAGCTGGAAGGGCCTACACCATACTGTATCTCCAAATAAAATAAATAAAAAATAATAGTAAGTATGTAGATAATACTGTGAATATGAATGGTTCAGCCTTTGAAAGTTAGCTTGTGTAATCAGCTCAGAGTTGAGGAGACTGAAGCTAACCATGCTGGTTTAGGAGCCTAATGATTGAAGGGTAACAACTGTTCCTGAACCTGCTGGTATGGGACCTCCTTCCCAATAGCAGCAGAAGGAAGAGAGCATGGCCTGGATGATGGGTCTGCTTTGATTCAGAAAGCAGCCATTGAGCGCATTGTATCAATGCCAGCTGGAAGAGAAATGTCCAACTCAATCCTACTTACCAAAGCAGAATGCCACAGTGATAATGAGGAACAGCAGCATTTGTTGGGGAACGTGCAGGTGATGGCATTCCCTTTAATTTGCTGCTTATGGTGCAGAGCTGCAGATTTACCAGGATGCTGGTTGGATTAGAGCATGTCTTTAGATCCGGCATCAGTCATGATGGAATGGCAGAGCAGACTAGATGGGCTGAATGGCCTAATTCTGCTCCTATGTCTTATGGTCTTATGGATAGTTTGACTGGGCTGGGCCTCATCTCTTTGGAGCTAATGAGGATAAGAGGTGACTTGATAGAAGTGCACAAGATGTTAAGAAGCTTCGATAGAGTGAATAGCCAGACTTTACCCAGGGCAGAAATGGCTAACACCAGGGACATAATTTTAAGGTGATTGGAGGGAAGTATGAGGGAGGAGATTTCAAAGGAAAATTATTTACTGTTAAGTACATGGAACACCTTGCCTGGGGTGGTGGTAAAGGTAGATACATTATGGACATTTAAGAAACTAATAGACAGGCACATAGTTATGTAAGAGGGAAGGGTTAGATTGATCTTAGATTAGGTTAAAAGGTTGGCACAACACTGTGGGTTGAATGATCTGTACTGTGCTAGTGGTCTACATATTATCTAAGCACTATGTAAGATTGAGAACTAGTCAAATGAGCTTCTTTGTTCTGCAAGTATTCTGCATGGTCTGCTACATCAATTCAAAGACACAGGAATGGACTCCGCCCAATACATCAAATGCCAATTTCTTCAAACTAAAGGTAGTTATCTAAAAGAGGTGCTGTCTGAAGGAGCCAACGTTTATCACCTAAGGTCCCCACCATGCTATCTTCTTGCAGCTATCTGGCAGAAGGTACAGAAGCTTGACATCCCACATCTCCAAGTTGAAGAACAGTTACTTTCCTTTAACTATTTAGTTCTTGAGCCAACTGTACCAGCACTAATCGATAGAGTTTTGCAACACCTTAACCACCTTGCACCAATGTGACTTTTTTGTTCTTATTCTGTTTTTTCTTGTGATTGCTGCTTATCTGATGCTGTGTGCCTGTGAAACTGCTGCAAGTAAGTTTTTCATTGCATGTCTATGAAGGTTCTCAGTATGTAGGTTATTGTATATCAAGCTGTAGAAAATCAAGGCAGCTGGACTTGCTGTGCTGTCAAGTAGAGATATCGCCACTCAATTGAGAGGCTTCTTCAGTTTGATCCATAATGGATAGCCTTCCAGCTTATAACCTCTGTGAGCTGTTTGAAGGCATAGCAACCACATGGGCATCATTAAGACTCATTAATGAGAGGGTCATTAGTCTTATCTTTGCATGAACGGAGGTGTGAACTGTTGTGGAGACACTGGGGTAGAGATGGTAGGACTGCACGGTATGCGGCTGCTTAGGTGCATCAGTGCAAATATGTACTTGTGCATATGACAATAAGTTTAAGTTTGACTTTGACTTGGATGATAATGAGCTCTCTAAGAGTTATTGGAGTTACATTCATACAGATAATTAGAAGGTATCGCATCACTTAATTCTATGTATATCTTCAATGTATTCTTGTATCAGAAATTTCAATAAATCCGGAATCCACTGCCTTCCAAGGAGTTCCAATAATTTTGAAGACTATGTCTGGGGGGAAAGTGCCACTCACTTCAAGTCAGGTCAAGGTTAACATCATGTGCACAAGTACGATGATGGACAGGCAGAACGAGAAACTTGCCCACAGTACCATTATGGGCAAATGCAGACAAACGGTGCAATATAATTTATACAAGGCAATGGAAAGACAGAAGAATTATGCACAAACAGGACTTTAGTGCAAAAAAATTACACAACTTGAAGTAAGTCTGTGTTAGTGCAAGAGTTGGTTATTGCTGAGATGGGGTTAGGATGGGACAGGCTGTTTCAAGAACTAGATGATTACAGGAAAATACTTGAGCCTGAAAAGTGCAGGATTTCAGATTTCTATACCTTCTGTCTGACATCGGCATGAATCTGTTTTTATCAGTTTTGAACAGACATAGATAGCCAGAGACGTTTTCACAGGGCAGAAATGGCTAATGTGGCTAATTTTAAGGTGATTGGAGACAATATAGTGGGGATGTAAGAGGAAAAATTAATGAGTATGTGGAACACACAGCCAAGGGCCGTGATAAAGGCAGATATATTAGGGACATTTAAGAATTTCTTCCATAGGCACGTGAATGACATAAAAATGGAGGGCTACATAGGAAGGAATGGTTAGATGGATATTGGCAGATGTTACAGGGTCAGCACAACACAGTCCTGCTATGTTCTGTGAACATTATCAGCTGTTCCCAATAATATAAGCTGAGTCCACTTCTGATTGGGTACCCAGTTTTCTAACTTGGGAGACATTTTAGATTGGACAAGCTGAGGTGTACTCTCCCAAGAAAGAACAGTTCAAGAAGGAGTTTCACTGTCGTCTTCTCCAACGTTAGTAGAATCTTGGAAACATACAAGGCTGAAACAAACGCTTTCAACACACCTTGTCCATACGGAACATGATACCTATCTACTCAAATCCTACTTGCTTTTATTAGGCCCATATCCATTGCTACCCAAGTACATTGCCAAATGCCTTTTAAAGGTTGTAATTGAATCTGCCTCAATACAATACAATACTCTAAGCACAGTGTTACCGATGTTTTGTACAACTGCAAATTGGCATCCCATCTCCTCTGCCCAGTGTATCACTCTATAAAGACAAATATATCAAATGCATTTTAAAATGCATATCCACTTATGGTACCACTTTCAGGAAGCTATGGACTCACAACCCTAAGGTCTCTCTGCACGTCGATACTTCTAAGATCTCTGCCATCTTTATGATGTACCAGAATTTGAATTTGCTAAGCATAATACCACATATTTGTCTGGATTAACTCCCATCTGTTATAACTGTGGTCATGTTTTCAGCTGATCTAATGTTTTCGTGTACATGTAAACACCTACATTATGATTTACAACTCCAGTAATTTTTATGTTATCTGGCAATTTATTGATTAGAGCATCTACTTTCCAGTAAGGTAGTAAGGAATGCAAATGCCAAGCTAGCATTCATTTTGAGAGGACTGGAATACACAAGAAGGATGTAATGGTGAGACTTAATTAGGCATTGGTCAGAACATATTTGGACTACTGTGAACAGTTTTGGGCCCCTTGTTGAAGAAACGATGTGCAGAAACATTGGAGAGGGTCCAGAGAACATTTATGAAAATGATTCCGGGAATTAAAGGGTTAACGTACAAAGAGCTTTTGATAGCTCTAGGTCTATACTCACTCTCCTGCACAAAACCATGCTCATACCTCCTAATCAGTCCTTGCCTTTCTCAGTGATTACAAATCCTGTCCCTTAGGATCTGCTCCAACAACCTACAGTGACACAAAGTTCATCAGTCTATAGTTTCCGGGTTTATGAACAAGGGTTTCTCACCTGTGGCTAATATAGATGCATATATCTCTATGAGATTACCAGCAATCTCTTTACTTATGTCCCTAGGTATCCAACTAAAATTAAAGGATAATTGTTAGCTGGTGCCAGCATGTGTGGCAAAACTTGCCGGCTGCCCATAGCACATCCTTAGGTGTGTTAGTTTTAACACGAAGGATACATTTCACTGATGTTTCTATTTACATGTGATAAATAAATCTGAATCTGAAATCATGCTAATATAAATAAAGTTTATTTATTCATATAACAAAATATAACTAAAATATTTAAAGCAAAGGTAGATAGTTTTTTTACTAGTAAGGGTGTCAAAAGGTTTGGGGAGAAAGCAGGTGATTGGGGCTCAGAGGGATAATAAATCACCATCATGGGCTGAATGCCCGAATTCAGCTCCTATTTTCTCTGGTCTTATAAGAGTGAAGAAATAGTCAGTCAATCTTCAGACACAGAATATCCATAATATCCATGCAAATGAAATGAAACTGTAATCTCTATCCTCCCACAAAGAGGAGCCATTCTACTTTAGGCTTCCTCATCCATTTCCTTGCCCTGTAAATCTATTTGCTATCACCGGCTTCCATTAGCAGTGGAAAGAATCATTGCACTGTATGACCCTCTGAAATGACTCCTGCTTCAAATCATAGCCTTTATATCACATTTATGTTTAAAATGAAATGTGTTGGTTCTGATAGATTCTGATTCAATTCAAAGACTCTGTCAATGCAATTAAACATTTCACAATGCACGCTTGTTTAAAATTCACATTTAGTACCATCAAATCACCACATCATGATCTCCCTCTACTTCTCTCCAACTCACTTCAATCGATTTCAGTGGAAACTGACCCTGACCCTTCACCTGACTTTCCCATTAATTAAGGACAGCAAAGTGCTGGAGACAGCTATTGGGCAGTAAATAATGGCCAGTAGACAGCCAGCAAAAACAATCAGAGACAACCTATTTGCCCAGACTGAAGTGACCAGAGGTCTAATCAATAGGGAAAGTGGATCATCCATTACAAGCTGGCAAATTGGTTGAATTGTGCCTTTCTTATGCCGTTCTACTCCCTTAGCCTTTTTAATGCATTCTTTTACATGAATAGTAATCAATTGAAATCTGGGATAACTTTCTTTTGAGACAGACGACTTCTTCTCACTGGGTTCCTCGTTATTGTTGCTGACAAAAGTGATCTGAGAAAATACCCTGCTCACCAGGTTCTTCAATTATAGAGATTTTTGACACTCAGAGAGTGGAATAAAACCTCTTTGCTTGCCGATTAAAGAACAACATCAAACTTTTCAGACAAACCGTTTCTGCAATTATCAATGTGGCAATTTATTTCATTGCTGAGCTGTCTAGTAGAACTACATTGCATGGTAGCTTGGGAGGATTTTGTTTTTCAAATGCCATTTTTAACAAAAATATTTCTTTAAAGCTTTAAAAACCTTTAAAACTAATAAAAGAAAATACAAAAAAACAAGTTTAATTAATTCTCGTAAAAACATACCTGATAATAATTTATTTTTGTATACAAAGATATGATATGAGACAACAATGCTATATCCTCAGTGGCTTTGTAAATTGTGCTGTATTCAGAAGACTGGATATTACTCCAACCACAGATATATTGAATCAGCAGAGATATCATGCACTATAAATTTATAAATGCCTGTTTTGTTCCAGGTGGGAGGAAACTAGTTTCTTTCTCCCCCAGGCTAATGACTAAATGCTGTTTCTAGTTATTTGTTATTGTATTCAGATATACTGTGTGCAGTTGCTTTGTAAATTAGATTTCATCCATTTCAGATACCATCCAACTGAGGAACCAAACAAGACACTTGAATCTCCATGGAGTTGGATTCCAGCAAAGTTCAAAATGCTTGGATTAACAACAACAGCATAAAGAATGGAGCAGATATTGATGGCATTATGTTAACTATTGACCTGATGAAAAGAATGGGCCTAATTCAGAAATTGGAGGTACAAAGGGACTTGGGAATCCTAATGCAGGATTCCCTGAAGGTTAATTTGCAAGTTTAGTCTGTAGTAATGAAGATAAATTTATTGACATTGGACTAGTACTCACTGGAGCTTAGAAGAATGGGGAACCAGAGGACACAGCCTCACAATACAAGGACATCCCTTTAGAACAGAGATGAAGAGGAATGGAAGTTCAATGGTCAAAGTAAATTTATTATCAAAGTCCATACATGTAACCAACATGCTAGCCTGAGATTCACCACCCTCTGGCTAAAGACATTCTTCCTCATCTCTGCTCAAAGAGCACAGGCAAGAGGTTGAGGAAATCAGAATAATTGCAGCATAGCTAGGTACAAAATATGAGATTCTAAATAGGCAGCCAGTAAGTTGGTTTTTCTCTAATCATAAGAATGCAATACATAACATTGCATACTAATGTGCCAGCCTGTATTATGTGTGAAAGTTTTGAAGCTAAACTTAAACCTAAAACAATCTGAACGTGAGGCAAAAGTATTATCAACCAGGCTATGATGTCACAGACCACAAATGAGCTGATAACAGAACAACTAGAAACAAAAATGCCAAAGGGTGAGAATGGACTCCACAAGAGAAGGTTGAATTGGATATTAAATGGAATGATTCCCCTTGTAATAAATGTCATAAATGAAATTGTTACAGATAATATGATAGTTTTCCCAAAGCAAAGGCTGATCAAATAATGAAGCTATCACAAGCTCCCTTTTTTACACTGTCTGAACATGCTGGACTCTTCTGTACAGATCTGTATTTGTGGTAAGAAATAGCAGTTCAGTGAAACATGACAATCTGAAACTGAAATGAATCAGATCTATTTTGCTTTAGTAAGTGATTTGTTTTACTTTTTTTAAGAGAAGAATGTTTCTTCCCGGAATAGGGAAGATGATAATTCTGATTTAAAGGAGATGAGAGTTGAATTAAAATTAACAAGGATCCTCAAGTTAGAAATCAAGACATATTGACCTTGTTAAACCATCTATTGCGAACGGAGACCTTGAGAACGAACAAAGCTCAGGTTATTAGTTTGACGCATTTATTATACTTGCAGCAATGTAGAAACAGAAAGTACATTTTTAAATACAAAAAGACAATTCTTCATCACTAGTCCAGAATAGATTGTGCATTGCACTGCATCAGACTTTGGAAACCAATCTTAATCTTCAGGGGCTCATTGGGAGATCTTTTCTTTGTACCATAGGTGAAAAAGTATTTGTGCTTTCGACACAGCAACCTTGGTAATATTGGATCAGTGAATTGTGAATCATGATGGAAATTGCACTGTTAAGGCCTACCAATTTACCGCCAATGGTGTGTGACAGTGGATAATGAAGTTTCCTGGTATGGCAGCAGGATAAAATAGAACTTGGGGCTACCTGTAGTTGCCACAGCCAACAAGCTCATCAGTGCCTCTCCTTCCCTGGGAGGCTGAAAAAATATTTGGCATGCCCCTTTTAGTCCTCACAAATTTTTATGCATGCTCCATAGAAACCATTATATCCTGATGCAACAGGGCTTGGTCTGGCAGAGAGTTGAGGACACAGCTCAGTGCATCACAGAAATCACCCTCCCTTCAATAGTGCCAGATGAACTCAGTAGGTCTTGCAGCATCTTTGCAGGTATATAAACAGTTGGCATTTCAGGCCAACACCCTGCACCAGAACAGCTGTCTCTATTGTGTTTCTCCTCCATGGACTCTGTCTACAATTCTTGTTACCTTAATAAAGTAATCAGCATAATCAAAGATCCCACCCACCCTAGACACTCTCTCGTCTCCCCCACCCATCTAGCAGAAGATACCAAAGCTTGAAAGCATGAGCTAAGAACAGCTTCTACACCACTGTTATGCAACCATTGAATTGTTCTCTAGTACAGTGAGATAAACTCTTGACCTCACAATCTACCTCATTATAGACTTGTACCCCACTGTCTGCCTGCATTGCACTTTCTCTGTAACGGTAATACTTTATTCTGCATCCTGTGATTGTTTTCCCCTGTACTACCTGAATGTACTTATGTAACAAAATGATCAGTATGGCTGGCGTGCAAAGCAAAGTTTTTCACTATACCTCAGTACATGTGATAATAATTAACCAATTACCAATTTAGCTTGTAATCTGCAGAGAAATACAGCTTCAAAGCAGATCTTATAACCTACTGAGATGAGGAGCAATTTCTTTAGCCAGAAAGTTGTGAATCTGTGGAATTCATTGCCGCTGACAACTGTGGAGGTCAAGTCATTGGGTATATTTAAAGCAGAGGTTGATTTTTTCTTGATTAGTTAGGGTGTCGAAGGTTACAGGGAGAAGTATTGGAAAATGTGGTTGGGAGGGATAATAAATCAGCCAGGGTGGAATGATGGAGCAGACTCAATGGGCCAAATGGGGCAATTTTAATCCTATGACTTGAAGTCTAATGTATCCACCTTAGTCTAATCCTACATGCATTCTCATCAGCTCCCTGTGGATTTTACCACTCACCTGCATAGTGAGAGATATTTAATATTAAATTGCATGTCCTTGATATGTCAGAATCAGAATCAGGTTTATTGTCATTTATATAGACAGTGTCGGAGATAGATGACAAAGGGGAAGAAGCTATTCCCAAAACACTGAGTGTGGTTCTTCATATTCTGTACCTCGTCCCTGTTGGTAGTAATGAGATGAGGGCATATCCCACAGTGTGGCAATCCTTAATGATGAACACTACTTTTTTAAGATGTTCTTGGTGCTTGGGAGGCCTGTTCTTGTGATAGAGCTGACTCAGTCAGCAGCACTGCAATACCCTTCAAACCTGGCACTGGGCACTGGAGCTTCCATGACTGACTGAGATGTACTCTATGTGTACGTATATAAATTACTGAATAAAGTGGCCACTGAGTGTATGTCTTGAAATTAGTTGTTTTGTAGCAGTAGTACAGTGCTAGTCGTGAATATCACTAAAAGTTACAAAAAATAAAAAACAATGCTCAAGTTCATGGGTTCATGGAACATGCAAAAATCTGATGGCAGAGGAACAGAAGCTGTTCCTAACTCATTGAGTGTGCGTCTTCAGACTCATATACCTCTTCCCCAATGGCAGCCATGCAGTCCCCATGTTCACCTGACTTCATACACATGGAAATAATTCAATATGTGGATGAAGCATGAACAGCATTGTGCTGACTATACGTTGCATAGGTAGTGTTGTAACAGCTCTGCTTAAGTACTCTCTACTGGATTGCTTCATCAGAATCAAGTTTAGTATCATCGGCATATGTTGTGAAATTTGTTGTGTTTGTGGCAGCAGTACAGGTAATACATAATAACTGAAAGTAAGACATAAATTACTATATAAGTGGAAGAGAAGATGGCAGTGCAATGCAGCGCGCAGCGGCCTCTCCGGAATGAATGTTATTTGTTAAGTAGGATGCCGTGCACAATCCTGATTTGATGGAGACGGACATGAGAAGCACAGAGGAACATCTGGTGAAATTTCTGAAATGCCTGTTTCACTGCCGCTGCTATAGTGCGATCCAGAATCCCTGGAGGGGAAGGCCCTGAATCCTTGGCTTTGCCCGTTGCTTGGCGGCCGGGGCTGGGGTCGAAGTGCTCGGCAGAGATGGTGCTCGGTGCTTGGTGTCGGCGGCTTGAAGTTTTCGGATGGGCTCAGAGTCGGGGGTGGTCGGGTGCTTCCAGTATGCTGCATCGGCAAGTTTGTGGCGCTGGAGGTTCATGCAGGGAGAGTTTTGCTTCCTTCTACTGTCTGCATGAGTTGATGGGGCTATCAGGACTTTGAGACTTTTTTTTACTGTGCCTATGGTCAGCTCTTTATCAAATTACAGTATTGCTTTGCACTGTTATATGTTATAATTATATGGTTTTTGTCAGTTTTAGTCTTGGTCTGTCTTGTGTTTCTGTGATATCATACTGGAGGAACATTGTATCATTTAACGCAATAGAAAGGAAGGACATTGATTAACGCAATAGAAAGGCAGGACATTAGCCGAGAGGATGTGGAATCGATATGGGTAGAGCTGCATAACACTAAGGGGGCAGAAAACGCTTGTGGGAGTTGTGTACAGGCCACCTAACAGTAGTAGTGAGGTTGGGGATGGTATTAAACAGGCAATTATAAATGTGTGCAATAAAGGAACAGCAGTTATAATGGGTGACTTCAATCTACATATAGATTGGGTGAACCAAATTGGTAAGGGTGCTGAGGAAGAGGATTTCTTGGAATGTATGCGGGATGGTTTTTTGAACCAATATGTCGAGGAACCAACTAGGGAGCAGGCTATTCTAGACTGCGTATTGAGCAATGAGGAAGGGTTAATTAGCAATCTTGTCGTGAGAGGCCCTTTGGGTAAGAGTGATCATAATATGGTGGAATTCTTCATTAAGATGGAGAGTGACATAGTTAATTCAGAAACGAAGGTTCTGAACTTAAAGAAGGGTAACTTTGAAGGTACGAGACGTGAATTAGTTAAGTTAGACTGGCAAATGACACTTAAAGGACTGACGGTGGATATGCAATGGCAAGCATTTAAAGATTGCATGGATGAACTACAACAATAGTTCATCCCAGTTTGGCAGAAGAATAAATCAAGGAAGGTAGTGCACCCGTGGCTAACAAGGGAAATTAGGGATAGTATCAATTCCAAAGAAGAAACATACAAATTAGCCAGAAAAAGTGGCTCACCTGAGGACTGGGAGAAATTCAGAGTCCAGCAGAGGAGGACAAGGAAGGGGAAAAAAGATTATGAGAAAAAAACTGGCAGGAAACATAAAAACTGACTGTAAAAGCTTTTATAGATATGTAAAAAGGAAAAGATTGCTTAAGACAAATGTAGGTCCCGTACAGACAGAAACAGGCGAATTGATTATGGGGAGCAAGGACATGGCAGACGAATTGAATAACTACTTTGGTTCTGTCTTCACTAAGGAGGACATAGATGATCTTCCGGAAATAGTAGGGGACAGAGGGTCCAGTGAGATGGAGGAACTGAGGGAAATACATGTTAGTAGGGAAGTGGTGTTAGGTAAATTAAAGGGATTTAGGGCAGATAAATCCCCAGGGCCAGATGGTCTGCATCCCAGAGTGCTTAAGGAAGTAGCCCAAGAAATAGTGGATGCATTAGTGATAATTTTTCAAAACTCGTTAGATTCTGGACTAGTTCCTGAGGATTGGAGGGTGGCTAATGTAACCCCACTTTTTAAAAAAGGAGGGAGAGAGAAACCGGGGAATTAGCCTAACATGGTGGGGAAAATGCTAGAGTCAGTTATCAAAGATGTGATAACAGCACATTTGGAAAGCGGTGAAATGATCGGACAAAGTCAGCATGGATTTGTGAAAGGAAAATCATGTCTGACGAATCTCATAGAATTTTTTGAGGATGTAACTAGTAGAGTGGATAGGGGAGAACCAGTGGATGTGGTATATTTGGATTTTCAAAAGGCTTTTGACAAAGTCCCACACAGGAGATTAGTGTGCAAACTTAAAGCACACGGTATTGGGGGTAAGGTATTGACGTGGATGGAGAATTGGTGTCAGACAGGAAGCAAAGAGTGGGAATAAACGGGACCTTTTCAGAATGGCAGGCAGTGACTGGTGGGGTACCGCAAGGCTCAGTGCTGGGACCCCAGTTGTTCACAATATATATTAATGACTTAGATGAGGGAATTAAATGCAGCATCTCCAAATTTGCAGATGACACGAAGCTGGGCGACAGTGTTAGCTGTGAGGAGGATGCTAAGAGGATGCAGGGTGACTTGGATAGGTTAGGTGAGTGGGCAAATTCATGGCAGATGCAATTTAATGTGGATAAATGTGAGGTTATCCACTTTGGTGGCAAAAGCAGGAAAACAGATTATTATCTGAATGGTGGCCGATTAGGAAAAGGGGAGGTGCAACGAGACCTGGGTGTCATTATACACCAGTCATTGAAAGTGGGCATGCAGGTACAGCAGGTGGTGAAAAAGGCGAATGGTATGCTGGCATTCATAGCAAGAGGATTCGAGTACAGGAGCAGGGAGGTACTACTGCAGTTGTACAAGGCCTTGGTGAGACCACACCTGGAGTATTGCGTGCACTTCTGGTCCCCTAATCTGAGGAAAGACATCCTTGCCATAGAGGAGTACAAAGAAGGTTCACCAGATTGATTCCTGGGATGGCAGGACTTTCATATGATGAAAGACTGGATCGACTAGGCTTATACTCGTTGGAATTTAGAAGATTGAGGGGGGATCTTATTGAAACATATAAAATCCTAAAGGGATTGGACAGGCTAGATGCAGGAAGATTGTTTCCGATGTTGGGGAAGTCCAGAACGAGGGGTCACAGTTTGAGGATAAAGGGGAAGCCTTTTAGGACCGAGGTGAGGAAAATCTTCTTCACACAGAGAGTGGTGAATCTGTGGAATTCTCTGCCACAGGAAACAGTTGACGCCAGTTCATTGGCTATATTTAAGAGGGAATTAGAAATGGCCCTTGTGGCTAAAGGGATCGGGGGGTATGGAGGGAAGGCTGGTACAGGGTTCTGAGTTGGATGATCAGCCATGATCATACTGAATGGCGGTGCAGGCTCGAATGGCCAAATGTCCTACTCCTGCACCTATTTTCCATGTTTCTATGTTGCTTAATGCATGCATTACTAAATGACAATAAACGAGGACTGAGTGTCCTCATAATCTAAATGGTTAAATTAAATAAGTAATGCAAATATAAAAATTTTAAAGAAGTAGTGGGGTAGTGTTCATGGATTCAATGTCCATTCAAAAATCACATGGCAGAGGGATGAAACTGTTTCTGAAGTGTTGAGTGTGTGGTTTCAGGCTTGTGTACCTCCTTCCTGATGGTAGCAATAAGAACAAGGAATGACCTGGGTGACACAGGTCCTTAATGTTGGGTGCCGCCTTTTTGAGGCATCGCTCCTTGAAGATGTTCTGGATGCTACGGAGGCTAATGGCCATGATGGAGCTGTTTAAGGTTACAAGTCTCTGCAGTTTATTTTGATACTGTGCAGTAGTCCCACGACCCCTTAACAGATAGTTGAATCCAACTTGTTGAACTGAATTTGAGAGTATTGTCAGTAAGGTTCTAATTTTCTCGTGAACTGGGCATAGTCAACATGGAGGTTGAGTCAAAAAGCATTCAGAATATCAAATAAAAGGCAGTTACTCAACACTTCCAAACCTTTTTAGTAAGATCGAAATATTGATTGAGATTTTGAACTTCTTCCATCAATGAGACAAGATAAATCTTTCAGAAAGGTTTTCTTTGAAGCTTTAGATGAAATAGTACTCAGTGCAGAGAGCTTATCTAAACCAGCACCACAATTGTTGTTTTAGTAGCATGAGACTTGGAAAAGAAATTTGTATTGAACTCAAAGGTCTGTCATCACATTCAGAAAATCAGGCCTTTTTAAATCAGTAAAACATATCTCAAATATCAGTTATCTCTTATAGAAACTCCTCCACAAGTCCCACCAATGCAGGAGAAGGGAATTCTACCCAATATGCTGTATGTTTGTTTGAAAGCATTCCAAATAATGTATGCATGGGTCTCGTCACCACTTTGGAGATTAAAAGAGGACAGGGAAAGTATACCTGAAGGTCAGTTTACCAATCCAGAATCATACACTGTGGCCCTCCGGTCCTCAGTTGGATTCAACCATGGACGTTGTATGTTAGCCGTCTAGGTGATATGCAAGTCAATATGCAGAGTAAGTTGTTGCCCATGCAGCAGGCTCCCCCTCTCCCTTTCCACACAGTTGATAAGTCCAAAGAAAAAGCAGAAGCTGATACAGTTTTGCACCTGCAGCATCACAGAAGTTGCCAGTTGGCATTAAACTCAACATGGGTCTGTCTTAGAGACTCCAGCTCCAGATATTTCCTTAGGGTTTACACCCAAAGTCTTTGCCATGAGTGGATATAGGCACAAGGCAATGGAGGTTTGAAGTGAGAGTTTTCCTTCTCCTAGATGAGCAGCGAATCACAGCTGATGAACCCCAACAGTCCAAAGCAATTCATTTTAAGGCACCTTTGCTCTTTCTGCTGTCAGTAGAAACAGTTCTGCTGAGGTAGCAATGCCAACGTGAAGGCCAGTAGCTGGACTTGATTGTCAGACCAAACATTCTACGGTCAAAATCACTTAGCTCACACACCTTCTCCATTCTGATGTTTGGGCTTAATGACAGCTGAACCTCTTGACTAAGTCTGCATGCTTCTCTGCACTGAATTAATGCCCCATGCTTGGCTGATTAGACATTCACACTAATGTGCATATGTACAGTGTACCTAATAAAGTAGCTACTGAATGTCTTTTGCTTTAAGGGACGAACATTAACATGTGCTTTTCTGGAATTTTAAGTTATCCATGAAAACCTGAGTTTCTGAGTTTTCTTAATACATTCAGCTTATATTCTGTTCTCACATTTTTTTGTGGTGGATATTGTCTGAAACTCTAGTGAGTACACCTAACCTCTCGCCAGTTTTACAGGGGAATGTGCACCAATTCAAATTTGTAAGCACACTGCCCAGATCTGTCGAATTTTACTGTAAATCAGTTTCTCTTCCAGTGAATGAACATGTGGAATTTCTGAGAAAACTCAACATTTGAAGCTATCACTTTAGAACAACCAAGCGCAAAACTTTTCCCTGATGCACATGCATCAGATTTAAAATAAAAACTTGGCTGCTTTTAGCATTCCCTTAAAGCTGTCTTGCAGTAAACAGCATTTGATTATGAGCTCTTTATTGGATGCCCCTTGTTTTTAAATTAATCAATGTCTCACCTCCCAAAATGTGCAGAAAATAATGGGTGCCCTATCATGACAATGTCATGTCAACTTGCTTCTGTTGAGAATCATGTACTAACTATTGAAGCAGTTATTATTTCTTCCCCACACTGATTTTAGATATACCTTTGTCAGCCCAGAGATGAGATGATTTGAATTCATGTCACTATGCAGGGCAAATGTCCAACCTAATCATATATCCCAGTAAAGATGATTGCGCAGCTTCTGGCAGCAGGAACACTGACCTGTCATCCAAAATTTTGCCAATTGTATCTTACCTCCCCCTAAGTGCTGTTTAGATATTAGCCCGGTGCCTGCCAATCTGCATTCACAAACCATTCATCAAAGCCTCCATTTCAATATTATTCCCTTTGATTTCACCAAATACTTTGTATTTGGCTCCTCCGACCTTTTGTCTTTCCTTCTGAATAATCATTTCATCACCCAAACCATCCATGCTACTCTAGCATGGATCCTTGCGCATTAGTAAACTTAATTACTCCAGGCAATGAAGATTTCAACTTCCAGGGCCCAGAGTCTGGTCACCAAATCTCTCTGCTTGTCTCGTTTCTTTTTTTAAATACTCCTCAAAACTTAACTCTTTAATTAAGTTTTCTGCTTAATGCTCATGTTAATTCCTTCTCATTTCCAGTGACCCTGTACAGAAGCATTAAAGTTGCTATAAATGGCACTGTCTCCTTAGCTCAAACATACAGAATGATTATTAAATCTCCATGATCACCTACTGAGAGTTGCTAACTCATTGTAAATCAGTGATCAAAATCAAAGGAACTGCAGATGCTAGAAATCTCAGAAAATGTTCTGCAGGTCAATCTGCATCTGTGGGAACAGAAGCAGTGCTATAGGTTAGAAACCATTCTTCGTCTGATGCCAATCAATGATCAACTCTGAGACCTCGCTGGGGTAATATGCCAGTGGTTACATGTGTCTCTGTGTGGCCGCTGCCAACTCTCTCATCAGGAACACAAAATAATCTGCAGATGCTGGGGTCAAGGCAACACTCACAACATGCTGGAGGAACTCAGCAGGTCAGGCAGCCTCCGTGGAAACGATGTGTCGACGTTTCGGGCCGGAACCCTTCGTCAGGACTGTAGAGGGAAGGGGCAGAGGCCCTATAGAAGGTGGGGGGAGGGTGGGAAGGAGAAGGCTGGGAGGTTCCAGGTGAAAAACCAGTAAGGGGAAAGATAAAGGGGTGGGGGAAGGGAAGCAGGGAGGTGATAGGCAGGAAAGGTGAAGAAGGAATAGGGGAAAACACAATGGGTTTGAAGGAGGCGGAACCATGAGGGAGGTGATAGGCAGCTGGGGGAGGGGGCAGAGTGACATAGGGATAGAGGAAGCGGGGGGGGGAGGGAATTGCCGGAAGTCAGATAATTCTGTGTTCATACCAAGGGGCTGGAGACTACCTAGACGGTATATGAGGTGTTGCTCCTCCAACCTGAGTTTAGCCTCATCATGGCAGTAGAGGAGGTCATGTATGGACATATCTGAATGGGAGTGGGAAGCTGAGTTGAAGTGGGTGGCTACTGGGAGATCCAGTCTGTTGTGGCGGACGGAGTGGAGGTGCTTGACGAAGCGGTCCCCCAATCTGCGTCGGGTTTCACCGATGTAGAGGAGGCTGCACCGGGAGCACCGGATGCAATAGATGACCCCAACAGACTCACAAGTGAAGTGTTGCCTCACTTGGAAGGACCGTTTGGGGCCCTGAATGGTGACAAGACAGGAGGTGTAGCACTTGCGCTTACAGGGATAAGTGCCGGCTGGGAGATCCGTGAGGAGGGATGTGTGGATCAGGGAGTCGCGGAGGGACCAATCCCTGCGGAAAGTGGAGAGGGGTGGAGAGGGAAAGATGTGCTTAGTGGTGGGGTCCTGTTGAAGGTGGCAGAAGTTGCGGAGGATAATGTGCTGGATCCAGAGGCTGGTGGGGTGGTAGGTGAGGACAAGGGGAACTCTGTCCCTGTTGTGGTGGTGGGAGGATGGGGTGAGGGCCGAAGCGCAGGAAATGGAGGAGATGCGGGTGAGGACATCATTGATGACAGCAGAAGGGAAACCACAATCCTTAAAGAAAGAGGACACTTGAGATGTCCTGGAACGGAAAATCTCATCCTCAGAGCAGATGCGGCGGAGACGGGAATGGCATTTTTGCATGTGGTGGGGTGGGAAGATCAGAACAGTGTGATAGACACATATGAAAATTTCAACACAGTCAGCAAAATACACTTGCTTCTTGAACAAAAGGCGTTTATTATTGGACTTCTGTAATGATTTGCTATGTTGTGTTTCACAATGCAAAGGTTCTATAAGCATGTTAAAACAACCGTCAACAGTACTGTCTTGACAATTTGGTATTACAATGCCTATAAAAAGAATCCCCCCCTCCCCATTGGAGGTTTTCATGTTTTATTGTTTTACAACATTGAATCAGAACATTGGCTTTTTGACACAGATCAACAGAAAAAGACTCTTCCTTCTCGAAGTGAAAACAGATCGCTACAAAATGATCTAAATTAATTACAAATATAAAACACAAAATAATTGGTTGCATAAGTATTCACTCCCTTCAAATCAGTATTTAGTAGATGCACCTTTGGTAGCAATTACAGGCTTGAGTCTGTGTGGATAGGTCCCTATCAGCTTTGCACAACTGGACACTGCTATTTTTCCCCATTATTCTTTACAAAACTGCTCAAGCTTTGACAAATTGCATGGGAATCATGAGTGAACTGTCCTTTTCAAGTCCGGCCACAAATTCTTAATTGGATTGAAGTCTGGACTTTGTCTTGGTCACTCCAGGACATTAAATTGTTTTTAAACCATTGCTGTGTAGCTTTGGCTTTTGCTCGGGGTCATTGTCTTGATGGAAACAAATCTTCTCCCAAGTGGCAGTTTTCTTGCAGACTACATCTGGTTTTCCTCCAGGATTTCACTGTATTTTGCTGCATTCATTCTACTCTCTACCTTCACAAAACTTCCAGGGCTTGCACCAGTGAAGCATCCCTACAGCATGATACAGCCACCTCCATGTTTCACAGTAGGGATGGTATATTTTTGATGTGCGGTGTTTCACTTATGCCAAACATAGCATTTAGTTTGACAGCCAAAATGCTCAATTTTGGTTTCATCAGACCATAGAACCTTCTTCCAGCTGACTTCAGAGTCTCCCACATGCCTTCTGGCCAACCCTAGTCAAGATTTCAAGTATTTTTTCAACAGCGGTTTTCACCTTGCCATTCTCCCATAAAGCTCTGACTGGTGAATTGTTGTATCACAGTCTCTCCCATCTCAGCCATTGAAGCTTGTAACTCCTCCGGAGTTGTCATCGAGCTGTTGGAGGCCTCCCTCACTAGTCCCTTTCTTGCATGGTCACTCGGTTTTTGAGGACGACCTACTCTAGGCAGATTTACAGCTGTGCCATATTCTTTCCATTTCTTGATGAATGACTTAACTATATTCCAAGGAATATTCAGTGATTTGGAAATTTTCCCTTATCCATCTCCCGACTTGTGCTTTTCAATAACCTTTTTGCAGAGTTGTTTGGAGTGTTCTTTGGTCTTCATGGTGTAGTTTTTGCCACTAATAGTTGGAGCTTCCAGATACAGGTGTATTTTTACAACAATCAATCGAAACACCGTGTCTGCACACAGGTGATCTCCATTTAATTAATTATGTGACTTCTAAAACCAAACGGTTGCACCAGTTTGGTGTGTCCTGTCGAAGGGGGTCAATACTTATGCAATCAACTATTTTGTGTTTTATATTTGTAATTAATTTAGAATATAGAGATCTATTTTCACTTTGACACAAAAGGGTCTTCTTCTGTTGATCAGTGTTAAAAAAGCCAAATTAAATCCACTGTAGTTCAATATCGTAAAACAATAAAACACAAAAACTTCCTGGGCGGGCTTTTTATAGGCACTATAAGCATTTATTGATCCATAGTTATGGCATTGAAACATGTGTGACTGGAAAGTTTAAAACAAGTTCTTATAAAATGACCCTAAACTTCACTTTCACGGGACAGATGCTTTTAATGCAGACAAGAGAAAAAAATGATTACTGGACGAAGTAATTTAGAGCTATTTACAGTCATGAATTCTAATTAAGAAGTAAATGATTGCAGTTAGTTTAAAATGCAATTACTGTCTTTTACAGAGCACTGAAAAGATGAAAATCTATTCCTGTGACAGCAAAATGGAATGGCAGAGGGCAGTGAGAAGCTTGGTTAGTCCTGTCCAGATATGTCTTTGAGCTATAAATCCCAATTGCACCTCCATAGACAGCAGTGCTGATCAAGGATGATGAATCGGGGATTATTTACAATGGAAAGGACCCTGTGAACAGTTTTGGATTATCTGTTCAAAGTTAGCTCGAGAGTGGAGAGGCAAGTGAGTCACCAGCAGCTATGGTCATGGTCAAAGCTATTGTCAATGGAACAAAAAGAGAATATGGAGAAATAAAATCAAGAGGTAATGTGGAGCAGAAAAGCTGTCTTATAAATGTGACACAGTAGCATAGCAACTTGGGTTTAGTTCCACTGCTGACTGTGGTGATTTTGTATGTTCTCGCCATGACTGTGTGGTTTTCTTCCAGGTGCTCTGGAATCCTCCCATACACATGAGGGTAATTCCGCTGTGTAGGTTCATTGGGCTGGAATGGCCTATTACCAAGTTGTTTCTCTAAATACTAATAAAAGGTACATTTTACGATCTTTTTTCATTCTTTTATACTTTGCAGACCAGCCCTGGTTCAATGTCATAACTGATAGCCAACTGTTCAGGGCAGCGCGGTTGAGTAATGCTGAGTACAGTTATGTTGAATTATCTTTGGAGGGCCTTTCCAGAATGAAACACAATGTGACAAATCATTTCAATAGTTGGTATAAAAAGCTTTTTGTTCAAAAATGACGTCACTCAACTAACTTTCCCACCACTACAGACCACCGTTCTAAAGAGTTTGTTCAAGATTCTCTGAAAGGAGAACGACAAGGAAAGGATATTTAACAAGAAATATTTTATATAGAGCACTTCCCTTTACATCTTCATCCTACACTAGTACAGTTTAAAATCCTTCTGCTCCTTTATTGAACAGATGTTCATTCAGTCCCCCTTTACCACCACCTGGTGGAACTATTTCTGATATAGAGCAAGTTCTTCATTTTTATTTATCTTTTATTTAGAGATACAGTGTGGAATGGGCCCTTCTAGCCCAATGAACTGCACTGCCCAGCAACACACCTATTTAACCTGAGCCTAATCACAGGATAACCTACGATGAGCAATTGACCTACGAACAGGTATGTCTTTGATCTGTGGGAGGAAACTGGAGCACCAAGGGAAAACTAATAAGCACAAGGAAGGAACTACAAACTTTCTTACAGCAGACACCGGAATTGAACTCAAAACTCTGATGCCTGAGGCTGTTATGGCATTGTACTAATCGCTACACTACCATGGCTCTCATGTTGTCTAATCTGAAGGTGTAGCTGTGGGATCCTTAGGAAACCATTCAATACCTATAGGAGATGTGGAACAATCCTGGCAACACTATACTCTACATTCTGGTTCCCCACCCTCTACCCATTTTGTATTAGCTCAAAGTGTTCAAGAATAGAATGATCTGCCTGAATGGCATACAAAGAAAAGCTTTTCAATGTCTCTTGATACATGAAACAATCATAAAACAGTTACCAATGCTTTTTTGTACATTTATGACAACACTGGTGCTGCTTCCAGCTCTTGTATAAAACTCCAAAGTTGCATCAGTTGGTTGCCAGCTTCCACCCTGTTTTCAGGGTCCATCTACAACTATCCCCTCGCTTAAATTTCTATTTCAGCGAATAGGTTCTGGATCAGAATCAGAATCAGGTTAATCATCAATATTCACTTTAAGTACACAGATTAAATCATAAAAGATAGAATATTACAGCACAGTACAGACCCTTCAGCCCACCGAACTGTGCCTTTTAACCTCCTCGAAGTTCAATTGAACCCTTCTCTCCTACATAGCCCTCCATTTTGTCTATCATCTATGTGCCTAAGAGTTTTTCAAATGCCACTAATGTATCTCCTCCAATCACCTTAAAATTATGTCCCCTGGTATTAACCATTTCTACGCTGGAAGAAAGTCTCTGGCTATACATTCTATCTATGCCCCTTATCATAGGCATAGTCATAGTCGTACTTTATTATTGATGGTTATAGATGATTATTAAAGATGATGCTTTATTATCATCTTGTACACCTCTATTACAGGGGTCCCCAACCTTTTGTGCACCACGGATCGGTTTAATATTGACAATATCCTTACAGACCTCGCGTGCGTTCAACTTCAACAGTAGGCGTGACAGGGAATGAGGAAAGGTGCAGCTGACTCATATCGCCAAATCATATCATTTCCTCGAGGGCTAGTACCAGTCCGCGGCCTGGTGGTTAGGGACCACTGCTCTATTAAGTCACCTTTTATCCTTCTTTGTTCCAAAGAGAAAAACAGAGCCTCACTCAACCTATCCTCATAATATCTGCTCTCAAATTCTGGCAGCATCCTGGTAAATCTCCTCTATACTCTCACTAAAGCTCCTATATTCTTCCTATAATGAGGTGACCAAAAGTGAATGCAATATTCCAGGTGCGGTCTAACTAACACTACAAGATTCTAATACACTCACATCAACTGCATCTCCTCCCATTCTACTTTACATATGTATTCTCCTTTGCCAGTAGCTTCAGCTTCAAAGGATCTGTTCTGATGACACCTTGCATCCATATTCTGAGACATACTATTTTTTTCCAGAATCACGACTTCCTCTCCACCATGGTTGACGGGAGTCTCAGTTACTTTTCTCGATTTTCTGCATTTCTGCTCTCAATTTTATTCCTCTTGCCCAGAGCAAGGGCAGAATTCTCTCTGTTCTCATATTTTTAAAGATTAGCTTTATTGGTAACATGTACGTTGAAATATCAAAACATACAGTGAAATACGTCATTTATATCACTAGCCAACACAGTCTGACGATTGTGCTGGGAGCTGCCCACAAGTTTCATCATGCTTCTGGCACAGATGTAACACACCCACAACTTACTAATCCTACCTAACCCAGTTGTCTTTGGACTGTGGGAGGAAATCAAAGCACCTGGAGAAAACACACTCGGTCATGGGGAGAACACACAAACTCTCCACAGACAATGGCAGGAATCGAACCCTAATGGTTAAGCATTGTGCTAATTCCTGTGCTACTGTGCCATCTGATCTTCCACTTCAACAAAACATCACTCCACACATCTTTCCCTCCATATTCAACGTTTTAAAGAGACCAATCACATCACGACTCCCTGGTTCAATGTTTACCAACACCCACTCCCATTCTCATGGTTCTTTCCTATGTAGGAGGTGAAACACATAGAATCTTAGAAACATAGAATTGCTCTTGCTCTTTTAACTCTTTCCTTCTAATTTTCCTGAGGTTCGAACATTTCCTTAAGTTCAAACGTTTGCATCACTAATGTAGTGCATTTAGAGCTCACGATTCAAACTGAGTGACTATTTTGCAGAACACTTCCATCGAACCCACAAATATGACCATGAGATTATAGTTGTCTGTCATGTTAATTCTCCATATGACTCATACTCTGACCTCTCTTACATGGTTTTAACCATTCCAAAGTTATCTCAAAGCACACCACTTCATCTTCCAAGGAATCTTACAATCCTTATAACATAACACCAAGTTCAACAATTTCAGGTTGGCAGTCTTCCAAACTTCTGTCAGAATAGGGCATCTCTGATATAAATTCATCAGACTGAGGCATCAGCTTTTTTTTTACTCATTCCATAGATATTGCTAAGCCCGCTGTATGTTTTATTTCATTTTTCCAATGTCACTTTTCCTACCTTTCCATTTAACAAGCTCTGTTGTCATGGCATCATTACTCCAACCACAGCACTGGGAAAGACAAAAGCAATACTGTGAAAGGCAAAAGCTGATATTGGATGCAAGAAGCATTTCAATTATAATTTTTGCTTCAACTAAAATTCTTTAAGCCTTCAATCATTTATCCTGACTCTTGTCTGGTGTTCAGTGATAAACGTTGGTTTGACAATGCTGCTGTGAAATACCTTTGGGGGCACTTAAGTCTGTTATACTTGTTTTGTAAATGCATGTTGTTAAAGGCTTAGTTTTAACTTAAAGACCTATTTTTCTTGAATTTATAAGGAAAACAGATGGAATATACAGAAACACAACTTTATACATTGGCCACTTTACAATCTAATGTATTTAATAAAGTGGCCACTGAGAGTGTGTTTGTCGTTCCCTGCAGCTGTAGCCCATTCACTTCAAGGTTTAATGTATTGTGTGTTCAGAGATGCTGTTCTGCACATCACTATTGTAACCCATGGTTATTTGAGTTACTGTCACCTTCCTGTCAGCATGAACCATTCTCCTCTTTCTCCCTGACCTCTCTCATTAACAAGGCATTTTCACCCACAGACTGCTGCTCATCAGACTTTTTTTTGTTTCTTGTACCATTCTCTGTAAATTCTAGAGACTGGTGTGCATGAAAATTCCAGGAGCTCGACAGTTTCTGGGATACTTAAACCACCCCGTCAAGCACCCACAATCATTCTACAGGCAAAGTCATTTAGATCACATTTCTTCCTCACTTTGATGATTAGTCTGAACAACAAATGAAGCTCTTGACCCGACTGCATGCTTTTATCCATTGAGTTGCTTCCCAAGGATTGGCTGATTAGATACTTCCATTAACAAAGAGGTGTACAGATGTATCTAATAAAGTGGCCACAGAGAGTACTTCAACTTTATGATCTTGTTCCGCATATTTAATGCACAAAATAGCCGTCTGATGGGACATTTGACTTTGGTCTAGGTGACAGAAGTAACACTCAAGAAACCTGAAAATATGTAGAAATTGTGATTTACACCCTACTAACCATTCTAGATGTTCATTTACTCACTCTGCGGCGTGCATCCTATATATATGAAATGCACCACAGCAATTTACTGCGTTGTCTTCAACAGAATATCCCTATCCTGCAGTTTTTACCATCCAGACAGAAAAGAACTGAGAGGACTAGAATTCAAATGCAAGGTTGTAAGGCATTGGTCAGACCACACTTGAAGTATTGTGAGCAGTTTTGGGCCCCTTATCTAAGAAAGAATGTGCTGGCATTGGAGAGCTTCAGAGGAGGTTCACAAGAATTTCTTTGGGAAAGAAAGGATTAACATATGATGGCTCTGAGCCTGTACTCATTGGAGTTTAGAAGAATGAGGGAAGATCTCATTGAAACCTATTGAATACTGAAAGACCTGCATAGAGTGGACATGCCGAGGATGTTACCTACAGTGGGGGATTCTTGGACCTGAGGGTTCAGACTCAAAACACAAGGACATCCCTTTAGAACAGAGATGAGGATGGTGGTGAATCTGTAGATTTTATTGTCACAGATGGTTGTGGAGGCCAAGTCATTGTGTAAGGTGGAGGTTGATAGGTTCTTGATTAAATTGGCATCTACAATTACAGGGAGAAGGGAGGAGAATGGGGTTGAGAGGAATAATAAGTCAGCCATGATGGAATGACAGAGCAGACGATCATGAAATATGCTCACCACACAAGGACAAGTAAAAATGGGGAACATGTTTTGACTTTGCCAGCAACATTTGCAACCCATCAATGATTAAAAGTACTTAACTCTGCTTATAGGAAAATTAAAGTGATTCAGAGTACTATTGATTGCTTCGTCATTACTTCTATAAATAAGAACCCGTTGACCCTGAGGTGACAGTCCAGGGCAACGTGTGTGAATCTGATGTCTGTGTTCAGATATTAAAAGAACTTCAAATAAGGGTCACTTAAACTTAGCTTGACTTCCATACTTTGTACTCAAGTTCAAGTTCAAGTTTATTGTCATTCAAATGTATATATGTATACTGCCAAATGAAACCACATTCCTCCAGACTATGGTGCACAACACAATACATATAACACAAACACACCACGTTAAATTAACAAGTAATAAGATATATTTCAGAAGATTAACATTTACCATAATGTGTAGTTACAAAATTAGTTAAAGAGTAAACAGTATAATGCTACAGGCACTTCATATGTGGTAGTGAGTTCAGTTGTCTCAAAGCCTCAGGGAAGAAGCTATTTCGCATCCTAACAGTCCTTAATACTCTAAGTCCCTTGCCATGAAGACCAATATATCTGGCACCTTTCTAATTGTTGTGTCCATCTTTGTCTGGCACCTTTCTAAATTGTTGTGTTTATCTTTAATTACAACAGACAGCCTTCTACAGATTTAGAATTTGAAATGCACTGTGTAAAATTCAGAGCAAAATTCATCCTTTCAAAGCCAATAAATTCAACATTGGGATTTCAAGATTATTGCTGTTCTGATTGTTCATATTTCAGACTTCTGGAGCAAGTAAATTTAGATATGTTAAAATAAACTTCCCAAATTTAATGGACAAATATCAGAAAAGAAACCAACATCATTGGCTTCACTTATTCTCCATGCAATTCAATCCTTCATATGCCTTTGTTGGTTGCACAGTGTGCTGTGAAAGTGAAATTCAAGAAGCAAGTTCCAGCCACAAATTTGACCACAGGTGGAAACAGACCATAAATATCACTCCAAAAGCTCTATGCGAGAATGCCAAGCCACATAATGACTGGAAGTATAACCTTTTTACAGTCAACAAACCCCATCAAAGTGTCTTCCAGTCAGTCAATTAACACAAAAATTTAATACAAAGTAGATCTGGTTTTCTGTGATGAAAACAACAATTGTAAACTTGGTTGAAGATTACAGTGAGCACCCAAGAGAATGGCACTAAAATCATGTGAATAATAAATAAAATTTCAGGGAATCTCTTTGGAAACAGGGGACTGGAAGCTTACTAAATGTAATAGTCTTGTCTTCATTTTGAAGAAATTTAATATATTTCACCACTTTAATGTAAAAAAATTATGAGTATAGATAGAGTAAATGCTTTTTTCCACTGAAACTAGAACTAGAGGTCATGTGTTAAGGGTGAAACGTGAAACATTTAAGGAGAACACAAGGGCAAGTTTCTCCACTCAGAGGGTGGTGAGAAGATGGAATGAGCTGCAAATGGTGGATGTAGCTCTGGTTTCAACATTTAAGAGAACTTTGGATGCATTCATGGATGGAGGAGTATGAAGAATCATGGTCTGGGTATAGGTTATGTGACTTTTCCTGAAGGTGCTGAGGGGTCAATGGTGTTGATCTGCTGGCGGGTAGGTCCATTTTAAGCATTTTACTTGGCATTCACTCTGATCCTAGGTGCTGCCCATGATGACAACTTTGTTCAGGGGCCTGGCCTATTTGTGTTATCATATAACACAGAGGAGTACAGCACAACTACGGGTTCTTCAGCTCACAATGTCTTTGCCAGATCAAACTGGGCACCATGGTAGCATAGCAGTCAGCGCAACACTATTACAGCTCAGGGCTTCACAGTTCGGAGTTCAACCATAGCATCCTCTGGAAGGAGTCTCTGTATCTCCACTCATGTAATGTGTGGGTTTTCTCTGGGTCCTCCAGTTTCCTCACGCAGTCCAAAGCTGTATCATGCCGGTTAATTGGTCATTGTAAATAGACCAGTGGTTAGGTTAGGGTTAAATTGGAGGTGTCGGGAGCTGCTGCGCAGTGTGGCTCGAAGGATCTTAAGGGGCTATTCTGCACTGTATCTCTAAAGGAATAAAGAAATGAAATAAACCTATCTCCCTGCATATGATCTATATCTCTCTATTTCCTGCACATTCATGTGACTGTCTCAATACCCTATTAAATACCACTGCTGTGTCTTCTTCCAACACCCATCAGTTCCACCTCCATCAACTACAGTTTTCACTACTTGACAATAATGATTCAGCATGTCTCTCAGCGGGTAATGTTCACCTTGTTCTGTCTCTTCCCTGAGCCTTAATTCCTGTACTTCGTTCCCGCATACTGCGGTTCTACTTCCCATGCTCCACTTAAACATACTTGATTCAATGGATACTGAGTAACATCTAAAAAAATGTAAATTGAATGCATGTTGGTGTATTACTAGAAACAACATCCAACAGGAAGGAAAATCTGGCAGTCCAGTGCCACTAAAATCACAGCATGCTGGATTACTGGAGGTTTGCTGTATGTTACTGCAACCTTCACTCCCTGATCTCATGTCTGACCCCAAAAGTCCCCTCTCCCTGTCTTGCCCTACCCCTATTCCCATAGCACAGTGAACAGCCTTTTCTTCCTGAGCTCTGAAGATTTAGTGGAGGAAATATTACGTGAGTGATTTTCAGTGCATGACCTTTTTATAGCAGATTCACCTTTGATGTCAAGAACTGCTGTCCAAGAACCTTACTCAAACCTGATATACATTCCCTCTGCCCTGAGATTCAATGTCACAGCATGGAAAAAGGCACTTTGGCCAAACCCATCCATGTCAACGGTGTTGCCCAGTAAGCTGGTCCCTTCTGCCTAAATTTGGCCCATAGACCTATCCATGTACTTACCTAGATGGACTTCAAACATTGCTAATCTGCTCACCTCAACCACTATTTCTAGCAGCTAATTGAAACTATGTACCACCTTTGTGCAAAGAAGATGCACCTGATGTCCTTTTTAAATCTCTCACCTCAGATCTTAAACCTATGCCTTCTTGTTGTTAGCACTCTCTCCCTGGGAAACAGCTGCAAGGGAAGTAGCTCCGATACTTCGCCGGAGCCATAGGATTTCTAGGACAGGGAATTAAGTCAACACTAACAGTGCAACTGAAATGTGTCAAATTACTTATTCCAAGGATGACTGTATATTGCAAAAACAAAAAATTTAAGAGCAGCTTGATGCAGAACAGACTGGAAATGTACAGAAACCAAATCAATCATCTGTGAGACGTAAGCCAATATCAGTAATGGCAACTGTGAAAAATTGCCTCAAACACCACACAGTTTATTCCTGTCATTCAAGGAAAGAAATATGCCATCCTTCCCTGTGAAGGTCTCTTAACTGCCTTCAAAAATGACCCAGCAAGGCACATACAGTACACTCAGTGGCCACTTTATCAGATACCATCTGTATCTAATAAGGTGGCTATTGAGTGTATGTTCATGGTCTTCTGCTGCTATAACCCAACCACTTCAAGGTTTGGCATGTTGTGCATTCAGAAATGCTCTTCTGCACACCACTGTTGTAACGCATTATTACTTGAGTTGCCGTTGCTTTCCTGTCAGCTTGAACCAGTCTGGCCATTCTACACTGACCTCTTTTATTAACAAGGCATTTTCAGCCATAGAACTGCCACTCAGTGATTTGTTTTGTTTTTTGCACCATTCTGTGTAAACTCTAGAGACTGTTGTGCATGAAAATCCCAGATGATCAGCAGTTTCTGAGATAAACAAACCACCCTGTCTGGCACCAACAATCATTCCACTGTCAAAGTGACTTAGTTCGCATTTCTTCCCCATTCTGATGTTGGATCTGAACCTTTTGATGACATCTGTATGCTTTTTTAAATTGAATTGCTGCCACATGATTGGCATAAATATGGAGGTGTACAGATGTACCTAATAAAGTGGCCACTAAGAGGTGTAGAGTGGTTTTTGAGGAAGAATGTTTTTCAGCCAGAAGGATCCAGAATGTTTTGCTTCAGTGGGTGATAGCGCAGCTACTCTCAAAACATGTAAGAACAACCCAGACCAATACCTGAATCATTTGCGCAAAGCAGACTATGACCAAGCTTAGGCAATTGTTGGCTTGGACATGAAGGTCTGAAAAGCCTGTTTCTATGTTGTATGATTTTATTTTTCTATGGCTATGACATACTTTGAATGCAGAACTGCAGATGACTTTTCAAATGGAAGTCTATTGTATAGCATATAGTAAAAAAGCACATAGCTAGAGTTGTTAGTACCTTATATTAATTGAAAACTTCATCATATCAGCCAAGTTAGCTCACAATATTTTACACTGGTTAACTATTTCATGAGTAAATTATCAATTTTTTTTTAAAATTTGGAGACACAGTGACAGACAGACTCTTCCAGCCCAATGACCCACCTATTTAACATTAATCTAATCACAGGCTATTTAAAAATGACCAATTAACATATGAACCAGTAAGTGTTTGCACTGTGGGAGGAAACCAGAGCACCTGGAGGAAACCTACGCAGTCATGGGGAGAACATATAACCTTCCTACAGACAGTGCCGGAATTGAACTCTAAACTCAAGAACTCTGAGCTGTAATAGAATAGAATAGAATTTATTTAAATCTTACATCCATCCCACAATGTGAGGGAATAAAAATCTTTGTGTTATAACTCTGTTACAATATACAGACATGTGAATTTATATGTCTAATGGCTTGTAGAAGGAAGCTGTCCTGTTGCCTGTTGGTCCTGGCTTTAATGCTGTGGTACTGTTTGCAGCTGAAACAGTTTATGGTTGGGCGGACTGGTGTCCCCGAAGATCTTTCAAGCATTCTTTCTTCACCTGCTGCTGTAAATGGCCTCAATGGAGGGAAGTTCATATCCACAGATGTACTCTGGCAGTGCCCAGTGATCAAGGTTGGTGCAGTTCCTGTACCAGGCAGTGATACAGCCAGTCAGGATGCTCTCAATTGAACATTTGTAGAAGGTCTTGAGATATGGGGGCACATACCGAACTTCTTCATTCATCTGAGGTGGAAGAGACACTGTTGTGCTTTTTGCCACACCTTCAGTGTATATATAAAAACATAGAAAACCTACAGCACAATACAGGCCCTTCAGCCCACAAAGTTGTGCTGAACATGTCCCTACCTTAGAAATTACTAGGCTTACCTATAGCCCTCTATTTACTAAGCTTCATGTACCTATCCAAAAGTCTCTTAAAAGATCCTATCGTATCCGCCTCCACCACCGTTGCCGGCAGTCCATTCCACGCACTCACCACTCTCTGTGTAAAAAACTTACCCCTGACATCTCCTCTGTACCTACTCCCCAGCACCTTAAATCTGTATCCTCTTGTGGCAACCATTTCAGCCCTGGGAAAAGGCCTCTGACTATCCACACGATCAATGCCTCTCATCATCTTATACACCTCTATCAGGTCACCACTCATCCTCCATTGCTCAAAGGAGAAAAAGCCAAGTTCACTCAACCTGTTTTCATAAGGCATGCTCCCCAATCCAGGTAACATCCTTGAAAATCTCCTCTTCACCCTTTCTATGGTTTCCACAACCTTCCTGTAGTGAGGCGATACATTTCAATTGAGATCTTCAGTGATGTGTATACTGAGGAATTTGAAAAACTCACCCTCCTTAACTGCATTGATGTTGATCAGGGCAAGCCTGTCTCTGTTTCTGCTGTAATCCACAGTTGTTATCTTGGCACCGCTGTGTCAGGCTGTCAACCTCTCCTCCGTAGGCTGTCTCGTCATCACTAGAAATAAGGCTGATCAATGTCATGTCATCTGCAATTTTTATCAACAGAGTGGAGCTGTGTGTGTGGCAGTACAGTCATGGGTGTAAAGGGAGTAGAGAAAGGGACTCAAAACACAACCCTTGGGGCACCTGTGTTGAGGGTTAGAGGGGCAGAGGTGAGGGAGCTCATCCTTACCACCTGTCCGTTATCCAATAGGAAGTCTAGGATCCAGCTGCCAATTGCTACGCTACCATGGTGCCCTTTCTATTGTAGGTGGTGGCAGCCCTGAACAAGTCTAATGGAAACAAAATGAATAAAAGAAATTGAACTGAATATTCAATGGTGCTTGAGGTCAAAGGTGGAAGTGATCAAACAGAATGAGAATTGTTGGCATAGACAGGATAATTTCCAGTTCTTAATGACTGTTCCAATGGGCTCTTCATCATACACCAAAAGTAGTGGAAATAATACAAATGTATAGAATTTTAAATGAAAGACAATGGAGTAATATTCTCTCAAAACTGCATAAACTGTCAGCCTAAATGTTCAATAGAAGGTCCTGGAAGCACTCTTGATCTGTTAACTTCTTAATAGTCTGTGAGCCAGTAGGGTTGGTCAGTACCTTCTGAGGGGAATAACACCCATTGTGATTTTTGGCATGGTATATATCTCTAGAGTTAGAAAATATGTGATAGCATTGCACCAGTGGTAGCTTTATGTGTGCTATCATGCATTTTATAACACTACTCTAAAATAAGCATTTCTGAAAAGTGGCCAATATAAAGTACAACATATACATTCCACCTAGTGGTATTTTGTCATCAGTGATCCCTCAACATTGAAATTTGTCACAATGATAGCTGAGTTCAAGCACTTTCCATCAAATGTTGTTATAAAATTCTACATTGAAAACTATGTCATTGGTGGCACTTGCAGTACGGTGCCCAATTTCAGTAGAGTGAATCATTTCATTTTTAGAAAAATATTTGTCTGTTGTTTATTATGGAAAAATCAATAAAAACCCTAGGACACATATAATCACATGAATTTGTAGAGAATTATTCAGGAATTCAAATAAGTGATTACTTTTTGTATATATTCCATATTAACATCAGTACAGCATAAAATGTTACTCCACCCCTCAAAAGGTAAAAAACCTCATTTGGAGAGATTTCTGGAGTTTTATCAATGTCATGATATTTTCCATAGTGTTGTATCAAATCAAAACAATCTTAAGCTTTTGTCATAGCATATAGAATTACAGTACAATAATTCAAATGTGGGGTTCTACACTGCCATAACCTAGGCCCCATTTGGTTGTAAAATGAATATATTTAATCAAAGACTGCTTTCCATACTTTGTTTTCCATACTTTCATAACCTATTAATAATCATAATAATTTTCCAAGTCTTCCACATCTTCATCTGAACTTTCCACACTCTCTGAGGTGGATGCCTGGTTCTCACAGTCTGCCATCCTGCACATGTCAGTACATCTGAGGCCATTTGCAACACACATACATCTTGAGAGTGAACATTTTTTTGGACAGTTACAGGCCAGTAGATCCAGGACGGCATTGGGTGCTGGCTGGCCTTCCATCCAGTGCATCACCAACTGTTCAGCTTCCTCTTCTCTCAATATCTTCCATCCTCTACCAACAGGGCTTGGTCCTTGTGGGTCCTTCTCCAAACATCTTCTCCATATACCAGCCTGGTAGTTGGCTCGTTGTGCATGATTTGTTAAGCAGTCCTTGCATGGTGGGAATTGATGACATACGATTTCACCTTTTTTGGCACAGAAATGGTGATACCTGAGCTCATTAACCTTGGTGGTTGATGCTTTTGGGGCATAGAGGAGACATGTAAATGCCTCCAGTTTGTCCATCAGTTCTGGGGAGAGGTCCCATTCCTGACCCAACTCTAGGAATGTGTCCTGAGTTTCTCTGTTGCTGGTCAGAAGTTTTAGGGCACTTGATTTCCCTTTGCCTGCAAAAGCGCTTACAGTGTCACATCCTGTATATGCATGCAACCCAATGAGAGCCCTACCAACCTCTATGCCAACAGTGGCAGCAACCTTCCTGATGTCTACAAGCCTTGTACTGGTTCTAGTGCCACACTTCTGGAACAATGGGGCCTCAATCTTGTCACAAAATGCTAAAGACGTGATGAAGACATCTGTGACTTCTGAGCAGATCACTACAGATTGGTATCCCTCTCTTGTGGCATGGGCATCATGGAGAAGTAGGTGGCCATCTGCTTCTTCTTGTTGACACTGAAGAGCTGACACCTCCTCACTGTCTTGAGATGCGATTCTGTAACATTTGTCATTCACAGTTGCATACAGAATCTTCTCCTGCAGCTTCTCTCTGTACTCCGCCTTCCTCCATTCATGGACTATGAAGCTAATGAGACTATTTTTGTAACTGACTTTGGTCAGGAAGCTCCTCCACTGTCTCACCATCTGTGTGCCTGTGATACCTTGCAACTAATGACCAGTCTCTTCACCCCGTAGAGATCGTTCACTATTCTTGATAGAGTTCTCCTTGTATGTGTCAAACACAAGATCTATTCTGCTACTCTGACTGACTTCCCTCAGAGCCATACCCAGAATTATTGTGGCAACATCTCTGAACGTAACTTGATCATCTCTCACTCTTTGGACCAAGTTCATTCCAACAACCACTGTAGCAGAGTTTCCTGGGAGTTGCTCTTCTACTGCTACATTTTTCTGCAAGGTTGTGGCTAAAGTAGCTTTGTTTGTCTTTCTTAGCAATCCTTCTGGTGTGGACAGGGCCCAGGGCAATGGTCCAAGGGGATGATAAATGATATCCTCCATACATAGACTGCACCCTTGTGCCATCACTATGCTGCGTCTAAACAAAGACCTGCCTGTTTTCAAAATGATCGCCCTCCCATTTGATTTCACTTCTCTCTTCTTACACATATCACTGAATGTGTTTAGCTTGTTGGTTTTCATTGGGTCATGGAATTTCTTTGCTGGTGGTCTTCCTCTAGTCTCTCATCCTTGAAGGTTGCACGGCATTGCTCACCAATCCCATATGCCTTCTTCAGGTTAGAGGCAACGTCCTTGGGAGCTGCCTTTGCCATAGAGATGCTAATGAGGTCCCGCTTCTCAGCAAATGGGTTGACCCGTTCATGTATGAGGCTAACCATTGCTGAAACTGCTTCCTCATCTTTCTGGATTCTTGGCTGCTGTAGCTCCGCATGACAAAGCTCTGATTTGCTGCCTTGCACCAACTCCTTTAACTGACCCAGGAATGCACTGTGGTGCTCAGCTGTTATGTAGTAACGCTTGATAGCACCAGTATTCAGGCTGAACCGTGATGTGCCTCCAGGATTCTGTCTGTCTTTCACTGTGGATTCAATAGCCTGGTCCACAGGGATCTGTCCAAAGGCATTGTTACTTTACAGCTGCACTGAGAATTGGCATGTCTTGAAGGCCTCATACACAGAAAAATTCTTCTCTGGGGGGTTCATCATCTGAGCAAAGTAAGGGGACAGGTACCTGGTATAATTCATCTTGTCATAGGCAAAGCACCATGGGATCATGGTTCTTATAGCATGGAGGTGCAACTCCCAGTCCCCCTCACGAGAGGTGCTCAGAAGCCCAAGTACTATGTTCTCCATCATGTCAATGTATGATATCCAGAATGTGGATAGCTCTCCATTGTTGTGACAGAGGTGTTCCAGAAGTCTGTCCACAGGGTTATCAGCTCAGCTAGGAGTGGACTTTGCAGCAGATTGTTCAACTTCTGTTGGTTCAAGTCACTGGCCATATCGTTCACATGGTCTAAGAATAATTTGATCATCCCACTTCTCTCTGGAATGTTGTCCTCAATCAACGGTGTGAACTCTGCCCATGCGAGTCTCATTAATGCTTCATAGATGTACTTGTAGACTCTGACAGCACGATCGTAGAGTTTACCATCAAGGACTCCATTGATGGGCCCCTCTGCGACAATTCCAGCCTCCATGCATACATCCTTTAGACTAGCATCCTGAAATCGCCTTCCTAGGATAGCTAAGGCATTACATATGGTGTGGAATGTCCCCATCCTGAGAAGAATGTTGGAGAAGTGCTCTTTGTGCTTCCAGGCACTTTCAGCAGCTTTTGCATAGAGTACTTGATCCATGACTACCACAATTGTTTCTAGATGAAGTTCCTTTCTGATTAGCTCTGATTGGTTCAGGATTTCAAATACTGTGGTCAACTCTGTGGCTGGTGAATTGATGGCTGGCAGCTGCCCAACAATATCTTGTGAGATTGGTTCTTGGTCCCTGGTGCTGATATTAAAAGCAGTCCAGCTTGGGATTGTCTGATTCTCTGGATCTGTTTGCCTTGCAAGTGTCCACACCAAATTCTTCTTGCAGGCAAGAAGAGCAGCTTCCTTGGTTTCCTGGACGTAGTGTTCCCTGGTAGGGAGAGGCTGTGGGCCCACACGTGCACCTACAACATATACTTCCAGTTCTTGCTCCTCAGTGGTGACTAATCTCTGATCACATAGAAAGCTACCACCACTGCAATGCTGTCACATATTTTCTAGACTAGGGGTGTATACCTTGCCAAAGATCACCATAAGAATTATTCCCCCCAGATGGTACCAGTGGCCCAAATTTGGGGTCCTGGCTCATGGATTATAAGGGGCAAATATAATTTCAATTGAAATTAACTGCTCCTCATAGACCCTCAAATTCTTAGACATGACTATAATCTAAAACCTCTTCTAAAATGAAAAGGAATATTGGAAAACAACACATAAAAAGTTGCTGGTGAATGCAGCAGGTCAGACAGCATCTCTAGGAAGAGGTACAGTTGACGTTTTGGGCCGACACCCTTCGTCAGGACTAACTGAAAGAAGAGCTAGTAAGAGATTTGAAAGGAATATCGGAAGCCTCATTTATTCCAGTTTATGTAACATGAAACAACCACAAATCAATCCTATCACAAAAGGCAGACTCTATTATAAACTGAGGACTTGAGCTTCTCATGTTCAGTCACAGAGTGATTGCCATATGGCATGAATGCAGGCCCTTCAGCCCAAATGGTCCATGCTAACCAAGATGCCCATCTGAGTTAGTGCTGTTTGCCTGCATGTGGCCCATATCCCTCTAAATCTTACCTGTCCAAATGTCTTTTGAATGTTAATGCACCTTTCCAACCACTTCCTCTGGCAACTCATTCCATACACTGCCAGTCCTCTGGGTGAAAGAGTTTCCTCTCAGTTTCCTATTAAATCTCTTCCCTGTCACATTAAACCCATCTTTGTCTTTCATTATTACATACACTTCTATGAGAACACTTCTCATCCTCCTATGCGGCAATAAATAAAGCCCTTGCCTACTCAGCTTCTTTCTATAAACTAGTCCTTCAAGTTCTGGCATCCTCGAATAAAAACAAGAAAATGCAGCTTAAAATCCTTCTTGGGGACAATTACTCCTTTTCCACCACTTAAGCTTTGTGCTGACTGGAAACATCAGCCATGTAAGATAAAAGATATCTTACATAGTTTCAAAATGGTCATATACACTGATTAGCAACTTGATTACGTACCTCCTGTAACTAATAAAGTGGCCACTGAGTGTATGTTCATGGTCTTCTGCTGCTGTAGCCCATCCATTTCAAGGATCAACTTGACATACCTGTGTTCAGAGATACGTGTCTGTGCACCACTGTTGTAACGTGTGATTATTTGAGTTACTTTCGCCTTCCTGTCAGTTTGAACTAGTCTGGCCATTCTCCTCTGACCTTTCTCATTAACAAAGTGTGTTTGCCCACAGAACTGCTGCTCACTGGATGTGCCTTTTGTTATTCACATCATTCTCTGCAAACTCTAGAGACTGTTGTGTGTGAAAATCTCAGGAGATCAACAGTTTCTCAGATACACAAACCACACCACTTGAAACCAACAATCATTCCACAGTCAGCCACTTTAGATCATATTTCTTCCCCATTCTGATGTTTGATATGAATAACAACTGAATCTCCTGACTATGTCTGGATTCTTTTACTCATGGAGTTGCTGCCGTATGATTGGCTGATTGGATGTTTGCATTAATGGGCAGGTTTACAGGCGCAGCTAATAAAGTACAAAGGAAATTTATTATCAAACTACATATATGTCACCATTAACAACCCTGAGATTTGCTTTCTTGTGGGCATCCATGGTAAATCCAAAAAAGGCACAAAGAATCAATAAAAGATCACAGCCAATAGGATAGACAAACAATCAATGTGCAAAAGACAACAAAATGTGCAAATACAAAAAAAAAGCAATATATACAAAGAACATGAGATGAAGAGTCCATAAAAGTGAGTCCAGAATAGTAGGAACAGTTCAGTGATAGGGTGAGTGAAGAGTGAGAGGCCACTGAGTGTAAATTACTGACTAATTTTGTTTGCTTAAGAGTCACTGGCTCAATTATGCTGATGGAAGATGTGGAGAAAATTTGAAGAAGGTAACATGATGTTGATTGTGTAGTTGTTATAATTATAATGTATTTTTATTGAGTTGCATTCTCTGGAGAGACTAATAGTTGATATATTTCTAGATGTTTTTGCAAACTACTGTAACTATCTTATTTTGTCAAACAAAAATAAAACTGAGGAAATACCTCCAAAATGAACTAAAATGATCAAGTTCAAACCCTTCAACAATACAACAAAGACACACATAGACAATAATGGAATTGAATTGAATTGACTTTATTTCTTACATTCTTCACATACAAAAGGAGTAAAAATCTTTACGTCTCCGTCTAAATGTACAATGTGCAATCATACTAATTTATAATAAATCGAACAGTCAATGTAACATAGAAATACACTCAAATTAGTGTGAGTTAATCATTCTGATGGCCTGGTGGAACAAGCTGTCCCAGAGCCTTTTGGTCCTTGTTTTTATGCTGCGGTACCAGTTCCCAGATGATAGCAGCTGGAACAGTTTGTGGTTGGGATGACTCGGATCCCCAATGATCCTTTGGGCCCTTTTCTCACACCTGTCTTTGTAAATGTCCTGAATCATAAGAAGTTCACAACTACAGATGCGCCAGGCTGTCTGCACCACTCTCCTGTGATCCAGCCAGTGATGCAGCCAGTCAGGATGCTCTCAATTGTGCCCCTGTAGAAAGTACTTAGGATTTGGGGGCCCATACCAAACTTCCTCTACCGTCTGAAGTGAAAGAGGCACTGTTGTCCCTTTTTTATCACACAGCTGGTGTGTACAGACCACGTGAGGTCCTCAGTGATGTGGATGCCGAGGAACTTAAAACTGTTTACCCTCTCAACCCCAGATCCATTGATGTCAATAGGGGTTAGCTTGTCTCCATTCCTCCTGTAATCCACAACCAGCTCCTTTGTTTTTGTGACATTGAGGAAGCAGTTACAATATGCAGCATTACAGAAAGATACTCGATGAACATGGTGGCAGACAATTGGTGGTGTATTCAAATCCAATTAGCAGCACTTTAGTGCAATCACTTGAATTGTGTATGATGTTCTCCTAAGAAGTTGTCTATTGGTGGGTCCTCAGGTGGCTGCAGAGGCAGATCCGAGATCTGCATAGTGCAGTGTGGACATGAGCAAATGGTAGCTGTGGCTACTGGTTGAGCCTTTTGGTTGTTCATAGTCTCCTTTTTCAGCTGCCTCTGTGGCACAGTGTACATCGCTCTTAGGAAGGATGTGGAGGCTGTAGAAAGGCTACAGAACCACTTCACCAGTGTGCTGCCTGGTTTAGAGGGCACGAGCTCTAAAGAGAGGGTTGGACAAATGTGGGTTGCATTCTCTGGACATTGGAATATGAGTGTACACCTGATGGGAGGCATAGATAGACAGTGAAACCTTTTTCTCATGGTAGAAAAATCAGATACTAGAGAAAATGCATTTCAAGGTGAGAGGGGGCAAGTTTAACAGAGATACTGGGGCAAGTTTTTTTAATACACAGTTGTAGGTGCCCAAGACGAGCTGACAGGGATAGTGACAGAAACAGATAAAGTAATTCTAAAGCCCTTTAGATAAACATATGAATATGCAGAAAATGGCGAGATATAGATCACATGCAAACGGAAGAGACTTAGCTTAATTTGGTATCGTGCTCAGCACAGACATTGTGGGTCAAAGGGTCTGTTCTTGTGTTCTACTGTTCTATGTAAATACATTCTCTTTCAGCTCTGATGAAGTCTACTGTCTACTGTTATTGTTACTTTATCCAAAATAATTTGTTATTCGGTGCACTGAAAGTCATTATGTGACATACCAGTGGATTTTAATTACACAATAAAAACCAATACTTACATTTGTTCAGTGCATTTAGCTTCCTGTTTAATACATTGAACAGAATTGAATTACTAACAAATCTGAACACTAATATATGGTGCTACTGCTGAGGAACAGCTGCTAATGTTACATTTACTGTACCTTATGAAGGCTGCCAACAACCTCCGTGTTTTTAAAATGCAAATTGTGCTGTTAATGATCCAAAAAATTCTATTTTCCTTTCACAGTAAGGTGATTTGGTGCAATAAATAACACAACATACAGTAGATATTCATCAAGATTAAATGTATGAGTCAGGTCGAGGTTTCTACAATTAATATATTATGTTGGAGGACAAACACAGAATGAGCCCTTCAAATAAATATTCCAGGGGAAGGCATTCAAACCTTGGCACCTCTCTGTCATTACTCATTTACATGGGTCTGAAATAAAAATCTATTTTGGAATTGCAGCACAAGTACAGAAAGTCTGGATTGCCAAAAATATAAAAAAAATCATTTTTATCATCATCAGATGTGATTCCTCCCACTGACGGGTGAAAAGTAAAACAGTTCAATACATTCCGAAAAGAATTAGGATCAATAGCTGTCTTACATTGTAGGATAGGTCAAGCTTTCAAAAAGACCCTGATTACTCCTGTATATCCATTTCAATAAAGTCATTTACAGTAAATACCACATTTAACATTCACCCTTTCTGAACTACTGATCCATTAGGAAATATAACAGACTCTGTTTAGTCATAGGGAATCAGAACATCTTTCATTTATCATCTATTCTAATAGGTAATATCAATAACAATTTAAAAACATTGCCTCAATAGTTGCATTCTTATCGGATTTTTTAACACAAAAGAGATCAAAAAATACAATCATCAGGTTCCAACTTGATACTCTAATTTAGCTAATTTGTTCTGATTCATGATTATCTTGAATATATGTATCTTCTTGAAATCTAATCTGTGTAAGACAAATAACAAGACAGTGACAATCTGGAGGTCATCTAGTTGCCAAAGATTGACACTGATGGACGGCAATTCAGGAGCCATGGGTGATTTGTTTGCAGTCATGAGCCTTTTGTTAATGTTCTGTGATGTTCAGAGATAAGAGACAAAGTGATATCATCGAATTTCAACTGATATCCCAAATCTCCCAATCACTAGATGTCAAACTGAGGGCATAAGGATGTACACTTAGCGGCTACTTTATTAGGTACACCTGTACACCCGCTCGTTAATGCAAATATATAATCAGCCAATCATGTGGAAGCAACTCAATGTAAATACGCTAGCTGGCATGGTCAAGTCGTTGTTTAGAACAAACATCAAAATGGGGAAGAAATGTGAACTAAATTACTTTGTGGAATGACTGTTGGTGCCTGATGGAGTGGTATGAGTATCTCAGAAACTGCTGATCTCCTGGGATCTTGATGCACAACAGTCTCTAGAGTTTACAGAGAATGGTGCAAAGAATATCCAGTGAGCCACAGTTCAGAGAATGAAAAGGCCTTGATAATGAGAGGTCTGAAGAGAATGGCCAGACTGGTTCATAAAGGTAACAGTAACTGAAATAACCATGCGTAGTGCACAGAAGAGCATCTCTGAACATACAAAATGTTGAACATGAAGTGGATGGAGTACAGAAGCGGAAGACTTTTGCAATACCTTTTTTAGGTATCTCCTGTACTGAATAAAGTGAGTACTAGGTGTAATAACAACGTTATAAATAACTTACAGTCACATTCCACTTTCAGAGCTTTCTCAAGAAGGTAAAGTTCAAAATGCAAGTTCAAGTTAAGGGAGTTATTGCACGAGAGTAAACCCACAATTAGGCACTGAGTGACTTCTTCATAAATTATGTATTGAAGGATAAACAAGGCTGCTTGCTGACTTGTAGGCAAATTCCTACATTTAAGCTAATGCAATGTTTGCAGCTGAATTTGTTATGTAGAGTTCCATTTCCTCCCTTCACAGAAGTACTTGAATTAATAAAAAGGAAATGCATTTATAAAATTAGCCAACATTCTGATATGTCAGTTAAGGCTTTAGGTTAATTTTGCTTTCAATAGACAGCCACTTTCTCCAAGAATTTCTGAGTTTTGGCTTATGAAATGAATGGACAGATCCTGAATAATTGTAACTGACCTTGATTTCCACTCAGCACCTTTCCGATGGAAGTGAACAAAAATTAATAGGGCTGGATTAACTGTGAACACGAGAGTTTCTGCAGATGCTGGAAGTCCAGAGGAACAAACAGAAAATGTTGGAGGAACTCAGTAGGTCAGGAGGAGAATGAACAGTTGACATTTCAGATCAAGACTCTTCATCAGGTCAGGATTAACTGTGATTTTGTCTAACACCCACAGTTGCACACTCTACCTCCATGACACTTGCCACAATCACACTTACCATTTGAAGCTTAACGATTATATTAATTAACTATCCCACTGAGCAGAGCAGTCCGTGAGTTCCTACTAGGCCTCAGGCTTCAGATTCCGAAACCATTTCCTGCAATACTTTTATGGCCTTGATCCAGCATTTTGCTGATAGAAATATGTTTTAGCTCTGATAAAACATTAACAAAGTAAGATTATTTAAAACAAAATTTATTATTTAAAAAGCTTCAAGTCTTTATTTAATGTAAAAAAGCACACTAAAAATAACGAATCCTCTTTTTTTAAAATCAGTCATGCATTCAAGCCCTTAGCTCAGGCTGTTTGTGTTCAAATGCATGACTTGGTGAAGGAGCAGGAGAGCAGATGCACAGCATCTTTCCTTCAGATCATCATGGACAGATTTTAAAAATCCACTGGCGACAGGCAAGCACAATTGAATCTGTTGTGCTGTGATTAATGGGAATGAATGCAAATAGTGAGCACAGAACACTAAAGCCATGGCACACAAAAACAGTTTACATCTCAGATAGGGGTAATGTGAATCCTATTACATAGTAGGTTCTAACCAGCCTTCCCACATGGGTAAATGCTGATGAATAGGGTGTAAAGAAAGGAGACATAAAATATGGAAATCTATAGCACCAGAACAAGCCATCCCTCCCATAATTATGTGCCAAACTTATTAAACTAATGACTCCTAATCCTTTCTGTCTGCACATGGTCCATATCTCCTCAATCTCCGCGTATGCATGTGCTTACCTAAGAGACTCAAAAATGCTTTTGCCATATCTGTCTCCACCACTAGCCCATTCCAGGCATCCATCACTCTCTGTGTAATAAGCCTGCCCTTCACATCTCTTTTGAATTTACCCATTCTCATTTAACTGCATGCCATCTATTATGAGATAATTCAATCCTAGGAAAAAGATTTTGGATGACTACTCTACTGTACTTAGGCCTCTCATAATTTTATATTCTTTTATTTGATCTGCATTCCACTTCTACTGATCCAGAAAAAACATCCAAGTTTAACCAAACATTTGTTATAGCACTTGCTATAGCATTTACAAGGACAGGTGTGTAAAAAGGGCCCGTAGGATCATTGGGGACCCAAGTCATCCCAACCACAATCTATTCCAGCTGCTACCATCCGGGAAATGGTACCACAGCATAAAAGCCAGGACCAACAGGCTCCGGGACAGTTTCTTATACCAGGCCATCAGACTGATGAACTCACGCTAATTTGAGTGTACTCTACATTACATTGACTGTTCTATTTATTATAAATTACTATGATTTCACATTGCACATTTAGATGGAGATGTAACATAAATATTTTTACTCCTCATGTATGTAAAGGATGGAAGAAATAAAGTCAATTCAATTCAATTCAATGCCTTCTAATCCAGTCAGCATCCTGGTAAACCTCGCCTGCACCCTTTCCATAGGCCAGTTGGACTGATATCAGAGAATAGAAAGATGTTGGAGTTGATTATTAAGGATGAGGTCTCAGGGTAATTGGAAGCACATAATAAAATAGGCCTCAAGAGAAAATCTTGCCTGACAAATCTGTTGGAATTCTTTGAAGTAACAATAAGCAGAATAGACAAAGGAGAATTGGTTGGACAGATTAAGAGAACGAGCAAAGAAATAGCAGATGGAATACAGGATCAGGAAGTGTATGGTAATACACTTTGGTCAAGGAAATGAAAAGTTGACTATTTTCTAAATGGAGAGAAAATACAAAAAATTGAGGTGCATAGGGACTTGGGAGTGCTTGTACAGGATTCCTTAAAGGTTAACTTTCAGGCTGAGTTTGTGGTGAGGAAGACAATTGCAATGTTAGCATTCATTTCAGAAGGACTAGAATATAAAAGCAAAGATGTAACGTTGAGACTTTATATGTCATTGTCTGGTCCATGAAGTCCACGTTCCAGTTCATGGTCCGGTCCGTGGACTCCGGACTCTGGGTCTTCTGGCTGTCCCTTGTTTCAGTTGGCCTTAATCATAGGCGCCTGATGCTCCTCTTGAGGCTCGGAATATAAGTGGCCCTGGTTCAAGTTTGGGTGCTGGTTTGTCTTGTCAGTATCCTGTCCTTGCCTCTGTGGGGTAAGTCAGGCTGACTTTGCTGTTACCCTGAGGCTGGACTGCTCCCTTCCCTTCCCCTACCTTCTGGAGCCTTGCCTGCAACCTTGTCAAGTTCTACCATCAGAGTGAGGCTGGAGACTTGTTGCGTCTAGATAAGGAACTGTCTATTGTTGAGTTGGAACTGTCTCTATGTCCATGCCTTTGCTAGGTAGGTTTGGCTGTTTGCCACTACTTAGTGTTGGGAACTGTCTTGCTGTGTTCAGCATTCTCTGTAGAGCCCCGGCCCTAAGTCCTGTTCCCAAGGAGGGGTCCTGCTCTCTGTTCCATGCCCCTGTGTTCCTGTCTGTCAAGTCCAAGGCTCCGTGTTCCTGTGCTCTAGACCATAGAAACCACAGAAAAACTATAGCACAGAAACAGGTCTTTTGGCCCTTCTTGGCTGTGCCGAACCATTTTCTGCCTAGTCCCACTGACCTGCACACAGACCATATCCCTCCATATACCTCCCATCCATGTATCTGTCCAATTTGTTCTTAAATGTTAAAAAAGAATCTGCATTTACCACCTCATCTGGCAGCTCATTCCACACTCTCACCACTCTCTGTGTGAAGAAGCCCGCCCTAATGTTCCCTTTAAACTTTTCCCCCCTCAGCCTCAACCCATGTCCTCTGGTTTTTTTCTCCCCTTGCCTCAGTGGAAAAAGCCTGCTTGCATTCGCTCTATCTATACCCCATCATAATTTTATATACCTCTATCAAATCTCCCCTCATTCTTCTACACTCCAGGGAATAAAGTCCTAACCTATTCAACCTTTCTCTGTAACTCAGTTTCTCAAGTCCCGGCAACATCCTTGTAAACCTTCTCACACTCTTTCAACCTTATTAATATCCTTCCTGTAATTTGGTGACCAAAACTGAACACCATACTCCAGATTCGGCCTCAGCAATGCCTTATACAACCTCATCATAACATTCCAACTCTTATACTCAATACTTCGATTTATAAAGGCCAATGTACCAAAAACTCTCTTTACGACCCTATCTACCTGTGACGCCACTTTTAGGGAATTTTGTATCTGTATTCCCAGATCCCTCTGTTCTACTGCACTCCTCAGTGCCTTACCATTTACTCTGTATGTTCTACCTTGGTTTGTCCTTCCAAAGTGCAATATCTCACACTTGTCTGCATTAAACTCCATCTGCCATTTTCCAGCTGGTCCAAGTCCCTCTGCAAGCTTTGAAAACCTTCCTCACTGTCCACTACACCTCCAATCTTTGTATCATCAGCAAATTTGCTGAACCAATTTACCACATTATCATCCAGATCATTGATATAGATGACAAATAACAATGGACCCAGCACTGATCCCTGTGGCACACCATTAGTCACAGGCATCCACCCTGAGAAGCAATTCTCTACTACCACTCTTTGGCTTCTTCCACTGAGCCAGTGTCTAATCCAATGTCTAACCACCACTTCATGTATACCTAGCGACTGAATTTTCCTAACTAATCTCCCCATGCGGGACCTTGTCAAAGGCCTTACTGAAGTCCATGTAGACAACATCCACTGCCTTCCCTTCATCCACTTTCCTGGTAACCCCCTCAAAAAACTCCAATAGATTGGCCAAACATGAGCTACCACGTACAAAGCCATGTTGACTCTCCCTAATAAGTCCCTGTCTATCCAAATATTTGTAGATTCTATCTCTTAGTACTCCCTCCAATAACTTACCCACCACCGACGTCAAACTTACTGGCCTATAATTTCCTGGATTACTTTTCGATTCTGTTTTAAACTACGGAACAACATGAGCCATTCTCCACTCCTCTGGCACCTCACCCGTAGATACCGACATATTAAATATATCTGCCAGGGCCCCTGCAATTTCAACACTAGTCTCCTTCAAGGTCCAAGGGAATACCCTGTCAGGTCCTGGGGATTCATCCACTTTAATTTGCCTCAAGATAGCAAGCACCTCCTCCTTTTCAATCTGTACAGTTTCCATGATCTCACTACTTGTTTCCCGTAATTCCATAGACTTCATGCCAGTTTCTTTAGTAAATACAAATGCAAAAAACCCATTTAAGATCTCCCCCATTTCTTTTGGTTCTGCACATAGCCAACCACTCTGATCTTCAAGAGGACCAATTTTATCCCTTACAATCCTTTTACTCTTAATATACCTGTAAAAGCTCTTTGGATTATCCTTCACTTTGACTGCCAAGACAACCTCATGTCTTCTTTTAGCCCTCCTGATTTCCTTCTTAAGTATTTTCTTGCACTTTTTATACTCCTCAAGCACCTTATATACTCCCTGTTTCCCATACATGTCATACAACTCTCTCTTCTTCTTTATCAGAGTTGCAATATCCCTTGAGAACCAGGGTTCCTTATTCCTATTCACTTTGCCTTTAATCCTGACAGGAACATACAAACTCTGCACTCTCAAAATTTCTCCTTTGAAGGCTTCCCACTTACCAATCACATCCTTGCCAGAGAATAATCAGTCCCAACCCATGCTCTTTAGATTCTTTCTCATTTCTTCAAATTTGGCCTTCTTCCAGTTCAGAACCTCAACCCTAGGACCAGATCTATCCTTGTCCATGATCAAGTTGAAACTGATGGTGTTATGATCACTGGAACCAAAGTGCTCCCCAACATACACTTCTGTCACTTGTCCTAACTCGTTTCCTAACAGGAGTTCTAATATTGCATCCCCTCTAGTTGGTACCTCTATATATTGATTTAGAAAACTTTCCTGAACACATTTTACAAACTCTAAACCATCTAGACCCCTAACAGTATGGGAGTCCCAATCAATCTGTGGAAAGTTAAAATCCCCTACCACCACAACTTTATGTTTCCTGCAGTTGCCTGCTATCCCTCTGCAGATTTGCTCCTCCAATTCTCGCTGACTATTGGGTGGTCTATAATACAACCCCACTAATGTGGCCATACCTTTCCTGTTTCTCTGCTCCACGCATAAGGACTCAGTAGACAAGCCCTCTAACCTGTCCTGCCTGAGCACTGCTGTAACATTTTCCCTGACAAGCAATGCTACCCACCCACGCCCCTCCCCCAACCTTTCATTCCTTTGCCTCTGTCACATCTGAAACATCGGAAGCCTGGAATATTAAGCTGCCAGTCCTGCCCCTCCTGTAGCCAAGTTTCACTAATTGCTATAACGTCATAATTCCACGTCTCAATCCATGCCCTCAACTCGTCTGCCTTCCCCGCAATACTCCTAGCATTGAAATGTATAACCTCGGAAGATCTTTACCACCACTCACAACCTTTCTATTTGCGGCTTTGCTTGAACTTTTAACATCATTTATTTTCACCCCAGGCTCTGTGTTCCTGTCCTGTCTCCCAAGACCATGTCATGTCTTTGCCTAGTTCCAGAGTCTGAGTCTGGGTTCTTGTCCAGTCTCTGGCTTGGAGTCCAAACCCTCGCCTTGAGGAACCCAAGCCATGTCCAGTCCTGTAGCCACATCATGTCCTTGCCTAGTTCCAGGGTCCGAGCCCGAGTCAAGACCCAGGTTCTGGGTCCTTGTCCAGTCTCCGGCTCAGAGTCCAAGCCTAGGCTCCTAGTTCCCAGTTCCTTGTCCTGGTCCCGCTTGTCTAGCCAATGTCCTAGCCCAAGTCTGTGTTCTTGTCCCAGCTCCTATTCTGCATTCAGTCACATCCCTAACCCAGCTCTCTAGTCAAGTCCTGGTCCTAGTACTTCATTGTCTGTGTCTTGCATTTGGGTCCCCTCAATGACACCCCCTTTATAACATTATAAAGCACTGGTGAGGTCTCACTTGGAGTACTGTGAGCAGTTTTGGGCTCCTTATCTTAGGATGTGCTGAAACTGGAGAGGGTTCAAACAGGGTTTCACAAAAATAATTTTAAGATTGAATGGCTTGTCATGTGAAGAGCATTTGATGGGTCTGGGCCTGTATTCACTGGAATTCAGAAGAATAAGGGGTGACCTTATGAAAGACCTTGATAGAGTGGATGTGGAGAGGATGTTTTCTAAGATGAGAGAATCTAAGACCAGAGGACACAGCTTCACAATAGAGGGGTGTCCTTTTAGAATGGAGATGAGCCAGAGAGTGGTGAATCTGTAGAATTTTTTCTGCCACAGGCAGCAGTGGAGCCCAAATCTTTATGTATATTTAAGGCAGAGGCTGATAGAATCTTGATTGGTCAGGGCATGAAGGGATACAGGGAGAAGGCAGAAGATTGGGGCTGAGAGGAAAACTGGATCAGCCATGATGAAATAGTGGAGCATTCTTGATGGGGCAAATGGCCTAATTCTGCTCCTATATCTCATGCTTTTGGTCTATATACACGTAGTATACTTTGGCAGCTTTCCAAGATTTAAGAATAGAATAAGCTGTATTTATCACATGCACATTGAAACATACAGTGAAATGTGTCATCCATGTCAGCAATCGACGCATTCCAAGGATGTGCTAGGGACAGTCAGCACATGTCACCATGCTTCCACTGTCAATGTAGCATGCATCACCATTCTAACATAACCTATAAGTCATTGGAACATAGGAGGAAACCGGACACCTGGAGGAAACCCACACAGTCATGGGGAGAACATACAAACTCGTTATAGAAGTGGTGGGAATTCAACACTGGCACCGTAAATCATTATGCTACCATGGATTGCCCTCACTATCCGCAATGTCACCAATTTTAGTGTCATCTGCAACTTACAATTCAACCCATCGATATTTTCATTTGTCATTTACATATATTACAGACAACAAGTGTCCCAGAACAGAACCACATAGAAAACCTCTCGTCTCAGACCTCAACCAAAATAAGACCTATTGATCATGACCCTCTGTCCTCCATAGATAGCCAATACCAAATCAAAACAGCCAAGACACTAAGGATACCTTGCATCTTAATCTGAATACGAATCTTAATATGAATACAAATCATGAGCTAAGAACATAAGAAACAGGAGTTGGAGTCAGCCATTCATTAAGTCTGCCCTGCCATTCATTAAGACCATGTCAGATCTGGCCTTTGACTCAGCTCCTCCTACCCGTCTGTTCCCAATAACCTTTAATTCCTCTGCAGTGCAAAATTTATCTGTTTCTTAAATATATTTAATGAGGTAGCCTCTACTGCTTAAAAGCCATGCCACACAAATCATAATTTGAAGTAGAGAGTGTGAGAGAGATATCATTGCATGGTGGGAGCCCTTGGAAAACAGCAAGTCTCATTGGGATTGAGATATATCTTGAAGTAGTAAGTGAGAGAGACAGAGACATTGTTGAAATGTGAGAGCTATTTGAAAAGAAGTTTCATCAGGAGTGAGTTTTACTTAAACCAATAAAAAGAGGGGAGGTGTAAGCCAAATGGCCATTATTGAAGAGGGCCAGTGTTAGAGTGAGAGGCAGAGAATTCCGCAGATTCACCACTCTCTGTGTGAAGAAGTTTTTCCTCATCTCAGTCCTAAAAGGCTTCCCCTTTATCCTTAAACTGTGACCCCTTGTTCTGGACTTTTCCAACATCGGGAACAATCTTCCTGCATCTAGCCTGTCCAATCCCTTTAGAATTTCATGCGTTTCAATAACATCCCCCCTCAATCTTCTAAATTCCAGAGAGTATCAGCCTAGTCGATCGAGTCTTCCTTCATATGAAAGTCCTGCCATCCCAGGAATCAATCTGGTGAACCTTCTTTGTACTCCCTCTATGGCAAGGATGTCTTTCCTCAGATTAGGGGACCAAAACTGCACACAATACTCCAGATGTGGTCTCACCAAGGCCTTGTACAACTGCAGTAGAACCTCCCAGCTCCTGTACTTGAATCCTCTTGCTATGAATGCCAACATAACATTCGCCTTTTTCACCGCCTGCTATACCTGCATACCCACTTTCAATGACTGGTGTACAATGACACCCAGGTCTCGTAGCACGTCCCCTTTTCCTAATCGGCCACCATTCAGATAATAATCTGTTTTCCTGTTCTTGACACCAAAGTGGATAACCTCACATTTATCCACATTAAATTGCATCTGCCATGAATTTGCCACTCACCTAACTGCTGGAGGAGAAACATACAAATTAGCCAGAAAAAGTGGCACACCTGAGGACTGGGAGAAATTCAGAGTCCAGCAGAGGAGGGCAAAGGGCTTAATTAGGAAAAGGAAAAAAGATTATGCAAGAAAGCTGGCGGGGAACATAAGCAGTTTGTCCTCCTCTGCTGTACTCTGAATTTCTCCCAGTCCTCAGGTGTGCCACTTTTTCTGGCTAATTTGTATGTTTCTTCTTTGGAATTGATACTATCCCTGATTTTCCTTGTCAGCCACGGGTGCACTACCTTCCCTGGTTTATTCTTTTGTCAAACTGGGATGAACAATTGTTGTAGTTCATCCATGCGATCTTTAAATACTTGCCATTGCATATTCACCGTCAACCCTTTAAGTATCATTTGCCAGTCTATCTTAGCTAATTCACATCTCATACCTTCAAAGTTACCCTTCTTTAAGTTCAGAACCACTGTTTCTGAATTAACTATGTCACTCTCCATCTTAATGAAGAATTCCACCATATTATGGACACTCTTACCCAAGGGGCCTTGCACGACAAGATTGCTAACTAACTCTTCCTCATTGTTCAATACCCAGTCTAGAATGGTCTGCTCTCTAGTTGGTTTCTCGACATGCTGGTTCAGAAAACTATTTTGCATACATTCCAAGAAATCCTCTTCCTCAGCACCCTTACCAATTTGGTTCACTCAATCTTTATGTAGATTGAAGTCACCCATTATAACTGCTGTTCCTTTATTGCACGCATTTCTAATTTCCTGTTTAATGCCATCCCCAACATCACTACTACTGTTAGGTGGCCTGTACACAACTCCCACCAGCGTTTCCTGCCCCTTAGTGTTATGCAGCTCTACCCATATCGATTCCACATCCTCCAGGCTAGTGTCCTTCCTTTCTACTGCTTTAATCTCCTCTCTAATCAGCAACGCTACCCCACCTCCTTTTGTTTCCTGTCTATCCCTCCTGAATATTGAATATTCCTGGATGTTGAGCTCCCATCCTTGGTCACCCTGGAGCCATGTCTGGGTGTTGTCAACTATATCATATTCATTAATAACTATCGGCACATTCAATTCATCCACCTTGTTACGAATGCTCCTTGCATTGACACAAATGCAAGGAAACTGAAGTGACAGGGCAGAGGATGGGCAGTTGGTATACAAGTAAATGCAGTGTGTAGTGCGACTATGAGGGAAGACAGGCAGATGAGCGGGAAAAATTGCAGTCAGTGGGATAAGTTGAAGTGTAACATGAAGGTAAGATCGATATGGGTGATCAGTACAGGACTGAAGGTGTATTGTTTGAATGCATGCAGTATATGGAATAAGGTAGATTATCTTGTAGAGCAGTTGGAGATTGGCAGGTCCGCCATTGTGGATATCTCTGAGTCGTGGCTGAAAGAAGATCACAGTTGGGAGTTTAACATCTAAGAATACACATTGTCTCAAAAGGACAGGCAAATAGGCAGAGGTGGATGGGGTGGCTCTGTTAGTGAAAACTAAAATCAGCTCCTTAGAAGGAGGTGCTATAGGTTCAGATGATGTACAGTGCTTGTCGATAGAGTTAAGAAACTGCAAGGGTATAAAGATCCTGATGGAAATTACATCCCATCCCCTGACCAGTATTCAGAATGTGAGATACCAATTACAATGGGAGATAGAAAAGGCATGTAAAAAGGGCAATGTTGCGATAGTGATAAGGATTTTAATATACAGATAGGTTGGAAAAATCAGATTTGTGCTGGATCCCAAGAAGGGACTTTTTAGAATGGCTACATGATTGCTTTCTGGAACAGTTTGTGGTTGAGCCCACCAGAGGAAAGGCAGTTCTGGGCAGGTTGTTGTGTAATGAACCAGATTTGATTCGGGAGCTTCAGGTAAAAAAACCTCTCAGAGGCAGTTTGAAAGAGAGATGATAAAGTCAGATATATTAGTATTACAGTGGAGTAATGGGAATTACAGAATCAGGAGAGAGGAACAGGCCAAAGTTGCTTTGAAGGGGACACCAGCTGAGATGATGTCTGAACAGCAATAGCTAGAGTTTCTGGGGGCAATTCAAGGGGGAACTTAATCACGAGCAAGAGAAATTCTGCAGAAGCTGAAAATCTGAGCAACATACACAAAACACTGGAGGAACTCAATCCAGGAAAATTGTACAGTCGACATTTCGAGCGGAAACGTCAACTGTACTCTTTTCCAGAATGCTGCCTGGCCTGCTGTGTTCCTCCAGTGTTTTGTGTGAGAAACTTAATCATTATTTTAAATCAGTCCTCACTATGGAAGACACCAGCAGTACACCCAAAATTTAAGAGTGTCGGGGGCAGAAGTCACTGTAGTGCTATTAGTAAGGAGAGGGTGCTTGGAAAGCTGTAAGATCTGAAGGTAGGTAAGTTACCTAGACCAGATGGTCTACACCCCAGGGTTCTGAAGGAGGTAGCTGAAGAGATTGTGGGGGCATTAGCAATGATCTTTCAAGAATCACTAGATTCTGGAATGGTTTCAGAGAACTGGAATTGCAAATGTCACTCCACTCTTTAAGGATGGAGGGAGACAGGAGAAAGGAAATTATAGGCCAGTTAACCTAAATTAAGGATGGAAAGATGTTGGAGGTCATAATTAAGGATGAGGCTTCAGGGTACTTGGAGACATTTGATAAAATAAGTCTAACTCATCATGATTACTTAATGGGAAATCTTGTCTGATAAATATGTTGGAATTCTTTAAGGAAATAACAAGCAGGAAATATAAAGGTGGCTGTGTTTACTTTTCAAAAGCTCTTTGACAATGTGCCGCACATGAGGCTGTTTAACAAGGTAAGAGTCCATGGCATTACAGGAAAGATACCAGCATTGAATGAAGATTAGTTGACAGGTACCAAGCAAATAATGGGAATAAATCCGGCTTTCTCTGGTTGGCTGTAGGTGGCTTGTGGTGTTCCACAGGGTTAGTGGATATCAATGATTTGAATGACCAAGAGAGTGGACAATAAAAAGATACATGGAGAGACAGGTAATGTTGGGGAAGCAGGTTGTCTGCATAATGACTTAGGCAGATTGGAAGAATGAACAAAGAAATGGCAGATGGAATATAGTGTAGGGAAGTGTATGGTGATGCACTTTAGTAGAAGGAATAAGGGCATAGACTATTTTCTAACTGTGGAGAAAATTCAAAGATCAGAAGTGCAAAGGGATTCCTAAATGTTAACTTGCAGGTTGATTCATGGTAAAGAAGGCAGATGCAATGTTACCATTCATTTTAAGAGGACTAGAATATCAGAACAAGGATGTCATGCTGAGGCTTTATAAGGCATTGGTCAGACCACACTAGGAATATTGTGAACAGTTTTGGGCACGTTATCTAAGAAGAGATGTGCTGTCATTGGAAAGGGTCCAGAGGAGTTTCACGAGAGAGAAACCGGGGAATTATAGGCCGGTTAGCCTAACGTCGGTGGTGGGGAAACTGCTGGAGTCAGTTATCAAGGATGTGATAACAGCACATTTGGAAAGCGGTGAAATGATCGGACAAAGTCAGCATGGATTTGTGAAAGGAAAATCATGTCTGACGAATCTCATAGAATTTTTTGAGGATGTAACTAGTAGAGTGGATAGGGGAGAACGAGTGGATGTGGTATATTTGGATTTTCAAAAGGCTTTTGACAAGGTCCCACACAGGAGATTAGTGTGCAAACTTAAAGCACACGGTATTGGGGGTAAGGTATTGGTGTGGGTGGAGAATTGGTTAGCAGACAGGAAGCAAAGAGTGGGAATAAACGGGGCCTTTTCAGAATGGCAGGCGGTGACTAGTGGGGTACCGCAAGGCTCAGTGCTGGGACCCCAGTTGTTTAAAATATATATTAATGACTTGGATGAGGGAATTAAATGCAGCATCTCCAAGTTTGCGGATGACACGAAGCTGGGTGGCAGTGTTAGCAGTGAGGAGGATGCTAAGAGGATGCAGGGTGACTTGGATAGGTTGGGTGAGTGGGCAAACTCATGGCAGATGCAATTTAATGTGGATAAATGTGAAGTTATCCACTTTGGTGGCAAAAATAGGAAAACAGATTATTATCTGAATGGTGGCCGATTAGGAAAAGGGGAGGTGCAACGAGACCTGGGTGTCATTATACACCAGTCATTGAAAGTGGGCATGCAGGTACAGCAGGCGGTGAAAAAGGCGAACGGTATGCTGGCATTTATAGCGAGAGGATTCGAGTACAGGAGCAGGGAGGTACTACTGCAGTTGTACAAGGCCTTGGTGAGACCACACCTGGAGTATTGTGTGCAGTTTTGGTCCCCTAATCTGAGGAAAGACATCTTTGCCATAGAGGGAGTACAAAGAAGGTTCACCAGATTGATTCCTGGGATGGCAGGTCTTTCATATGAAGAAAGACTGGATGAATTGGGCTTGTACTCGTTGGAATTTAGAAGATTGAGGGGGAATCTGATTGAAACGTATAAGATCCTAAAGGGATTGGACAGGCTAGATGCGGGAAGATTGTTCCCGATGTTGGGGAGGTCCAGAACGAGGGGTCACAGTTTGAGGATAGAGGGGAAGCCTTTTAGGACCGAGATTAGGAAAAACTTCTTCACACAGAGAGTGGTGAATCTGTGGAATTCTCTGCCACAGCAAACTGTTGAGGCCGGTTCATTGGCTGTGTTTAAGAGGAAGTTAGATATGGCCCTTGTGGCTACAGGGGTCAGGGGGTATGGAGGGAAGGCTGGGTTCTGAGTTGGATGATCAGCCATGATCATAATAAATGGCGGTGCAGGCTCGAAGGGCCGAATGGCCTACTCCTGCACCTATTTTCTATGTTTCTATGTTTCTATGATAGTGGGTGAGTCTAGTACCAGAGGGAACAACCTCAGAATAGAGGAGGATCTATTTAGAGCAGAGATGAGGAGGAATTTATTTAGCCAGCAGGCAGTGAATATGTGGAACTCATTGCCATAGACAGCTATGGAGGCCAAGTGTTTTTGAGTATATCTAATGCAGAAGTTGATTGGTTCTTGAGTAGTCAGGGTATCAAAGGTTTACTGGGAGATGGCAGGAGAATGGATTGAGAAGGAAAATAAATCAACCAAGATGAAATGGTGAAGCAGAATTAATGGGTGGAATCGCCTAATTCTGCTCCTGTGTCTTATGGTCTAATATCAGACATTGTCAATATGAATCCCATCACAGTCTTCCATGTGTACATTGTAATGAACAGGATGTAAAGAAAGGGGAAATTGCTTGAGAGATTATCCTTTTGTGTAAGTGGTGAACCATTTTCAGTTCTTCTGCTGGAGGTTATTAAAGAAATAAAACATTTTTACAATAATTTGGTGATTCTATGCTTGAACGTACAAATTCAATCAATTCACCTCTCATTCTTCTAATCTCCAGCAGCTAGGAGTTCAGCCTCTAAAAACATCCACATATAAAAAAACTTGTCTGGCTCAACTTTTTTCTGAGTTGCTTCCAATGCATTAATATCATTCCGTAAATGAGGAAGCCAATGCTGTACACAATAATGTGGTCCCACCAATGTACTGTACGAATGGAGCAAATCATTCTTTCTTCTAATTTTATTGCCTGTAACAATCAATGTTTTGTACCTCCCTGATAGTCTTTTTTGAATCATGTACCAGGACACAAATGTCACTTATCCCTGAACTTTCCCCATTTAGATAATATTTTCATTTACCATAGAAAACCATTGAAAAACTACAGCACAGAAACAGGCCTTTTGGCCCTTCTTGGCTGTGCCGAACCATTTTTCTGCCTAGTCCCACTGACCTGCACACGGACCATATCCTTCCATACACCTCCCATCCATGTATCTGTCCAATTTATTCTTAAATGTTAAAAAAGAACCCACATTTACCACCTCGTCTGCCAGCTCATTCTATATTCCCATCACTCTCTGTGTGAAGAAGCTCCTCCTAATGTTCCCTTTAAACTTTTCCCCCCACACCCTTAACCCATGTCCTCTGGTTTTTTTCTCCCCTTGCCTCAGTGGAAAAAGCCTGCTTGCATTCACTCTATCTATACCCATCATAATTTTATATACCTCTATCAAATCTTCCCTCATTCTTCTATGCTCCCCTCATTTCTTGTATATTCTCCTGCCAAAATGGATGATTTCACATTTTCTTAGATTATATTCAATTTGCCATTTCTAATTCCTATACTTATTTTTGCATGATCTCTGTATTTAGCTGTCATGCGTTCAGTGTTTCAGAGTCATTTATACAAATTGTTCAACATCAGGGCCCAGTGCTGATCCCTGCGGCACAACATACTTTACATCTTGCCAAGCAAAAGAAACAAATCATTTACATTACTCCTGTTAGCCAATCAATCTTTTGTCTACACCACATGTTATTTCTCACGCAATGAGTTTTCATTTCCTTCAATGACTTTTGATGCAGTTTGTTTTGATACAGCAGGGCCTGGGTCCGAAAGCAGAAAATGAAGCAATGTTTAGCTGATTCAAGCACCGAGCCAGATTAAAAAATCAAGGAGTTGATGCTGAAGGTGAAGGACAAACTGGTGTTCAGCTCATGATTCTAAGAGGCATTACCCTCCTCGCGCTGAACTGTCTCCGCAGTTGTGTCCTGCAGCTATCAGGCTCTTGGAATGGTTGCAGTAAAAAAACTAGCTCAGTGGCTATGGACTCTCTTTTGGGGACTCTGTGGAGCATGTTCTGTGAGTTATTTGTTTACTTTTTTATTGTTTACATGATTTGTTCTTTTTCTGCACATTGGATGTTTGACACTTGTTGTGTTCTACTGTGTTTCTTTGTTTTGAGGCTGTCTGCAAAAAGATGAATCTCAAGGTTGTATACTGTATAGTATGCAGTACATACCACTTTTGATAATAAATGGACTTTGAATTATGAACTCCGAAAATACCTTCCGCAAATCTTCATACACCCATTCATTCACACCAAGCCCCTTAATCCACAGCAAATGTTACTACTTTAAAGAACTTCAATAAATTAGTCAAACATGATTTCACTGTCACAAAACTATGTTAAAACATAGAAACATAGAAACATAGAAAACAGGTGCAGGAGTAGGCCATTCGGCCCTTCGAGCCTGCACCGCCATTTATTATGATCATGGCCGATCATCCAACTCAGAACCCCGCCCCAGCCTTCCCTCCATACCCCCTGACCCCCGTAGCCACAAGGGCCATATCTAACTCCCTCTTAAATATAGCCAATGAACTGGCCTCAACTGTTTCCTGTGGCAGAGAATTCCACAGATTCACCACTCTCTGTGTGAAGAAGTTTTTCCTAATCTCGGTCCTAAAAGGCTTCCCCTCTATCCTCAAGCTGTGGCCCCTCGTTCTGGACTTCCCCAACATCGGGAACAATCTTCCTGCATCTAGCCTGTCCAATCCCTTTAGGATCTTATACGTTTCAATCAGATCCCCCCCTCAATCTTCTAAATTCCAACGAGTACAAGCCCAGTTCATCCAGTCTTTCTTCATATGAAAGTCCTGCCATCCCAGGAATCAATCTGGTGAATCTTCTTTGTACTCCCTCTATGGCAAGGATGTCTTTCCTCAGATTAGGGGACCAAAACTGCACACAATACTCCAGGTGTGGTCTCACCAAGGCCTTGTACAACTGCAGTAGTACCTCCCTGCTCCTGTACTCGAATCCTCTCGCTATAAATGCCAGCATACCATTTGCCTTTTTCTTAACTGTGATCATTTTTACTAAGAATCCAGATATAACCTCCTTAACAATGGCTTTTAATATTTTCACATGACAGATATTTTGTTAATTGACCTATATTTTCCTATCTTTGTCCTCGTTTCTAGAAAAGGAGTTGAATGATATTTTAATATTACAAAGAACCCTTCCCTAAACCTAGCTAATTTTTGATGTTGAGAGCAACCACTTCCTGAGTTTCTTCCTCCTTCCAGTTCCTGACTTACTGCTATTTTTTGCATCCTCTGTTGTAATGACTGGTGCAAATATCTACTTAATTAATTTAGACTATATGACCACAAGACGTAGGAGTAGAATTAGGCCATTTGATCCATTGAGTCTGCTCTGTCATTCAATCACGGCTGATCCTATTTTTCCCCTCCTCAGCCACACTGCATGGCCTTCTCCCCATAACCTTTGATGCTGTGTCCAATCTAGAACCTTCCAAGCTCTGGCTAAAATACACCCAAAGACCTGGCCTCCACGGCTGTCTCTGGTAATAAATTCCACAAATTCACTACTCTCTGCCTAAAGAAATTACTCCGCATCTCTATTTTAAATGGATGCCCCGCTTTCCTGAGGCTGTCCTAGACACCCCAACCATGGGAAACATCCTTTCCACATCTACTCTGTCTAGGCCTTTCAACATTCGAAAGGTTTCAATGAGATCCCCCCGATCCTTCTGAATTCCAGCAAGTACAGACCCAGGGCATCAAATATTCCTCGTATGATAACTCTTTCGTTCCCAGAATCATCCTTGTGAACCTCTTCTGAACTCTCTCCTATGCCAGCACATCTTTTCTTAGATGAGGAGCCTAAAGCTGTTCACAATACTCAAGGTGAGGCCTCACCAGGGCCTTAAAGCCTCAACATTACATCTCTGCTCTTGTATTCTAGACCTCTTGAAATAAATACTAACATTGCAGTTGCTTTCCTCACCACCAACTCTACCTGCAAGTTAACCTTCAGGTGTTCTGTACAAAGACTCCCAATTCTCTTCGCATCTCAGATTTTTGGATTTTCTCCCCATTTAGAAAATAGTCTGCCTATTTATATCTTCTACCAAAGTGCATGACCATGCATTTTCCAACATTGTATTTCACCTGCCACTTTCTTGCCTATTCTCCTAATCTGTTTAAGTCCTTCTGCAGCCCACCAATCTTCATATCATCTGCAAACGTGGCAACAAAGCTATCTATTCCATCTTCTAAATCATTGATGTACAGCATAAAAAAAGGCAATCCCAACACTGACCCCTGCAGAACACCACTACTCACTGGCAGCCAACCAGACAAGGAGCCTTTTATTCCCTCTCACTGCCGCCTACTAATCAGCCAATGGTCTATCCATGCCAGGAACTCTCCTATAATACCATGAGCTCTTATCTTGGTAAGCAGCCTCATGTGTGGCACCTTGCCAAAAGCCTTCTGAAAGACCAAATATACAACATCCACTGCATCCCTTTTATCTATCCTACTTGTAATCTCCTCAAAGAATTCCAATAGGTTCGTCAGGCAAAATTTTTCCCTTAACGAAATTATGCTGACTTTGTCCTGTCTTTTCTTGTGTCACCAAGTACTCCATAACCTTGCTTAACAATTGACTCTAACATCCTTCCAACCACTGAGGCCAGGCTAACTGGTCTATAAATTCCCTTTCTGCTACCTTCCTCCTTTCTTAAAGAGTAGAGTGACGTTTGCAATTTTCTAGTCCTCTGGCATCATGCCAGGGTCCAATGATTTTTGAATGATCTTTACTAGCTCTTCCGCAAGCTCTGCCACTACCTCTTTCAGAACCCTAGGGTGCAGTTCTTCTGGTCCGGGTGACTTAAGTACCTTTAGGTCTTTCAGCTTTTTGAGTACCTTCTCCCTTGTAATAGTAACTCCACCCACTTCTCTTCCCTCACTTCCATCAACATCTGGCACACTGCTCGTGTCTTTCACAGTGAAGACTGATGCAAAATACTCATTTAGGTCACCTACCACCTTCTTCTCCCATGTTATTATTTCTCCTGCCTCATTTTCTGGAGATCCTAAATCTACTCTCATCTCTCTTTTATTTCTTGCGTACTTGACAAATCATTTACTATCCACTTTGATATTGTTTGCTAGCTTTCATCTTTTCCGTCCTAGTGATTCTCTTAGGTGCTCTCTGTAGATCTTGAAAAGCTCTCCAATCCTCTCTTACCACTAATTTTTGCATTATTCTATGGCCTCTCTTTTTCTTTTACATTAGCTTTGACATCCCTTGTCAACCACAGTTGTACTATTTTGCCATTCTACAAAGTTTGTAATTTGCTATACCCTTCTCTTTTTTTTATTGACTCTTCAGACTCAATTTTTATGGGAACAACACAAATTATCCATGGAAGCTTTACTGTCCATTGTTATATTTCTGTTAGCTTTACACTGTGTTTTAAACTTTCCCTCATTTATTAAGACCATTAAATAGGAAGCAGGACTATGCTACACAGCCTATTGATTCTGCTCTGCCATTCAATCATGGTGGAATTTTTTATTAATCCTATTCTCCTGCCTTCTCCCTGTAACCCTTAACCTTAACAGCAGCATACGGTACTGTGAATCACAGAGATCTTCTACTGAAATTATCTAAAATGTTAAGAACAAAAAAACAGTCAAAGTAATAAGAAGCCTCCTAGAAAATCACAGAGTTTATGTAGAAATGAATGGAATTAAGGGTAGGTGGCGTCCACAAAAGAACGGACTACCACAGGGATCAGTCCAGGCACGTCTACTATTTAGTATTTACACAAATGACCAACCAACTTTTCCTAACACACGCTGGTTATCTATGCAGACAACCTATGCATAGCAACACAAGCTAACTCCTTCCAAGAAGGTGATAAGTACGACTTACAGCAGTCCTCGAAGCAATGAAGCAGTATTATGAAAAATGGTCTCTGAACCCAAATCCATCAAAAACTCAAGTGTGTGCATTCCACCTGAGGAATCGAGAAGCAGCTCAGAAACTCAAGATCTTCTGGTGTGGGAAGGAGCTCAAACACCATCCGACTCCAATTTACCTGGGCGTGACACTGGATAGGACACTCTCATTTGTCACCCACATCCAAAAACTGAGGGAAAGTTGGCTCTCGCAATTCTCTCTTGAAAAAATTAGCAGACATGAAATGAGGAGCTAATGCTAACACACTTAGATCAACTTCCCTAGCACTCTGCTATGCACCTGCAGATTACTGTGCAATTATGTGGGGCAGATCAGCCCACGCGAAGAAAATAGACCCATTGCTTAACGAAGCCTGCCGAATAATCACGGGCACACTGCGTCCCACACCCACTAACATCATTTATAGACTTGCAAGCATTGCTGTCCCAGAGATCCGAAGACACATTACAACAAAAATTGAAAAAGGTAAACAGAACTCGGACACACGGCACCACTACATCATCATGTGCCAGTTTCCAACCGCTTAAGATTGAGGATAAGCTTTGCTGCAGTGGAGGAACTACTGCATGGACCATTCCCCCAAACATACAGGATTGACCTCTGGCAACAAACAAGTTAGAACCCCAACAAACAATACAGTGCAAGACCCCACAGAAATGTTGCCAGACGGGGCACTGCTTGACAGACGGAAGTGGTGCATTCTCAACAGAGCGAGAGTGGGTGTTTGTAGGACAGGAGACAATATGGTGAAATGGGGTTTAAAGACCATTGAATCCTGTGAGTGTGGCGAAAGGGTGCAGAACATTGAACACATTCTGCACAACTGCCCACGCTCACCTGATTTAGCTGACACTGACCTGCTCAACATCTACCAAACAACACTAGAGTGGCTGGTTGTCTGGTGTGACAAGCTATGATGATGATGATGCTAATTAACAACCCATCAATCTCTGCCTCAGATACAAACAACGACTTGGCCTCTGTGGCAATGAATTCCACAGACTTGCCACCCACTACCTGAAGAAGTTCCACCTCAACTCTGCTTTAAACAGCCGTTTATTCTGAGGCTGTGGTCTTGGATTCTGGACTCTCTCACTAATGCAAATGTCTTCTCATGCACTCTATCCAGGGTTTCAGTATTTGGTGGTTTCAATGAGACCCCCTCACTTATTCTTCTGAACTCCATCCTGGTGCAGGCCCAGGGACAGATTAATTAGTAGATACAGCAGGGTAACAGGTCCTTCTGACCGAACGTGTCTATCTGACTGAATGTGCTCATGTGACCAATTAACCTAATAACTGATGTGGTAAGCAACCAGAACACCACAAAGACATCCAAGAGGTCACAGGGAGAGTGTACAAACTCCTTAGACAGCAGTGGGAATTGAACATGGGTCTCCAGTACCAATATATTGTTACTAACATTCACATACCTTGCCACCCCAGTGGCCACTTTTCTTTTAAGGTGCTGTCCAATCTTGTGACCTGCCATCACATGCACTTACATTCGTTTTCTTTAAGTTTGATATTGGCTTTGGTTTTTTGAGTTGGACACACATGGAGTTCTTCCTCTTGACATTGTCTTTTATCTATTCTGTATATTCTGTCTAAAGAGCCCATCAAATGTCTGTCACTGAATCTCGGGTGACTGATCCTTTATCTTCACTTACCAGTCCACTTCAGATAGCTGTGCTTTCAAGACGCCAGAACTGCCTTTTTTAAGTTTAAAATTCCAGTGGACACACTCTTCTCTCTGTCAATTACAATATGAGCACTATAACCCAGAGGCACCTTCAGTATGAGATCATTAATTAATCCCATTGCTTTGTGCAATGGCAGGTCACCAATTTTCAAAGTAATTCTTGGACTAGCTGTTAAATTCCAGATTATTATTTATTTATTTGAATTTAAATTCTTCAGCTGCCGGAGAGAAATTTGAACTCGAGTCTTCAGTTCGATCTCCCAGGCAGCTTGGTTATTGGCTCTGTAACTCACCACGAATGTCACTGAACTCAACATAATATTTGCCGTCCTATTTGTAATATACAGCACCAAATCACGTTGGGAAATTATTCTGAAAGTGCTGCTGTAATCCCAGGTGAGGTCGCTGAGGTAAAAATCCCCAGCATAATTTAAAAGAACAACAGATGGATGTGAGCACAGAGGGACATGTTCCTTTCTGGATGGATGAGTTAGCACAAGAGAAGTAGGCTGGCTCATTCGTATTTATGCCACACTCCTGTGAATATCATAAAACTAATCAAGTATGGCTGATCTGGTGACAACACAGTAACCTACATGTCCTGAGCAATTCCGATGGGTGATTATTATTAAAGAAAGTATATGAGTGGCTGAATTAAGAGCAGCTTATATGTTTGAAAATCTAATCTCTATTCCTGGCTCTCTGCCTGTGAATGACCAGCCTACCAGCTCCACTCCCCAAACGGTCTCACCAGCATGTGAAGCAGTCTCCTGTTTCCAGCTTTAATGAAGGGTTCCTTCTTTTTCTTTAATTTTGCTTTTCATTTGAAATTATTATAATTTTATAGCATATTTGTGAAATTACAATCATTTTGACTGGCAGAGGTTGTTTTATCTCAGTGGTCCCCAACCACTGGGCTGCAAAGCATGTGCTACCGGGCTGCGAAGAAACGATATGATTTGGCCATATGAGGCAATATGAAACGATATGAGTCAGTTGCACGTTTCCTCATTCCCTGTCACGCACTGTTGAACTTGAACATAGGGTTGCCAACTGTTCCATATTAGCCAGGACATCCCGTATATTGGGCTAAATTGGTTTGTCCCATACGGGACTGCCCTTGTCCCGTATTTCCCCTGCTCAGGTAGAGCGTTCTTGTGAAACCGTTCGTAAGCCCAAATGGTGTAAAGTGAAGAAGCAATTACCATTAATTTATATGGGAAAAATTTTTGAGCATTCCCAGACCCAAAAAATAACTCACCAAATTATATCAAATAACAAATAAAACATAAAATAACACTAACATATGGTAAAAGCAGGAATGATATGTTAAATACACAGCTTATATAAAGTAGAAATAATGTATGTACAGTGTAGTTTCACTTAACAGAATCGGGAAGATTAAGCCAAAACCGATTTATAGAAAAAAAAATCAGCATGTACGCGCATGTGCACATCACGCATGCGCACACAGGTGCCTGTGCAAGGCTTCATGGTCATGGTAGTCTTTCTCGGGGTAAACACATGTGTCCTGTATTTGACTGCTACTTTTGTCCCTTACTTGGGAGTGAGAAAGTTGGCAACCCAACTTGAACACCTCCACGCCCCCCCAACCCGGTCGGCTGGTCTGCAAGAATATTGTCAAAATTAGACCGGTCCGCGGTGCAAAGAAGGTTGGGGACCCCTGTTTTATCTCTACTGTACCTCTCGCTGATGGGCAATTTCTATTTCAGATGTCAGGGGCTTGATACAAGCTGGTGTCCACTGACTTTGTGCCAGGTCATCAGTGTGACAGAGTCATACAGTACACATACAGGCCCTTCTGCCCAATTGGTCCCTGTTGACCAGGATTCCCATCTAAGCTAGTCTCATTTTCCGGTTTTGGACCCATATCATGACAAGAACTACATCGGCCAGACAGGACATAAACTCTCAATTTGTTTGCAAGATCACAAACTGGCGGTACGGAGAAATGATCCACTGCTGCTAATCTTGGTACATGAGGGCCAACAAGGACACTGTTTTAACTGGGACACCTCTGAGGTTCCAAACACAAAGCAGGCATGATAGCTTTTAGAAGCGTGTTCTCTGCTGATAATCCCATGAACAAACATATTGAAATAGAAGCCGTCTATGAATCCCAAAATAAATGCGAGCCAATAGAATTCAAAAGGTCAACTGAAGGGGTAGCCAATCAGGACCGTGGCAAGCGAATGGGGCTTATATAAACACAAGTAGTCCTGGAGAGAAACACCAGCAACTGCGCACTGAGGATGTTACCTCGCCTGGTGATGAAACATCTGCAAGCTCGGCAAACACTGTAGCATCAAACCTTTCCTATCCATATGCCTGTCCAAGTACCTTTTAATACTATTAATGTACTGCTTCAACTATTTCTTCTATTGGAATGGTTATGAGTTGTGAGGTTCTATTCAACCGAGGATGCTGTGAATAACTTTCCAGAACGTCTTGTTTACAAAGACACAGTGGTGACACAGTATTGGATTTGATTAAGGTTCAGTCCTGACCTCAGATGCTGTCTGTGTTGAGCTTGTATGTTTACTCTGTGATTGTAGTGCTCCAATATCCTCCCGCATCCCAAAGACATCATTTGTGGTAGATTCATTGAGAACTCAAAATTACCTCAACTGTAGGTGGCTAGTAGAAGATTCAGTCACTGATGGATGGAGATGTGAGAGAGAATTGGTTATCAGGAAGTAAATCAGAGAATGAGATGGATTGGGAGTTGAAACTGATGGGAATGCTCTGAAGTCCAACATAGACACAATAGGTCGAATGACCTTCTCCTGTGTGAAAAGTAAACATAACGAATATGAGGAAGAATTGATCTCCTACTCAGAAATGCTATATGAACGTGTGAACTAGGAAAGCAACATGGAGCTGATGTCCAAAGAATGGGTGATTGACTGATACTGAACTTGAATCACTGAAGGATGTTCAACAGCTGTGGCAGGGCCGAATGCCATCACCTCCTACAAAGCAGAACCAAGCCGTATAAATAACAAGGTTTTACTCCCAGATGAGCCTTTTTGCCTGCTCTGACAGAACATGGAGGCAACTTCACAAACTCTAACAACCCCTGATGACCCTGTGATTTCAGTCCCTGAGGCTGAGATGAGAGTATCTTTCAGGAGTGTAAGTTCTTGGAAAAGCATCTGACCCAAATGATATACTTGGCTGAGTCCTGACCTATGTTAATCAAGTGGCTGGAGGGTTTACAGACATCTTCAACCTCTCACTTCAGTAGTCCGAGGTATCTACCTGCAAGGTTCAACCATACCAATGCCCAAGAAGTATATGGTAACCTTGCCTCAATGACGATCAGACTCCCGAACTAATGTGAATAGCTTTACTCTCCAAAACTCTGAAGTAATTGCACTTTCACAGACTCCACAAATCATTTTCAGTATTATCAATTTTATTTGCGAAATGTATCTTCTTTTACATATTGGTTGTTTGTCAGTCTTTGTTTATATATGTTTTCATGAATTTGATTGCACTTCTTTATCTTTCTGTAGATGTCTGCAAGGAAATGAATCTCAGGGTAGTACACGGTTACATATACATATGTTGATAATAAATTTACTTTGACTTTGACCATGTGACCAGACGAAGGGTTTCAAAGAGCTTGATATACTTAGACATGATTTTTGGAACATCACTTCACATACGTGATTATGCATGTAACTAAATTAAATTACACTGGTCTGATCATATCATTCCATTAAAGTCTCGATTAACAGTAAAACTAAGTTTTGGTTACACTATTAGTCTGTCTTCGTTAACAGCAAACCTAAGTTTTGGCCACAACAATAGTGGTTTGCTATAACGGTTATGAAGCATCTGTACTTTGGTACAGCCATACCTACATCCCATCTCTATTATTGAACATTGTGAGTGGTTCCCTGTTACCACTTCAACACAAGTTACATTGTATTTTATTATTTGGTAGCTCTCTTCATTTCTACCCCTACAACACTACAACACAAAAAAGTTGAGTGAGCAGCCAGTACCATGCAGGTGCTATAATTCCCTGAAACCACTCTGAGCCCATAAACAGCACAACTTTGTATATGTGAGCAACACACACAAAATGCTGGAGGAGCTCAGCAGGCCGGGTAGCACCTATGGAAGAAAAGTATAGTTGACATTTCAGCTTGTACTCTCTTCCATAAATGTTACCTGGGCTGCTGAGTTCCTCCAGTATTTTGTGTGTGTTGCTTAGATTTCCAGCATCTGCAATTTTCTCTTGTTTACACTCAGTGGCTATCTTATTAGGTACACTTTATACCTGCGCGATAATGCAAATATCTGATCAACCAATCATGCGGTAGCGACTCAATGCATAAAGCACGCAGACATGGTCAAGAGGTTTGGTTTTTATTCAAACCAAACATCAAAATGCAAAATAAATGTGATCAAGTGATTTTGACCATCAAATGATGAACAGACCTTTGCAATGATTGTTCATGACAGACAGGGCAGTTTGAATATCTCAACAACTGCTGATCTCCTGGGATCTTCATGTACATCAGTCTCCAGCATTTACAGAGAATGGTGTGAAAAACAAAAAAATATATCCAGTGAGCGGCAGTTCTGCCAGAGAAAATACCTTGTTAATGAGAGAGGTTAGAAGAGGATTGCCAGATTGGTTCAAGCTGACATAAAGGTGACAGTAACTCAAATAAACATGTGTTAGAACAGTATTGTGTAGAAGAACATCTCTGAATGCACAACACATCGAACCTTGAAGTGGATAGACCACAGCAGCAGAAACTCATGAACAACACTCAGTCGTCACTTTATTAGATATAGGGTAGGTACTAAATTCACCACTGAGTGTGCTTTCAAATAACCTTTCTAGATGCCCCAAACTTGTCTTGTTAGTTTCAACATAGCAGTGAACAGAATGACACCTGGACCAAAACACTGTCCAAAGCAAGCAACATACCCCAGGGACAATGGCAAAACTGTCTGGATTTTACTGAACTTACAGAGATATGACCCAGTACGTCCCCACCATTGAGCACATCTACACAGAGTGCTGTCGCAGGAAAGCTGCTTCCATCAGCAGGGACACCGCACCCCCCCCCCACCCCCCCACACCTTCCAGGCCATGCTCTCTTTTTGCTGCTGCCACCAAGAAGAAGGTACAGGAACCTCAGGACCTGGACCACCAGGTTCAGGAACAGTTAATATCCCTCAACCATGAGGCTCTTGAAACAGAGGGGATAACTTCACTTACCTTCACTCAACCCATCACCAAACTGTTCCCACAACCAAGGGACTCACTTTCTCGATACTTATTGCTTATTTATTACTTTTTTTCTCTTTCTTTTTGTACTTGCAGTTTGTTGGGTGTTTTGCACATTGGTTGTTTGTCCATTCTGTTGGGTGCAGTCTTTCATTGATTCTATTGTTTTTTCTTGTATTTACTGTTATTACCCACAAGAAAATGAATGTTAAGGTTGTATAGGCTGACGTACAGTATATTTCCTTTGAATGTTGAACTTTGAATGATTCTAAACAATATTTGTATTGGACGTGGTTGATGTAGCCATTATCCAGCATAGGTGGCAAATCAAACTATACTGTACAGGTCAGCAAAATGGTCTACATCATGACATTTTGTCCTCAATGCAAATTCAATGGAGTTATCTTTGAGATAAATCTGAAAGATCAATAATAGATTATGAATTTCAGACTCAATTTATAAATGTTCTCCAGACATACTTTAGAAGAAGATAACTGTAAACTTTGGGTCTTTACTTCAAAGTGGATGAAGAGGATTCTTTGACAATGAATCTGACAGTCACCAATTAACTGAGTGATTCTCAAATGTCATGTAGATGTGGAATTGAAAATGATTTGATATTAATAAAAGAACCCAGTAATATATATACATCAGTAAGTGTCCTAATATGTGCACATGCTACCCCTTTTGTTTCATTTCGTACATTGTATCATGCAAATGGTACAGCATGATTTTGATACCAGAACAATCTACATTGACCTAGACTTTATTCCCTGCGATGAGATTGAGGGGTGACCTGATAAAAGTATGAATGATCATAAGAGACAAAGACAGGATGAAAGCACATGATCTTTACTTCCTGAGAGGAGGTGATTAAAACAAGCGGGGATAGGTTTAAGATCAGAGGCGAGAGATTTAACAGGAACATTACTGGGAGCTTCATCACATAAAACGTGGTGCATATTTGGATGAGCTACCAGAAATACGTTGTGGTTGAAGCAGACATATTAGCAACAAAAGCTGTCTAGATAAGTACATGGATAAAAGGGGTTGAGAGGGCTATTGGCCAAGTGAAGACAGATGGGACTAGCTTAATGGGCAACACAGTCAGCATAAACTAGCTTGGCCGAAGAACCTGTTTCCAAGCTGTATGACTCCATGACTCCACTTACCCCAGGATGATCATCTAAACCAATCTGGTAAGGGATCATTGCTCTGAAATACTAGCTTGCCCTCTCTCCGCAAATCTTGCTTGATCCACTATTTCCAGTCCTTGCTATCTTGAATATGTGTCATTGAGAAATGTGGATCATTGCCAGAAACGTTGCCTTTCAGACAATAAGCCATTCATTCATGATCATTCATGAGAAAACAACATATCCTCTGGCATGAGTATTTCAAAGAAGAAAGGACATCCCTAGTGCTTTGGCCAGGCCTTAACTGCCAGCAACATCAATGCAAAAGATTATCTGTCATTATCATATCACGGTTGGTGGGTCTTGGTGCCAAGTTGGCTGTTGCTCTACCTGCATTTCAATTAGATTTTGCTTCAAAATCTGAAATAGCTGGGGATATAATGAGGTTTTGAATGGTGTGATAAAACACAAGGCCATTGTTTGGAGACTGAACAGGGAGTTCTCTCCATGGTATTAAGATAATGGGGTTTACACAAAATGGACCAGAAAATGCTAGGATTGCACATGACATTACTAGCTATTGAATGAGAAAGGAGGCCTTCAAATTGTATTTGGGAAATAGACCCTAATCTTGGTTTATGGTAGCTTTCTCATTTTGGAAGTAGAAGTTTGGATTTAAGCTTTAGAATAGAAGTCCTATATCAAATTCCATTATATAGTTAAGTTTCTCATTTTTTTTTAGAGAATTGTGGTATATATTAAAAGAATCAATGGTGTGTTCCATTTTTTTGAGTTCCAGTAGCAGCTGGGTAGTGGCTTTGTGGCCGAGTTTGTGGATGATACAAAGAAAGGTGGAGGGGCAGGTAGTTTTGAGGAACCAGAGAGTCTGTAAAAGGAGTTAGATAGATTAGGAGAAAGGGCAAAGCAATAGCACATGGAATAGAGTGTATCGAAATGTATGATTGTGCACTTTGGTTGATGGATTAAAGGTGTAGACTACTTTTTGAGCAGGAAGACCATTCAGAAATCAGAGGTGGAAAGGGACTTGGGACTCCTTGTTCAGGATTCCCTAAAGGTTAACTTCCAGATTGAATCAATGTTAATATTAATTTCGAAAGGATTAAAATAATCAAAGTTTAAATTTCAAACTAAATTTATTATCAAAATACATATATGTCACCATATACAAACCTGAGATTTATTTTCTTGCAGGCATACTCAATATATCCAATAATCATAATAGAACCAACAGGGTGACAACAAGAGTGCAAAAGAAAACAAACTGTGCAAATACAAAAATAAAGAAAAAAAGAAATAATAATAATAATAATAATAAATAAATATGCAATAAATATCAAGAACATGAGATGAAGAGTCCCTGAAAGTGAGTCCATAGGTCATGGGAACAGTTCAATGATTAAATAAAATTATGCCCTCTGGTTTTGAAGCCTGATGGTGGAGGAGTAACAGCTGTTCCTGAACCTGGTGCTGTGAGTTCTGAGGCTTCTGTACCTTCTTACTGACGGCAGAAGCAAGAAGAAAGCATGAACTAGGTGGTGGGCATCCCTGATAATGGATGCAGTTAACCATATAACCATATAACAATTACAGCATGGAAACAGGCCATCTCAGCCCTTCTAGTCCATGCCGAAACAATGCTCTGTGCTCAATTGCGGGGAGGGCTTCACCCAAGATGGACCGGGCCATGTCCACTTCTTTTTGCAGGATTTGCATGGTCATTGGTGTTTCCATACCAGGCTGTTATGCAGCTAGTCAATATATTCTCCATGCTACATCTATAGAAGTTAGTCAAAGTTATCGATGTCATCTGGAACCTTCGCAACTTCTTAAGGAAGTAGCGGCAATGCTGTACTTTTTTTTGTATTTGCACTTATGTGCTGGGCTCTGGACAAGGCCTCTGAAATTATAACAATGAGGAATGTAAAGTTGCTGATCCTTTCCACCTCTGATCCTCTGATGAGGACTGGCTCATGGACCTGTGGTTTTCTCCTCCTGAAGTCAATAATAAGTTCCTTGGTCTTGCTGACATTAAGAGAGAAGTTGTTGTTGTGTCACCCCTCAGCTATATATTTTCAATGTCCTTCCTATATGCTGTTTTATCACCACCTTCGATTCGGCCTATGACAGTGGTACTGTGTTTAGTTATGCAAATCAGAATCTCAGAATCAGGTTTATACATAACCAGCATGTGTCATGAAATTTGTTAACTTTGCAGCAACAGTACAATGCAATACATGATAAATATAGGGAAAAAATGAATTTCAATAAGTATAGATATGTATATTAAATAGTTAAATTAAAATAATTAGTGCAAAAACAGAAATTTTTAAAAAAGTAGTGAAGTTGTGTTCATGGGTTCAGTGACCATTCAGAAATCCGATGGCAGAGGGGAAGAAGCTGTTCCTGAATTATTGATTGCGTGTCTTCAGGTTTCCGTACCTCCTTCCTGATGGTAGCAATGAGAAGAGGGCAAATCGTGGGTGGTGAGGGTCCTTAATGACAGACACCGCCTTTCTGAGGCACCATTCATTGAAGACGTCTTGGATACTAGCGGGTTAGAACCCATAGTGGAGCGACTAATTTTACATCTCTCTGCAGCTTACTTTGATCCTGTGCAGTAGCCCCTCCCATACCAGTTGGCAATGCAGACAGTCTGAAATTTAAAATGCGTCGAGCAGGGGGCTAAGCACGCAGCCTTGTGGTACACCTGTGCTGATGGAGATTGTGGAGGAGATGTTGTCGCCAATCTGAACTTACTGGGATATTGAGCTATTGATGCCAAGCGAGGATATTGAGCTATTGAGCTATTGATGCCAAGGTCTCAGAAATGCAAAGATGTAATGCTGAGGCTTTATAAAGTGTTGTTCAAATACTACTTGGACTATCTAAGAAAAGATGTGCTGGCACTGGAGAGGAGGTTAATGAGAATAAAAGGGTTAACACATGAGGAGCATTTGATGGCTCTGGATCTGTACTCGCTGGAGCTTAGAAAAATGAGGGCACCTTATTGAAACCTATTGAATATTAAAGGCCTAGATAGAGTGTATGTGGTAGAGCTGTTTCCTATAGCGGGGGAGTCTAGGACCAAAGGACAGAGACTCAGAATAGAAGGATATTCCTTTAGATCAGAGATGAGGAGGAATTTCTTTAGCTAGATGGTGGTAAATCTGTGGCATTTATTGCCACGTACAGCTGTGGAGGCCAAATCATTGACTCATTGGGTTGAATGGCCAAATCCTGCTCCTATGTTTTATGGTCTTATAATCACAGATTAAATTCGTAGTGAAACACTTTGAAGTTGTTCTAGAGACCCAAAATGTGCTCCATCATCATAAACACAAGAAATTCTACAGATACTGGAAATCCAGAATAACATGCACAAAATGCAGGAAGAACTCAATGTGTCAAGCAGCATCTATGGAGGGAAATAAACAGTCAACATTTCTAGCCAAGACCCTTCAGCAGGACTGGAAAGAAAGGGGAAAGAAGGCAGAATAAGGTGGTGTTGGGAGGGGAAGGTGTACAGGCTGGCAAGTCAGAGGTGAAACCAGGTGATGGGGAAGGTAGGCAAGTGCGGGATGGGAGAAGAAGTGAGAAGCTGGGAGGTGATAGGTGGAACAGATAAAGCTGAAGAAGAATGGATCTGATCAGAGAAGGGTGGAGCTTGGGAGAAAGTGAAGGAGGAGGAGCCCATGTGAATGTAAGAAGATGAAGCCAGAATAGGGAACTGATAAAGAGAGAAGAAGGAAGGAAGTTAGAAAAATCAATACTCATGCTGTCAAGTTGTAGGCTACCCAAATGGAATGTAAGTTGCTGCTCCTCCAACCTGAGGGAGGCCTCGTCAATGGAGCCCATGGATCAACATCTCAGAATGAGAAGTAGAATGGCGCATTCCACACCCAGAGATGCTGCTCAACCTAGTAAGTTCTTCCAGCAGATTGTTCATTGCTCTAGATTCGAGCATCTGGATCTCATGTTTTCTTGTTACTTCAGAAGGTTCAAGATTCAAGAGTCAAGATTCAGGATTGTTTAATATCATTTTCTATCAACAAGTGTAAAGAGAACAAAATAATTGTTACTCCAGATCTGATAAAAAAAAACAAAAGATAAAGATAATAATAATAGTCGTAAAACACAAAAATATAAATGCATAAGATAGTTTATCTATATAGATTGATTGTACCTTCATAAAGTAATGATACTCTGTGCATAAGGTGACTGACGATCAATAAAAAAGTAGTGGTGGAGTTTGCAGATGGGGGTGTTGATTAGCCTTACTACTTGGGGAAAGTAAGGTGGTCCATTTGAGTATGGTGGTCCTGGTATGGATGCTACGTAGACTCCTCCCTGATGGGAGCGTGACAAACAGTCCATGAGCAGGATGTGTGGGATCCTTCATGATGTTACTGTCCCTTCTCCAGCAACTTTCTGTATAGTGAAGTGTTGGGCAGTTTTGACAAACCCGTTGTAGAGGTTCCTGTCACTTGCTATTATTAAAGGCTTCCACAACAGACTCATTAAAGTTCAAATACAATGAGCAGCTGCATGCTTACACAATTTTTGGTTCAATAGACAACATCAGCTTCAAGCTAAATTGTTTTGTCACACAAAAGATGTATGGCTAAATTTGCATAGCACAGAATGTGCTTGGAAACCAAAAGTGCTGATATATATACATATGTAATCTTTTAAATATGCATTATATGGGCCTTAATCATTACTGATTTTAGTAAAAAAGAGCTATAATCTAAGTTCATCTTCCTACTAATCAATTCAAAGGTCAGCACGTCCCTTTCTCCATTGCAATCCCTCGAGATACACAACTCCAATAACTGTCTTCTAGTCTGCGATTGCCTCTTAAAGCCCCAGTACTTTCTAACTTAAAATCAATGGAAATTATCATATTAATGACCAACTTTTCCCCATTAAAACAATGGTGACATCAAATGAAATCACTGATAATTTCCAGGAGATACATGCTAGAATGCTTTTTGCGAAGAATCATATCTTAGAAGGTCCAGCCTGTATCATTATCATGCAGAGTAAAAACAATGCCAACATTGTTTAACAATCAATAACAATTGAATATAAAATACAGCCACTATCATTAGGGAATACACAATAACACATGAAGACTGAGCATGTTGTTTTCCAACAATCACACAATGTTAAATATCACCTCATGGGGGTCTCAGAAACTTCATGCTATAGAGAAAGATGATTTCACATATGCTATCCATTGTAGTCAAAAAGACTAACCCGACTGTTCCTCAAAAGATCAAATTTCTTCACAGAAAACACACACAAAACACAAGAGATCCTGCAAATGCTAGAACTCCAGAACAACTCATACGAAATGCTGGAGGAACTCAGCAGGTCATGCAGCGTCTACGGAAATGAATAAACTGTCAGCCTTCCAGGCCGAGTCCCTTCATCAAGATTGGAAAAGAAGAGGGAAGATACTAGAATAAGAAGGTGAGGAGAGAACAAGCCAGAAGGTAATAGATGGAGCTAGGTGAGTGGGAGAGGGGTGTATGAAGTAAGAAGCTGTGAAGTGATAGGAAAAGGTTGGAGGAACTCAGCAGAGCAGGCAGTATCCATGGAAAGAAATAAACGGTCGATATTTTAGTCTGAGACTCTTCATCAGGAATGTATTTTGCTGGTGACCTGCTTGAGTTCTTCCAGCATTTTGTGTATGTTGCTCTGCATTTGCAGCACCTGCAGAATCTCGTCTGCTTATAAATCTCTTCAACAGCATATCCAAGTATGTTTCAAGAGTATTGTTGGTTTCCATCTCATCTTGCAATGAATCTCAGACAAACACAATTTTCATTTCTCCTCTGTCCCTTTCCTAATTATTTTAAATTTTATGCCCCTTGTTTTGACACTTTTACTAATAGAAATAGATTCTTCCAATTTACTATCTTGGTTACTCATTATTTTATGCACACAATTAAGATTTTCCTCTGTCTTCCTACTCGAAAGAAAAACAAACACTCCCTATCTAATCTTCCCTAGAAACTGAAACTTGCCTAACTTGGCTACTTCTTCATGAATCTCCTCTGCATCTTCTCCAGTGCATTCACTTCTTCTTCACAATGTGATGGTCAGAACTGTAACCATTATTCAAGCTATCACTTAACATACAGTTCGAGAATAAACTCCCTTCTCTTATATTCTATCACTTATTTAATAAAGAAGTGCATCAAAGTTCGAAGTAAATTTATTATGAAAGTATATATATCACCATATAGAACCTTGAGATTAATTTTCTTGCAGGCATTCACGGAACAAAGAGATGCAATCAAATTGTATAGAGTGGTTTGTAAAGGCTGACAAACAACAAATATACAGAAGACAAACTGTGCAAATAGATAAATAAATGCATACACAAGTACATAAACTTCAAAGTGAGTCCATAGATCATGCAAACAGTTTAGAGCTGAGCTGAGTAAAGTTATCCACAGTAGTTCAGAAACCTGATGGTTAAAGAGTAATGACTGTTCTTGAAGTAGGACCTAAGGCTCCTGTACCTCCTTCCCACCGGCAGCAGCAAGAAGAGGTGGTAGGAGTCCTTAATGGTAGATGCTTCTTTCTTGTGGTAGCACTCCTTGTAGATGTATTCAATATTCGGAGGGCTTTTGCCTGTGATGGTCAGGGCTATATTTATCATTTTTTGTAAAATATCCATTCTTGGATGTAGGTGTTTCCATACCAGGCTGTGATGCAACCGGTCAGGATACTCTCCACTGTGCATCTATAGAAGTTTCTCAAAGTTATATTGTAGATGACATGCCAAACGTACATAAACTTTTAAGAAAGTAGAGACGCAGTATATTTTTTTCAGGTGCACCTTTGTAATAATCTCATTGATATTCAGGACCTATTGATTATCATAGCTCTCACAGAGACATAACAAATAAAGTTTCTGCCTCACAACTTCAGTGACCAAAATTCAATCCTGACCTCCATTGCTGTCCACTCTATGATCACATGCGGTAACTCCAGGTGCTCTGTTATTTTTCCCACAACCCCAAAGCATACGAGCTGATAGGATGGTTGACTGCTGCAAATTGTGTTGTTGCAGTGATAGAATTTGGGAATAGATAGAGTTGTGGAGAGAATAAAACTGAACAGAGTAAGGTTGGTAGTAAAAAAATAGGTGTTTGATTGTTGGGATAGACTTGGTGCACCAAAAGACCTGTTTCCATGTTGTGCCTAACTTTTTTCTTCCATTTATTGTGTATAGTCTTGCTTTTCTGACCTACCCAAATGTATCCTCTCTGGATTAAATTCCACTTATAACATTTCTGTTCAAACCATCAATTCCTGCAAAATAAAACACTCCTCCTCCCTGTCACTTGCAGGGCAAATTCTTATATTTTGCGTTAAACTTCATCTGAAAGCTCATGGATTCATCTTTTAAGTGGACACAGATTATTTTTCATGCTTCAATCTACAAATTATATTTCAAATTTCAATTTTCCAATTCAAAAGGGTGAAGAATGCAGGACTGAAGTTAATGCATTTGAATTTGCATAGCATTCAGTTAAGGAGGATGAACCTTACCGATTGGTTGGTATGACATTGTGGACATCATTGAGTCATGGCTGAAAGAAGGCCATAGTTGGGAGCTTAACATCAAAGAATATGCTGTGTATCAAAAGGACAGGCAGGAATGCATAGATGGTGGTGGGGCTCTATTGATCAGAGATGATAAGATCTTTAGAAAGAGATGACAAAGGGTTGAGTCTTTGTGGGTAGAGATAAGAAATTGCAAGGGACCATTATGGGAATAGAAACATAGAAACATAGAAAATAGGTGCAGGAGTAGGCCATTCGGCCCTTCGAGCCTGCACCGCCATTTATTATGATCATGGCTGATCATCCAACTCAGAACTCAGCCTTCCCTCCATACCCCCTGACCCCTGTAGCCACAAGGGCCATATCTAACTTCCTTTTAAACATAGCTAATGAACTGGCCTCAACAGTTTGCTGTGGCAGAGAATTCCACAGATTCACCACTCTCTGTGTGAAGAAGTTTTTCCTAACCTCGGTCCTAAAAGGCTTCCCCTCTATCCTCAAACTGTGACCCCTCGTTCTAGACCTCCCCAACATCGGGAACAATCTTCCCGCATCTAGCCTGTCCAATCCCTTTAGGATCTTATACGTTTCAATCAGATCCCCCCTCAATCTTCTAAATTCCAACGAGTACAAGCCCAGTTCATCCAGTCTTTCTTCATATGAAAGACCTGCCATCCCAGGAATCAATCTGGTGAACCTTCTTTGTACTCCCTCTATGGCAAAGATGTCTTTCCTCAGATTAGGGGACCAAAACTGCACACAATACTCCAGGTGTGGTCTCACCAAGGCCTTGTACAACTGCAGTAGTACCTCCCTGCTCCTGTACTCGAATCCTCTCGCTATAAATGCCAGCATACCGTTCGCCTTTTTCACCGCCTGCTGTACCTGCATGCCCACTTTCAATGACTGGTGTATAATGACACCCAGGTCTCGTTGCACCTCCCCTTTTCCTAATCGGCCACCATTCAGATAATAATCTGTTTTACTATTTTTGCCACCAAAGTGGATAACTTCACATTTATCCACATTAAATTGCATCTGCCATGAGTTTGCCCACTCACCCAACCTATCCAAGTCACCCTGCATCCTCTTAGCATCCTCCTCACTGCTAACACTGCCACCCAGCTTCGTGTCATCCGCAAACTTGGAGATGCTGCATTTAATTCCCTCATCCAAGTCATTAATATATATTGTAAACAACTGGGGTCCCAGCACTGAGCCTTGCGGTACCCCACTAGTCACCGCCTGCCATTCTGAAAAGGTCCCGTTTATTCCCACTCTTTGCTTCCTGTCTGCTAACCAATTCTCCACCCACACCAATACCTTACCCCCAATACCGTGTGCTTTAAGTTTGCACACTAATCTCCTATGTGGGACCTTGTCAAAAGCCTTTTGAAAATCCATATATACCACATCCACTGGTTCTCCCCTATCCACTCTACTAGTTACATCCTCAAAAAATTCTATGAGATTCGTCAGACATGATTTTCCTTTCACAAATCCATGCTGACTTTGTCCGATCATTTCACCGCTTTCCAAATGTGCTGTTATCACATCCTTGATAACTGACTCCAGCAGTTTCCCCACCACCGACGTTAGGCTAACCGGCCTATAATTCCCCGGTTTCTCTCTCCCTCCTTTTTTAAAAAGTGGGGTTACATTAGCCACCCTCCAATCCTCAGGAACTAGTCCAGAATCTAACGAGTTTTGAAAAATTATCACTAATGCATCCACTATTTCTTGGGCCACTTCCTTAAGCACTCTGGGATGCAGACCATCTGGCCCTGGGGATTTATCTGCCTTCAATCCCTTCAATTTACCTAACACCACTTCCCTACTAACATGTATTTCGCTCAGTTCCTCCATCTCACTGGACCCTCTGTCCCTTACTATTTCTGGAAGATTATTTATGTCCTCCTTAGTGAAGACAGAACCAAAGTAATTATTCAATTGGTCTGCCATGTCCTTGCTCCCCATAATCAATTCACCTGTTTCTGTTTGCAGGGGACCTACATTTGTCTTTACCAGTCTTTTCCTTTTTACATATCTATAAAAGCTTTTACAGTCCGTTTTTATGTTCTCTGCCAGTTTTCTCTCATAATCTTTTTTCCCCTTCCTAATTAAGCCCTTTGTCCTCCTCTGCTGAACTCTGAATTTCTCCCAGTCCTCAGGTGAGCCACTTTCTCTGGCTAATTTGTATGCTACTTCTTTGGAATTGATACTATCCCTAATTTCTCTTGTCAGCCACGGGTGCACTACCTTCCTTGATTTATTCTTTTGCCAAATATATCATATATAGGTCTCCAAATAGTAGCCAAGATGTGGTGTTGAGATTGCAGAGGGAGCTGAAAAATGCATGTAATAAGGGTAATGACACAATTGTAATGGGGAACTTCAATATGCAAGGAGATTGGGAAAATAATGTTGGTGTTGGATCGCAAGAGAGGAAATTTGTTGAATGCCTACGAGATGGCTTTTTAGAGCAGCTTGTGCTTGATCCTGTTAGGGGAAAGACCATGTTAGATTGGGTGTTGTGTAATAACCCAGATTATTAGGGAGCTTAACATAAAAGAACCCCTAGGAGACAGTGATCATAATATGATTGATTTCATACTGCAATTTGAGAGGAAGAAGCATAGCTCACATGTATCAATATTATAGTGGAATAAAGGGATTTACAGAGTCTTGAGAGAGGAGCTTGCCCAGGTGGATTGAAGAAGGAGACAGGTGGGGATGGTGGCCAATCAGAGATGGTTGAAGTTTCCGGGAATAGTTCACAAGGCGCAGGATAGATTTGTCCCACAGAGGAAGAAGTTCTCAAATGGCAGGGGTAAGTAATCGTGGCTGACAAAGGAAGTTAAAAAATGCATAAAAGCCAAGGAAAGAGCATATGAGGTAGCATAAGTGAGTGGGCAATTGGATGATTTGAAAGGTTTTAAAATCTGACAAAAGGCAACTAAAAAAGATATAAGAAAGGTGAAATATGAGGGCAGACTACCCAATAATATAAAGCAGGATAACAATTTTTTTCACTTATATGAAGAGTAAAACGGAGGTGAGAGTTGATATTGGACCACTGAAAAAATAATGCTGGTGAGGTAGTAATGGAGGACAAAGAAACGGCAGATAAACTTAATGGGTACTTTGCATCTGTCTTCACTGTGGAAGACACTAGCAGTGTGCCAGAGGTCTGTGGTGTCAGGGAGCAGGGGTGGGTGCCACTTCTCTTACAAACGAAAAAGTGCTAGGCAAACTGAAAGGTCTTAAGATGAATAAGTCACCTGGACCAGAAGGACTACATCTTAGAGTCCTGAGAAAGGTTGCTGAAGAGATAACAGATGCATTAGTTATAATCTTTCAAGAATCACTTGATTTTGGCATGGTCCTGGAGGACCGAAAGATTGTAAATGTCACTCCACTCTTTAAGAGGAGAGGAAGTTAAAAGAAAGGAATTTATAGACCAGTTAGCCTAACCTCTATTGTTGGAAAAGTGTTGCAGTCTATTATTAAGGATGAGGTTTCAAAGGTACTTGGAGACTCTTGATAAAATACGTCAAAGTCAGCGTAGTTTCTGTAAAGGGGAATCTTGCCTAACCAAACTGTTAGAGTTCTTCAAGGGAGTAACAAACAGGATAAACAAAGGAGAGGTAGTGGATGTCATTTACAGGTTTCCCCCGCCATCCGAAGGTACAGCGTTCCTATGAAACGGTTCGTAAGCCAAAATGTCGTAAAGCGAAGAAGCAATTACCATTTATTTATATGGGAAAATTTTGTGAGCGTTCACAGACCCAAAAATAACCTACCAAATCATGCCAAATAACACATAAAACCTAAAATAACAGTAACATGTAGTAAAAGCAGGAATGATATGATAAATACACAGCCTATATAAAGTAGAAATACTTTTCCACAATCATTACTGAACTGTTCTCTGTAGCGAAAATCTCACGCAAGCGTTGTTGGCAAGAACACGGCGCAAGCGCTCTCCAGTAACCTTTAAGCTATGAAGCTGCCAAATGATACCAAATAACACGTAAAGATACACAGCCAATATAAAGTAGAAATAACGTATGCACAGTGTAGTATCACTTACGGGAATCAGGAAGACAGCGCCGAGCACACTGATGATGGTGTGTTAGGCTGAGTCGTCACAGGTTGGGGTGGTGCAGTGCCCCCACCCTCCAGGCCGCCGAGCGATACATTGTCGCGAAGCATGCAGGAATGCAGCGGTAGCCGGGAGGCACACAGCACATCTTTAAGAAAAAAGCCGAAATAAACATGCTAATTAATTAGGTGCCGCCCGACACGTAGTTGTTGGCCCAGATCAGTGCCGATTTCCAACTGCGTCGTCTCTGATCTGGGCCGACAATTACGTGTTGGGGGGCACCTAATTAATTAGCATGTTTATTTCTGCTTTTTTCTTAAAGATGTGCTGTGTGCTTCCCCGCTACCGTTGCATTCTCCACGAATCGGTATCTGTCCGTGGCCTGGAGGTTGGGGTGGTGGGACACTGGGGTGTCACCTCGTCGTCTGTTTCCATTAGAGCAGGCAGCTCATCTTCTTCTATCTCTGCCCACCTCGACGTCGAAGGTCGAGGTTCATCGTCTGCTGTGGCTGATGTGGAAGGCTTGCTTGACTGCTGAGCCTCGCACATTTTTCTATCACACAGTTCTTTGTAAGGACTCAAACCATCCTGCAAATATCCCCTAAATCGACGTACTCTTTCAAAATTAAATTTGTACTTTATCATTAATCATTCGGTTTCGATTGTTATCCTTTTTTCTTCCAATTGCATCAGTTCCTCATCTGTCAGTTCTTGGTCATGGGATGCCAAAACCTCTTCAACATCATGTTCGTCAGCTTCCACAAGCCAAACTCACGTTGTCCTTACTTCGTTCACCACGATCAAAACGCTTAATTATGTCTAGTTTTACGCTAAGTGTAACACCCTTACGAGCTCTTTCAGGCTTTTTCGATACCTTAGAACTTATCTTGCAAACGGCTGCTCACAGGCTCGTGTTTAAGCAATGCCGTTCCGAATCCGGAGGAGAGTGGCTGTTCGAGGCGCACGCTGCCTTTTATCGCGCGCTGCTTTTTTTTCGTAACAGTGAAAACACCTTCTGAAAGCGAAAACAGGGTACCAATGTAGGTCTTTCGTAACAGTGAGGTTTCGTAAAGCGAACGTTCGAAAAGTGGGAGACACCTGTACTCCCATTTTCAAAGGGCGTTTGATAAGGGGCCACACATGAGGCTGCTTAACAAGATAAAATCCTATTGTGTTACAGAAAAGATACTGGCTTGGACAGCAGAATGGCTGACAGGCAGGAGGCAGTGAGTTGGAGCAAAAGGGGCCTTTTCTGGTTGGCTGCCAATGACTAGTGGTGTTCCTCAGGGGTCAGTGTGGGACCGTTAATTTTCACATTGTTTGTCAATGATTTGGATAATGGAATTAACGGCTTTGTGGCAAAGTTTGCGCAAGATACGAAGATAAGTGCAGGGGTAGGTAGTGCTGAGGAAGCAATGCGATTGCAGCAGGACTCGGAGAAGTAAGAAGAATGGGCAAAAAAGTGGCAGATGGAATACAGTGTTGGGAAACGAATGACAATACATTCCGGTAAAAAGAACAACAGTGCAGACTATTTTTTAAATGGGGAGAAGGTTCAAACATCAGAGATGCAGAGGGGCTTAGGAGTCCTCGTGCAAGACCGTCAGAAGTTTAAATTACAGGCTGAGTCTCTAGTAAAGGAGATAAATGATACAACGTTGGCATTTATTTCAAAGAGAATAGAATATAAAAGCAAGGAGATAATGCTGAGCCTTTACGAGACATCAGTCAGGCTGCACATAGAGTATTGTCAACAGTTTTGGGCACCATATCTCAGAAAGGATGTGTTGTCATTGAAGAGAGTTCAGGGGAGGATCAAGAGGGTTATTCAGGGAATGAAGGGGTTAACATATGAATAGTGTTTTGCAGCTTTGGGCCTGTTCTCACTAGAATTTAGAAGAATGCAGGGGGATCTCATTGAAACCTAGCAAATGTTGAAAGGACTAGATAAGGTGCATTGGTGAGGATGTTTGCTATGGTGGGGATATCCAGAACAAGAGGGCACAGCCTCAAAATTGAGGGGAAACCCTTTAGAACAGAGGTAAGGAGGAATTATTTTAGCCAGAGAGTAGAAAATCTGTGCAATGCCCTGCCACAGACTCTGGTGGAGGCCAAGTTCGTGGATATATTTAAAGCGGAAGTTGATTGTTTCCTGATCGCTCAGGGCATCAAAGGATATGGCAAGAAGGCAGGTGTATGGGTTTGAGTGGGATCCAGAATCAGCCATGATGGAATGGCAGAGCAGACTCGACTGGATGAATGGCCTAACTCTGCTCCTCTGTCTTATGGTGTTATAATTACCTTCACCTGAATTTAGGTTGCTCTTCAACACCTCTAAATAAAAGGCTTTCATTAGTAAGAAATTCTAGTGGAATAAAATTACAGCTCCAAGAAGTCATGTTTCATCTTGCATCATGTGATCAATTAGTGAATCCTGCCAAAGAGGATCACACTTTCATGTGGTTCAGTTTTTAAGGTTTCAAAGAAAGTTCTTGTCACACTGGCCTCCATAAGTAAAAGTTTTGAGTATATCAGTTCAAATGTTATATTAAAGTTGTATAAGAAGTTGGTGAGGGCTAATTTGGAGTACTGTTTGTAGTTCTGGTCATCCATCAATCAGAAAGATATCAATAAGATTGAAAGAGTATAGAGGAAACTTACAAGTTTATTGTTGGGATTTGAGGACCTGAATTTTATGGAAAGGTTAATTGGATTACTACCTTATTCCCTAGATTGTATGAGAATAAGGGGAGATTTGACAGATATATACAAAATTATGAGGGTACAGATAGGGTAAATGTAAGAAGGCTTTTTCCACTGAGCTTGGGTGAGATTACAACTAGAGGTCATAGATTAAGGGTGAAAGGTGAAATTATAAACAAGAGAAATTCTGCAGATGCTGGAAATCCAACGCAACTCGCATGAGATGCTGACAGAACTCAGCAGCTCAGGCAGATCTATGGAGGTGAATAAACTGTCAACGTTTCTGATCGAGAGCCTTCTTCAGGACTGGAAAGGAAGGGGAATAAAAACTGGGGGGAGGGGACAGAGAATAGCTAGAAAGTGATAGGTGAAACCAGGTGGATAGGAAAGGCAGCATCTGTAGGAAGAGGTGCAGTCGACGTTTCAGGCCGAGACCCTTCGTGCAGTCGATGTTCATGCCATCAGGTTGGAGGCTACCCAGACGGAATATAAGGTGTTGTTCCTCCAACCTGAGTGTGGCTTCATCTTTACAGTAGAGGAGGCCGTGGATAAACATGTCAGAATGGGAATGGGATGTGGAATTAAAATATGACCATCGACTTCTCTAACTTCCGCTAAGGCCCCACCTCCCCCTCGTACCCCATCTGTTACTCATTTTTATGCACACATTCTTTCTCTCACTCTCCTTTTTCTCCCTCTGTCCCTCTGAGTATACCTCTTGCCCATCCTCTGGGTTCCCCCCCCGCCATGTCTTTCTTCCTGGGCCTCCTGTCCCATGATCCTCTCGTATCCCCTTTTGCCTATCACCTGTCCAGATCTTGGCTCTATCCCTTCCCCTCCTGTCTTCTCCTATCATTTTGGATTTCCCCCTCCCCCTCCTACTTTCAAATCCCTTACTCACTCTTCCTTCAGTTAGTCCTGACGAAGGGTCTCGGCCTGAAACGTCGACTGCACCTCTTCCTACAGATGCTGCCTGGCCTGCTGCGTTCACCAGCAACTTTGATGTGTGTTGCTTGAATTTCCAGCATCTGCAGAATTCCTGTTGGATAGGAAAGGTAAGGGGCTGGAAGGAAGCTGATAGGAAAAGAGAGTAAACCACAGGAAAAAGGAGGGAGAGGGGAACCCAGGGGGAGGTGCTAGGCAGGTGAGAAGAGGTAGGAGGCCAGAGTGGGGAACAGAAGAATAAGGGATGGGGAGGGATTTTGTTTTATTGGAAGGAGTAATCAATATTCATGCCATCAGATAGGAGGCATGAGGGTGGTGAGTGTGTGGAAAGAGTTGCCAGTGGAAATGGTGGATGTGGGTTTGGTTTCAACATTTAAGAGAAATCTGTATAGGTACATGGAATGGGGGGGGGGATATATAGAGGGCCATGTTCCAGCTGCTGTTTGATGGAAATAAGCAAGTTTACAGTTTGGCATGGACTAGATGGGCTGAAGGGCCTCTTTCTATGCTGTAGTGTTCTATGACTCTATGATTCTATGACTTTCGTGAGAGAATCACTGACTTTTTCTGGATTCAAGACCTTCACAATTTACTATGCCCAGTATGTTATTTATTGACTAATTCCTACTTTCTATTCCTTTGCTCACCTCATGCCCCATATTATCTTGATTATGATTCAATGGTTAAAACCCACATTAGGGTTAGGTGGATAAATAAAAAGACTACTTATTCTGTAGAACCTCAACTGTCCAAGGCATGGAGAAATAACCTTCTGCCTGTCTGTTCTGCGGCTCATTTGGAATATGTACAGGATACTGGTGAGAATGCACTTGGTTACCCTGCTTTAGGAAGGAAGTTATTAAACTGTAAAGAGTACAGAGAAGATTTAAGTGGATTTTACCAAGGCTCAATGGTATGCGTCATAGGGATAGGTTGAATAGGGTAGGATTTTATTCCTTAGAATATAGGAGACTAAGAGGTGATTTTATAGAAGTTATAAAATCATGAGAGGTATAGAGATGAACACATTCAGTCTTTTACTCAGGGTTGAAGACTCAAGAATTAGAGGGCACAGGTTTGATGTGAGAGGAGAAAAATGTGATAGGAATCTGAGGAGGAAACTTAATGGACAATGATTCCGATTCAGTGATTTGTCACATGTACAGTACATCAATACCGTGAAATGCATCATTTGCATTAACAACCAACGTAACCTAACTACATGCTGGGTCATCACCATTTTGGTTCTAACATGTTTGGCAGAACAAAACAAAACAGAACAGCAAAACAAGCCCCTGGTCTCTCTCCCTTCCACCCACCCACCCACTTAGACACACAATCCCAGAAATGGTCACCTATGTGGAATGAGCTGCTGAAGGCAGTGGTTGAGGCAGGTATAATAACAACAGTTGATCAGGTACATGGATTGGAAAGGCTGAGGGGATTGTGGGCCAAATGTTGGTAAATGCGACCAGCTTAGCTAGAGCACCCAGATGGGGATTGAGCAGTTGGAATGAAGGGCCTCTTTCTGTGTTGTATAACTCCAGGATCCTCTGTGACTCTATGACGGTCTGTGACTATGGAGCATTTAGTACTGTACGGGCGATTTCCATGAGTTTAAGATCTTTACCAATGACTTTGCAACATCCTACAAATGCAATCTCTACATGATACATTAAACTGAGGCCCTGCCTATCGCTCTCTATTTGATATGGAAGGATCTATGCTGCTATTTAAAGAAGAGAGGAGTTTGCTCCAGCATAATATTGTGGTGTCCAGTCATTTCTGTGAATTTTGCACATAACTTGGCCCCTGTGTTTCTTGCACTCAGTAACCACTTGATTAGGCGCACCTGTACACCTGCTCATTAATACAAATATTTAATCAGCCAATCATGTGGCTGAAACACCATGCATAAAAGCATGTTGGCATGGTCAAGAGGTTCAGTTGTTGTTCAGACCAAATATCAGAATGGGATGAAATGTGATCCCAGCAATTTTGACCGTGGAACGATTGGAGGTACCAAACGGGGTGGTTTGAATACTTCGGAAACTACGGATCTCCTGAGATTTCCATGCACAACAGTCTCAAGAGTTTACAGGGAATGGTGCAAAAAACGGTAAAATATCCAGTGAGCAGAAGTTCTGTGGGCAAAATTGCTTTGTTAATGAGCAAAGTCAGAGGAGAAAGGCCAGACTGGTGCAAGCTGACAGGAAGGTAACAGTAACTCAAATAACCAGGCATTACAACAGTGGTGTGCAGAACAGCATCACTGAATGCACATGTCAAACATTGAAGTGGATGGGCTACGGCAACACAAGACCATGGACATACCAGGAGATGTCAGGCATAAGTTTTTTACACAGAGAGTGGTGAGTGCGTGAAATGGGCTGCCGGCAACGGTGGTAGAGGCGGATATGATAGGGTCTTTTAAGAGACTTTTGGGTAGGTACGCGGAGATTAGAAAAATAGAGGGCTATGAGTAATCCTAGAAATTTCTAAAGTAGGGATATGTTTGGCACAACTTTGTGGGCCGAAGGGCCTGTATTGTGCTGTAGGTTTTCTATCTATGTTTTCTATACTGTACACACAGTATATTAGATACAAGAGGTACCTAATAAATTGTCCGCTGCGTATATATTCAACAGCAACTACATTTGATGTGTAAACATAATTTATGACATGTCCATTTCTTATCACTTCCTTCTTCAAAAGGTTATCAAATTCATTCAAACCTATTGTACCATATGTTCCTGAGTGTCTTATCTGCCAGTGTCTTGTTCCCAGGGCAGAAATGACTAATACAGAAGTACATAATTTTAAGATGATTGGAGGAAAACGTAGCAAGGGGGGTGCAACAGGCAGATTTTCTACATAGAGAGTGGTGGATGTGTATAGTGTGCTGTCAAGTTTGTGTTAGAGGCAGATCAATAGAGACATTTAAGAAACTCTTAGATGGGCATGTGGATGAAATAAAAATGGAGGATTAGATGAGAGGGAATGGTGAGATTGATCTTGGAGTAGTTTGAAAGGTTGGCACAACATGGGCCGGGGGCTGTACTGTGCTCTACTGTTCTGGTTCTATGTTCTATGTTCTATAGTTGCCGTCTTACATACAATCATAGATTGTAAGACATAGGAACAGAAGTAGGCTATTTGGCCCATCGAGTTTACTTTAGCTTAGACATTCAGTTGCATAGCACATTGTTTCAGTGTTACTTGACTGCAGTTGCAATTTGCCTGAAGGTAAATGGCCTAGTGTCCACATTTGGGTCATTTCATGCTACTCTACAACAGAGGGTCCCAAACTTTTTTTATGCCATAGATCCCTACCATGAACCATGTGGTCCATGGACCCCAGTTTGGGAAGCCCAGCTCGAGAATATCAACATGTCACTTACATTGTATGCCATTACATGTGCCTGATACAGATTCCATGCCTGATGCAGATTCCATACCAGATGTACATCAAAAGATTCCATTCTCTGAGCAGGTGAGGAAGGTCTTTTAAGAAAAGTTTTTAAAGAGCATAACGTCCCTTTGCACAGCAAGGTACTGGACTCATTTGTCATATGGAGTCAAGGAAAGGATGTAACAGAAGGATGCAAGGTACACAGACACAAACTAAGGGACAATTAATTTACTAACTTCACACTTGGTTGTTAGCTTGTAGTCTCTATTGACTTGTATACTAACACCTCTAATACTAAACCTGTATTGTGAATGGCAACTGATCTTGCAATTAAGGAATAAACAAGATTACCAAATGGCCAACATCCGTAAGTGTGTAAAAATGGCATTTCTTTGTTCAAACAGTGTGAGTGGCGGGAGCTATTCTCCTTGTGTACGAGTAAATAAAGTATGATTGAGGAATGAGTGTGAGTTTCCAGAGTCCCGTTAATCATCAGTGACCAAGGCAGCAGCATGTTTGGCTAATATTGTGAATTTGGTGCAAGCGTGGAGCCCAGATTTGGGCTTCAAAATCTGTAACAAAATTCCCAGGAGGAACACATTTCCACAGACCATTGTTATTGTGTATCATAGACTTCTGGTTAATTTAATTTCTGTAATTATTGCAGAACATGGAGAGTTTATATGTATTCCGAACCTATAGAAATGACTGAAGATTGTAGGAGACAAATTACATTAGCCTTGTACAGTGTAATATATCAAAAGCAAAAATGACACAAGTGAGTTATAAAATCTGCCAAATCACCAAATCACAGCTCAAACTCAGTGGGCCAAATGCCTCCCTTCTGTACCATAACAATAACATAATTCTATTTTTTTTTGTCTTTCGTCCAAATCCAGATCTCTATTTTCTCAGAAATATACTGTTTCTTCAACAAACATATGTTTCCTTTTATTTCAGTTCTCAGAAATTGAGATGTTAGTATATCATTTATAAGTGAGCAAATACCTTAAAATACACAAATAAATCAATCAATTGCAGCACTGGTGACGTTATGACCATATTAGAAGCAGTTATATAATCCCAATAAAATAGATAAAACATATGTTATTGTTTTCCTCTTTGTGAACAGTCTTTCAAGATCAAGAATGGCTTGATGCCACTCTAGTTTTGCGGATCATGTGGTAACTAATGAAGTTGATGTGGTAACTGTACACTCGGAAGGAGTGGATGTGGAGAGGATAGTGGAAGGCCAAAGGGCCTAGCTTCAGAATATAAAGACATCCCTTTAGAACAGAGATGAGGATGAATTCCTTCAGCACAGGTTATATATCTGTGTATATTTAAGGAGGAAGTTGATACTCTCTTGATTAATCAGGATGTCAAAGGTTATGGAGAGGAGTGAGTAAAATGGGTTGAGAGTGAAAATAAGTCAGCCATGGTGGAACAGCAGAGTGGACTCAATGGGCCGAATGGTCTAATTTTGCTCCTATGTCTTATGTTTGTATATTCCCCACAGCTGGGGCAGGCAAGTGGACGCAGCAAAGGTTGCTTGTGAGTTGTGCTCAGTACCATCCCAAATGTTTCCTCTCCAATGTGGAGTCATGGTGCAGAGATTCCCAGGAGTTACTGGAAGTGTTACATATCTTTAAGGAAGCTTTAAGCACATTCCTGAATTTTTATTCCATCTGCCTGATAATCTCTTCCCATGATAAAGCTAATATTATACTTGCCTTAACAAAACAAAAAAAAAGTTCAAATAGGACATAAATAAATTAAAATAATGGACACAAGCTATGAGCTTTAATACTCTATTAATAAAAACTTTATCATAGAGATATGTTTTAAGAAGCATCTTAAAAGTGCAATAGAAGCAGACATTGTGATTGAATATTCAAGAGATCAGAACTGTGACAATCAAGTTAAAACAATTCAATTAAGCAACTTGGAAGAATACATGACTGGAGGAGAACGGATATTTTTGTCCCTTACGTCACTTGGAAGAAGCGTGAGTGCAAGGTATCGAGATCAACGGGATAGCGCACATTAACCCAGGCAACGGAGGTTTGGGTAATCTCCGGTTTGAACAGAGTAGAACAAGGGAGTACATTAGGTTAGTCAGACCTTGAGACATCAAAGGCAGGGCCAAGGGTTTCAGCATCAGAGAACCAGAAGGTGGGCTGTGTCAGTTGACATTAGGAGTTAGAAACAAGAATTATGTTGACAGTCTGATCGAGTCACCCAAATCTTACAGTGGTGTCAAATTTGAAGAATCTGGTGTAGGTTCAGACAGTTGCCAGTATTTACAGATAGCATCAAAAAGGGCTGCAGAGGACTAAAGACTCAGCCAGTGCCATCAAAAGCATAATCCTCGGCACCATAGAGGATATCTTCAAAAGGGAGTGCTTCATGAAGGTGGCATCCGTTATTACCATCCAGGACATGCTCTCTTCTCATCACTACCATTGCGGAGCCTGAAGGCACACCCTCACTATGGAGAAGGCTGCTTCTCCATCTACCAGCCAATTGTTTGTCATCGCCACAGATGTTAAGGATCCCACTGTGCACTTTCTGTCATTTCTTTTTATTTCAAATTTCCAGCATCTCAGATATTTTGCTTTATATTTACTATTGAAGTAAGGTCGCCTTTTCCCCTCCTGCCTCGTTATAAAGCGGATCAAATTGAATTGGTGTCAATACTGAAGGGTCAGTACATGACTGTGCTGTACTGACTGTAAAAGCTTTTATAGATATGTAAAAAGGAAAAGACTGGTAAAGACAAATGTAGGTCCCCTTCAGACAGAAACAGGTGAATTGATTATGGGGAGTAGGGACATGGCAGACCAATTGAATAATTACTTTGGTTCTGTCTTCACTAAGGACGACATAAATAATCTTCCAGAAATAGTAAGGGACAGAGGGTCCAGTGAGATGGAGGAACTGAGCGAAATACATGTTAGTAGGGAAGTGGTGTTAGGTAAATTGAAGGGATTGAAGGCAGATAAATCCCCAGGGCCAGATGGTCTGCATCCTAGAGTGCTTAAGGAAGTAGCCCAAGAAATAGTGGATGCATTAGTGATAATTTTTCAAAACTCGTTAGATTCTGGACTAGTTCCTGAGGATTGGAGGGTGGCTAATGTAACCCCACTTTTTAAAAAAGGAGGGAGAGAGAAACCGGGGAATTATAGACCGGTTAGCCTAATGTCGGTGGTGGGGAAACTGCTGGAGTCAGTTATCAAAGATGTGATAACAGCACATTTGGAAAGCGGTGAAATCATTGGTCAAAGTCAGCATGGATTTGTGAAAGGAAAATCATGTCTGGCGAATCTCATAGAATTTTTTAAGGATGTAACTAGTAGAGTGGATAGGGGAGAACCAGTGGATGTGGTATATTTGGATTTTCAAAAGGCTTTTGACAAGGTCCCACACAGGAGATTAGTGTGCAAACTTAAAGCACACGGTATTGGGGGTAAGGTATTGATGTGGATGGAGAATTGGTTAGTAGACAGGAAGCAAAGAGTGGGAATAAACGAGACCTTTTCAGAATGGCAGGCGGTGACTAGTCGGGTACCGCAAGTCTCAGTGCTGGGACCCCAGTTTTTTACAATATATATTAATGACTTGGATGAGGGAATTAAATGCAGCATCTCCAAGTTTGCGGATGACACGAAGCTAGGTGGCAGTGTTAGCTGTGAGGAGGATGCTAAGAGGATGCAGAGTGACTTGGATCGGTTGGGTGAGTGGGCAAATTCATGGCAGATGCAATTTAATGTGGATAAATGTGAAGTTATCCACTTTGGTGGCAAAAATAGGAAAACAGATTATTATCTGAATGGTGGCCGATTAGGAAAAGGGAAGGTGCAACGAGACCTGGGTGTCATTATACACCAGTCATTGAAAGTAGGCATACAGGTACAGCAGGCAGTGAAAAAGGCGAATGGTATGCTGGCATTTATAGCGAGAGGATTCGAGTACAGGAGCAGGGAGGTACTACTGCAGTTGTACAAGGCCTTGGTGAGACCGCACCTGGAGTATTGTGTGCAGTTTTGGTCCCCTAATCTGAGGAAAGACATTCTTGCCATAGAGGGAGTACAAAGAAGGTTCACCAGATTGATTCTTGGGATGGCAGGACTTTCATATGAAGAAAGACTGGATGAACTGGGCTTGTACTCGTTGGAATTTAGAAGATTGAGGGGGGATCTGATTGAAACGTATAAGATCCTAAAGGGATTGGACAGGCTAGATGCAGGAAGATTGTTCCCGATGTTGGGGAAGTCCAAAACGAGGGGCCACAGTTTGAGGATAGAGGGGAAGCTTTTTAGGACCGAGATTAGGAAAAACTTCTTCACACAGAGAGTGGTGAATCTGTGGAATTCTCTGCCACAGGAAACAGCTGAGGCCAGTTCATTGCCTATATCTAAGAGGGAGTTAGATATGGCCCTTGTGGCTACGGGGATCAGGGGGTATGGAGGGAAGGCTGGGGCGGTGTTCTGAGTTGGATGATCAGCCATGATCATAATAAATGGCGGTGCAGGCTCGAAGGGCCGAATGGCCTACTCCTGCACCTATTTTCTATGTTTCTATGTTTCTATGTAACTGAAACTTATTAAAATGTTAATTAAGAATTAAAAATTAACTCTTTTTTCATTAACAAATTATGAGCAGATGATGCAAATGAAAACTATTTCCCAACATCTCTCTATTTGTAAGGATTAAAGCTAAGTTGCCATGTTAATACTCCCAATTTAGAATGGCTATTCTCCACAGTTTAGTAATTAGTTTACATTTATGATGGTTCCTATCCAGTAATGAACACTGCTTTTTAATAGCTAGAAAGATCAAAGGAGAATATTAACAAGGGCAAGTAGGAGACAAGATTTCTCAGTTTGAGCGACTGTTACCCAAGCTCCAGGACTTTGATGTTCTCCTTATCACAAGACTGCTGAAAGGAGAAGGCAGTAAGCGTGTTGTCTTCCAGCTGGATTGTAGACCAGAGGTGTGATCCCAAGAGCGACCTTGTTTCAAAACCATGTCTCTCATTTACACTCAGTGGCCACTTCATTAGGTGCATTTGTACACCTGCTCGTTAATGCAAATATCTAATCAGGCAAACATGTAGCAGCAACACAATGCATAGAAGTTTGCAGACATGGTCAAGAGGTTCAGTTATTGTTCAGACCAAACATCAGAATGGAGAAGGAATGTCATCTTAGTGATTTTGACTGCAGAATGATTGTCGGTGCCAGAAGAGGTGGTTTGAGCATTTTAGAATCTGCAAATCCTGGTATTTTCATGCACAAGACACTAGAGTTTATAGAGAACGGTGCGACAAACATAAAAACATCCAGTGAGAGACAGTTCTGTGGGAAAAGAATGCCTTGCTAATGAGAGAGGTCAGAGGAAAGAGGCCAAAATGTTCAAGCTGAGAGGAAGGCAACAGTAACTCAAATAACCACACATTACAACAGTGGTGTGCAGAAGAGCATCTTTGAATCCACAATACAGTGAACTTTAATGTGTATGGGCTACAGCAGCAGAAAACCACACTGGGCTCCACTCCTGTATATAATAAAAAGGTCACCGAGTACGTAAATCAATGCAAAGCTCGCGTGGTTAAATATACAACATAGAACAGTACAGGCCCTTCGGCCCACAATGTTGTGCCGACCATTAAACCCTGCCTCCCATATGACTCACCACCTTAAATTCCTCCATATACCTGTCTAGTAGTCTCTTAAATGTCCCTAGTGTATCTGCCTCCACCACTGATTCATAGAAACATAGAAACATAGAAAATAGGTGCAGGAGTAGGCCATTCGGCCCTTCGAGCCTGCACCGCCATTTATTATGATCATGGCTGATCATCCAACTCAGAACCCCGCCCCAGCCTTCCCTCCATACCCCCTGACCCCATAGCCACAAGGGCCATATCTAACTCCCTCTTAAATATAGCCAATGAACTGGCCTCAACTGTTTCCTGTGGCAGAGAATTCCACAGATTCACCACTCTCTGTGTGAAGAAGTTTTTCCTAATCTCGGTCCTAAAAGGCTTCCCCACTATCCTCAAACTGTGGCCCCTCGTTTTGGACTTCCCCAACATCGGGAACAATCTTCCTGCATCTAGCCTGTCCAATCCCTTTAGGATCTTATACGTTTCAATCAGATCCCCCCTCAATCTTCTAAATTCCAATGAGTACAAGCCCAGTTCATCCAGTCTTTCTTCATGTGAAAGTCCTGCCATCCCAAGAATCAATCTGGTGAACCTTCTTTGTACTCCCTCTATGGCAAGGATGTCTTTCCTCAGATTAGGGGACTAAAACTGCACACAATACTCCAGGTGCGCTCTCACCAAGGCCTTGTACAACTGCAGTAGTACCTCCCTGCTCCTGTACTCGAATCCTCTCACAGTGGATTCCATGCACCAACCACTCTTTGAGTAAAAAACCTTCCTCTACTATCCCCTTGAACTTCCCACCCCTTACCTTAAAGCCATGTCCTCTTTTATTGAGCAGTGGTGCCCTGGGGAAGAGGTGCTGGCTATCCACTCCATCTATTCCTCTTAATATCTTGTAAACCTCTATCATGTCTCCTCTCATCCTCCTTCTCTCCACAGAGTAAAGCCCTAACTCCCTTAATCTCTGATCATAATGCATACTCTCTAAACCAGGCAGCATCCTGGTAAATCTCCGCTGTACCCTTTCCAATGCTTCCACATCCTTCTTATAGTGAGGTGAACAGAACTGGACACAGTACTCCAAGTGTGGCCTAACCAGAGTTTTATAGAGCTGCATCATTACCCCGCGACTCGTAAACTCTATCCCTCGACTTATGAAAGCTAACACTCCGTAAGCTTTCTAAACTACCCTATCCACCTGTGAGGCAACTTTCAGGGATCTGTGTACATGTAACCCCAGATCTCTCTGCTCCTCCACACTACCAAGTATCCGGCCATTTACTTTGTACTCTGCCTTGGAGTTTGTCCCTTCAAAGTGTACCACCTCACACTTCTCCAGGTTGAACTCCATCTGCCACTTCTCAGCCCACTTCTGCATCTTATCAATGTCTCTCTGCAATCTTCGACAATCTTCTACACTATCCACAACACCACCAACTTTTGTGTTGTCTTCAAACTTGCCAACCCACCCCTCTTACCCCCACATCCAGGTCATTAATAAAAAACATGAAAAGTAGAGGTCCCAGAACCGATCCTTGTGGGACACCACTAGTCACAACCCTCCAATCCCAATGTACTCCCTCCACCATGACCCTCTGCTTTCTGCAGGCAAGCCAATTCTGAATCCACCTGGCCAAACTTCCCTGGATCCCGTGCATTTTGACTTTCTGAATAAGCCTATCGTGTGGAACCTTGTCAAATGCTTTACTAAAATAAATGTAGATGACATCCACTGCACTACCCTCAGCTATATGCCTGGTCACCTCCTCAAAGAACTCTATCAGGCTTGTTAGACACGATCTGCCTTTCACAAAGCCATGCTGACCATGATTCTCTCAATGCTCATAGATCCTATCTCTAAGAATCTTTTCCAACAGCTTTCCCACCACAGACGTAAGGCTCACTGGTCTATAATTGCTCAGACTATCCTTACTACCTTTTTTGAACGAGGGGACAACATTCACCTCCCTCCAACCCTCCGGTACCATTCCCATGGACAACAAGGACGTAAAGATCCTAGCCAGAGGCTCAGCAATCTCTTCTCTCGCCTCGTGGAGCAGCCTGGGGAATATTCCATCAGGCCCCGGGGATTTATTCATCCTAATGTATTTTAACAACTCCAACACCTCCTCTCCCTTAATATCAACATGCTCCAGAACATCAACCTCACTCATATTGTCCTCACCGTCATCAAGTTTCCTCTCATTGGTGAATACCGAAGAGAAGTATTCATTGACGACCTCGCTCACTTCCACAGCCTCCAGGCACAACTTCCCACCTTTATCTCTAATCAGTCCTACCTTCACTCCTGTCATCCTTTTTTTCTTCACATAATTGAAGAATGCCTTGGGGTTTTCCTTCACCCTACTCACCAAGGCCTTCTCATGCCCCCTTCTTGCTCTCCTCAGCCCCTTAAACTTCTTTCTTGCTACCTATATTCCTCAATAGATCCATCTGATCCTTGCTGCCTAAACCTCATGTATGCTGCCTTCTTCCACCTGACTAGATTCTCCACCTCACTTGTCACCCATGGTTCCTACACCCTACCATTCTTCCTCACCGGGACAAATTTATCCCTAACATCCTGCAAGAGATCCCAAAACATCGACCACATGTCCATAGTACATTTCCCTGCAAAAACTTCATCCCAATTAACACCCGCAAATTCTAGCCTAATAGCCTCATAATTTGCCCTTCCCCAAATAAAAATTTTCCTGTCCTCTCTGATTCCATCCTTTTCCATGATCATGTTAAAGGCCAGGGAGCGGTGGTCACTGTCCCCCAGATGCTCACCCACTGAGAGATCTGTGACCTGACCCAGTTCATTACCTAGTACTAGATCTAGTATGGCATTCCCCCTCGTCGGCCTGTCAACAGACTGTGACAGGAATCCGTCCTGGACACCCTTAACAAACTCTGCCCCATCTAAACCATTGGAATGAATCAGGTGCCAATCAATATTAGGGAAGTTAAAGTCACCCATGATAACAACCCTGTTATTTTTGCACCTTTCCAAAATCTGCCTCCCAATCTGCTCCTCGGTATCTCTGCTGCTACCAGGGGGCCTATAGAATACTCCCAATAGAGTAACTGCTCCCTTCCTGTTCCTGACTTCCACCCAGACTGACTCAAAAGAGGATCCTGCTACATACCCACCCTTTTCTGTAGCTGTAATAGTATCCCTGACCAGTAATGCCACCCCTCCTCCCCTTCCCACCGCCCCCCCCATCCCTTTTAAAGCACTGAAATCCAGGAATTTTGAAAATCCATTCCTGCCCTGGTGCCAGCCAAGTCTCTGTAATGGCCACTACATCATAATTCCATGTATGTATCCAAGCTCTCAGTTCATCACCTTTGTTCCTGATGCTTCTTGCATTGAAGTACATGCACTTTAGCCCTTCTACCTTACTACCTTTGCACCCTTTATTCTGTTTCTCTTTCATCAAAGCCTGTTTATATCTTAGATCTGGCTTTACTGCATGCACTAAACTTGCAGTTCTCACATGACCTCCACCGCACTATCTGCTCTGACACTCTGGTTCCCCTCCCCCTGCAAATCTAGTTTAAACCCCCCGAAGCAGCACTAACAAACCTTCCCACAAGGATGTTAGTCTCCCTCCAGTTCAGGTGCAACCCGTCCCGTCGGAACAGGTCCCACCTTCCCTGGAACAAAGCCCAATTGTCCAGAACCATGAAGCCCTCCATCCTGCACCAACTCCTTAGCCACATATTTAGCTGCACTATCTTTCTATTTCAGTTTAATGTGGATAAATGTGAGGTTATCCACTTTAGTGGTAAGAACAAGAAGGCAGATTATTATCTAAATGGAGTCAAGTTAGGAAAAGGGGAAGCACAACGAGATCTAGGTGTTCTTGTACATCAGTCACTGAAAGCAAGCATGCAAGTACAGCAGGCAGTGAAGAAAGCTAATGGCATGCTGGCCTTCATAACAAGGGGAATAGAGTATAAAAGCAGAGAGGTCCTTCTGCAGCTGTACAGGGTCCTGGTGAGACCACACCTGGAGTACTATGCGCAATTTTCGTCTCCAAATTTGAGGAAGGACATTCTTGCTATTGAGGGAGTGCAGCGTAGGTTCACGAGGTTAATTCCTGGGATGACGAGACTGTCATGTTGAAAGATTGGAGCGACTGGGCTTGTGTACTCTGGAATTTAGAAGGCTGAGAGGGGATCTTATTGAAACATATAAGATTATTAAGGGAATGGACACACTGGAGGCAGGAAGCATGTTCCCGCTGATGAGTGAGTCCAGAACCAGAGGCCACAGTTTAAGAATAAGGGGTAGGCCATTTAGAACGGAGTTGAGGAAAAACTATTTCACCCAGAGAGTGGTGGATATATGGAATGCTCTGCCCCAGAAGGCTATGGAGGCCAAGTCTCTGGATGCTTTCAAGAAAGAGATGGATAGAGCTCTTAAAGATAGCGGAATTAAAGGTTATAGGGGTAAGGCAGGAACTGGATACTGATTGTGGATGATCAGCCATGATCACAGTGAATGGCGGTGCTGGCTCGAAGGGCTGAATGGCCTACTCCTGCACCTATGGTCTATTGTCTATTGAAATGTAAAATTGTGATAATGGGGAATTCTAATTTTCCACGTATTGATTGGGACTCCCATACTGTTAAAGGTCTAGACGGGTTAGAGTTTGTAAAATGTGTTCAGGAAAATTTTCTAAATCAACATATAGAGGTACCAACTAGAGAGGATGCAATATTAGATCTTCTATTAGGAAACGAGTTCGGACAGGTGACGGAAGTATGCGTAGGGGAACACTTTGTTTCCAGTGATCATAACACGATTAGTTTCAACTTGATTGTGGATAAAGATAGATCTGGTCCTCGGGTTGAGGTTCTAAACTGAAAAAAGGCCAAATTTGAAGAAATGAGAAAGGATCTAAAAAGCGTGGATTGGGACAGATTGTTCTCTGGCAAGTGATTGGTAAGTGGGAGGCCTTCAAAGGAGAAATTTTGAGAGTGCACAGTTTGTATATTCCTGTCAGGATTAAAGGCAAAGTGAATAGGAATAAGGAACCTTGGTTCTCAAGGGATATTGGAACACTGATAAAGAAGAAGAGAGAGATGTATGACATCTATAGGAAACAGGGAGCAAATAAGGTGCTTGAAGAGTATAAAGGTGCAAAAAAATCTTAAGAAAGAAATCAGAAGGGCTAAAAGAAGACATGAGGTTGCTTTGAAGGAGAATCCAAAGAGCTTCTGAAGGTATTTTAAGAGCAAAAGGATAGTAAGGGATAAAATTGGTCCTCTTGAAGAGGAGAGTTGTCGGCTAGGTGTGGAACCAAAAGAAATGGGGGGGATCTTAAATAGGATTTTTGCATCTGTATTTACTAAGGACACTAGCATGGAGTCAATAGAAATAAGGCAAACAAGTAGTGAGGTCATGGAACCTTTACAGATTGAAGAGGAGGAGGTGCTTGCTATCTTGAGGCAAATCAGAGTAGATAAATCCCCAGGACCTGATAGGGTATTCCCTCGGACCTTGAAGGAGACTAGTGTTGAAATTGGAGGGGCCCTGGCAGAAATATTTAAAATGACGGTATCTACGGGTGAGGTGCCGGAGGACTGGAGGATAGCTTACGTTGTTCCATTGTTTAACAAGGGTTCTAAAAGTAATCCGGGAAATTATAGGCCGGTAAATTTGACATCGATTGTAGGTAAATTATTGGAAGGAGTACTAAGGGATAGGATCTGGAAGTATTTGGATAGACAGGGACTTATTAGGGAGAGTCAACATGGCTTTGTGCGTGGTAGGTCATGTTTGACCAATCTATTAGAGTTTTTCGAGGAGGTTACCAGGAAAGTGGATGAAGGGAAGCCAGTGGATGTTGTCTGCATGGACTTCAGTAAGGCCTTTGACAAGGTCCCGCATGGGAGGTTAGTTAGGAAGATTCAGTCACTAGGTATACATGGAAAGGTAGTAAATTGGATTAGACATTGGCTCAAAGGAAGAAGCCAGAGAGTGGTAGTGGAGGATTGCTTCTCTGAGTGGAGGCCTGTGACTAGTGGTGTGCCACAGGGATCAGTGCTGGGTCCATTATTATTTGTCATCTATATCAATGATCTGGATGATAATGTGGTAAGCTGGATCAGCAAATTTGCTGATGATACAAAGATTGGAGGTGTAGTAGACAGTGAGGAAGGTTTTCAAAGCCTGCAGAGGGAATTGGACCAGCTGGAAAAATGGGCTGAAAAATGGCAGATGGAGTTTAATACAGACAAGTGTGAGGTATTGGACTTTGGAAGGACAAACCAAGGTAGAACATACAAGGTATGTAGGGCACTGAGGAGTTCAGTAGAAAAGAGGGATCTGGGAATACAGATACAAAATTCCCTAAAAGTGGCGTCACAAGTAGATAGGGTTGTAAAGAGAGCTTTTGGTACATTGGCCTTTATTAATCAAAGTATTGAGTTAAGAGTTGGAGTGTTATGGTGAGGTTGTATAAGGCATTGGTGAGGCCAGATTTGGAGTATTGTGTGCTGTTTTGGTCATCAAATTACCGGAAAGATAATAATAAGGTTGAAAGAGTGCAGAGAAGGTTTACATGGATGTTGCCGGAACTTGAGAAACTGAGTTACAGTGTACGGTTGAATAGGTAAGGACTTTATTCCCTGGAGCGTAGAAGGATGTGGGGAGATTTGATTGAGGTATATAAAATTATGATGGGTGTAGATAGAGTGAATGCAAGCAGGCTTTTTCCACTGAGGGTAGGGGAGGAAAAAATCCAGAGGACACGGTATAAGGGTGAAGGGGGAAAAGTTTAAATGGAACATTGGGGGGGGAGTGGTGGGAGTGTGGAATGAGCTGTCAGATGAAGTGGTAAATGCGGGCTTACTTTTAACATTCAAGAAAAACTTGGACAGGTACGTGGATGAGAGGTCTATGGAGGGATATTGTCCAGGTGCAGGTCAGTGGGACTAGGCAGAAAAATGGTTTGGCACAGCCAAGAAGGGCCAAAAGGCCTGTTTCTGTGCTGTAACGTCCTATGGTTCTAAGTTCTTAATAACATTGTGCATAAAGAACATGAGACAATCAAAGCTTTGGCTTGCATTCAGGATTGTTTTGAAATAAGAGAAATTTGGCTTTATATAATCTGTTAATCCTTGGTTAATCAAGGATTGAACAGATTTGTTGACTACATGGGCCTGAACAAGGCCATATTTTTTGTCCTTCTCTTAAGCAACACAGCTATGCAAATAACCAACTTGTTGACTGGGTAAAGATAGATTTTTTCCCCCCCACTCTCTCCTGTCCTGTTCAGGTCCATCACAGCTAAAATCCTTCCCACCACTGAGCACACCAACAAGGAGTGCTGCCACAAGAAAGCAGCATCCATAATCAAGGACCCCCACCATCCAGGCCATGCTGTCTTCTCAATGGTATCATCAGGAAGGAGGTACAGGAGCATTAGGTCCCACACCACCGGGTTCAGGAAGAGGTATTGCTCTTCAACCTCAAGCTCCTGAATCAGCGTGGATAACTTCACTCACCACAACACTGAATGCAACCTTGGATTCACTTTCAAAGACTCTACATCTTATGTTTCAGTACATGTGTATGTTTGCACTGTATGTATGTTCTGTATGTATGCACTGTATGTATGCATGTGTGTTTATGTATGTGCTGTATGCATGTTTGTATGTATTTACTTTTGTTTGTTTGTCTACTTATTTATTTTTTGTATTTACTCTTTTGCGTCTTCGTTGATTGTCAGTCTTTGTGTGTGGTTTTTCATCGATTCTGTTTTATTTCTTTATTCTACTATGAATGCCTGAAAGAAAATGGCCTATACATACTTTGATAAGACATTTACTTTAAACTTTGAACTCTGAAGCTCGGAGTTATACAATGATTGCACGAAGCCCGCTGAACCTCATTTATGATTAGCAGCTCCAGGACATGAGAAGGAGCATGCTATCCAACCTGAGATTCTATATTAGGTCAGGTATCTAAGTCAGGGTTTAGTTATTGGACGACCAAAGTTTAAAGGTCAAAAGAGGTGCACTAGTTATTTCATTTCTCAGTATCATTACATACAGTACAGGGACAATTCTAACTTTCAAAACAGATGAAACATGAAGGATGTACAGGACCCTCAGAACCCACACCACCATATTCAGAAACAGTTATTACTTTTTAGCCATCAGTCTCTTGAACCAGAGCAGTTAACTTCACTCAACTTCACTTGTCCCATCACAGAATTATTCCCACAAACCTATGGACTTACTTTCAAGGACTCTTCATCTCATCTCAATAATAATAATTACAATTATTATTATTTTCTCTTTTGTATATATACTTTATACTTCATTGTCGCCAAACAATTGATACTAGAACATACAATCATCACAGCGCTTGTTTCTGCGCTTCCCTCTCCCTGTATTACAAATATTAAATATTAAAAATAGTAAAAATTAGTAAATATTAAAAATTTAAATTATAAATCATAAACAGAAAATAGAAAAATGGAAAGTAAGGTAGTGCAAAAAAACCGAGAGGCAGGTCCAGATATTTGGACGGTACAGCCCAGGTCCGGGTCAGGATCCGTTCAGCAGTCTTATCACAGTTGGAAAGAAGCTGTTCCCAAATCGAGTCTTCAAGCTCCTGAGCCTTCTCCCAGAGGATGTACAGAATATACAGGATATATATATATATATATATATATATATACACACACACAAAATATACAGCATATATTTTGCACATTGGTTGTTTTTCTGTCCTGTTGGGTGTGGTCTTTCATTAATCCTATGCTGTTTCCTTGGATTTATTGAGAATGCCTACAAGAAGATGAATCTCAGGGTTGTATGTGGTGACATATATATACTTTGATAATAAATGTACTTTGAAATTTGAACTTTGAGGCATGGAAAAAACACTACAACAAATATGCAGGACCACGATTAACAGCCATGTATGAGGAACAATGGAATAAACCCTCATATAACTGGCAAAGCAGAGATGGGTCGAATATCTTCACTTTGTGTCTCAAGCTTAATTACTGCAGCATAACTTCACTGTTAAGCTACTAATTAGGGATCTGAAGAGTGGACTGAATTTTATACGTAAATATCATTCTCTTTCACTTTCACATAGTTCAGTAATCCACTCCTCTATCATACTATTTCAACATGAGTCCATTAAAAAATTTAGAAGTGTAATTAGCTCTCTATTCAAAAAGCAAAATACATACTACAGGCTCTAACGTTCTACTGGGCTCAACTTATTACTGGTACCTATTAAGAACAATGACAGACAGGCAACAGTTATACAGCTAAAGCATTATCTTTCAGTGGATGTAGGTGTTACCAGAAACACTGACAATTGTTGCTTATACTTAGCAGCTTTTTGTGAAGGTGTTATTGGACTGCCTTTTTGAACCACTGAATTCTATGACTGGCAAGGTACTCCCACAGAATAGCTCTGTATGGAAAATCAGATTTTGCCTTAACAATGAAGAATGAACACTACAAAATTTCCATGTTAAAAAATTATGACATGAACAGGAATTAGCAGATGTCTCCAGCCCCCATACTTAAAGATAGGAGAGGTTAAATGTTTTGAAAGTACTGTTTAAAAATTACTGGTGAATTGCTGAACTGTATTTTGGAGATAATACACTTCGCAGTCACAGTGTACCGGTGCCTACTTCACTTGATGAATGAGATAGCAGTCAAGTGGATTGTGTTGTCCTTGAATGCTGAATTATGCTTTCTGTTGACTGAGTACACTGCTGGGGAAGTAATTAACTGGATTAGATTTCTTAGTTTTGTGGATAATACATACCTGTGCAATTTTCCACATTGTTGATTGGATGCCTCTGTTGTCATTGTTTTGTTAGGTGAGCAGCTAATCGAAGAGCACAGGTCTTCAGCAGTATAGAATTTAGGTTTTGCTCTCCACAGACAAATCTACCATTTCTTTAGCAACACACACAAAATGCTTGAGGAACTCAGGAAGCCAGGCAGCATATATAGAAAGGAGTAAAAGGTTGATATTTTGGGCCAAAATCCTTCATCTGAATCCACATGGCTTCCAGATTCATCTTCAGGCTTCTTGTTCAGACCCATCAAGGATTTAGGTACTCATATTCAATTGACTACTTCTCCAGATGGCTTTAACTATTTCTTTTTTTTCTGAAATGAAATGAATTAGCTAAAGACTGCTGACTACTAGTAGTAAATACAGATGGATCTCAATTTTTCTAAAGATGGTTTGGCTTTGTCTTTGAGACTCATTGCGGGCTCCACCATCGTTCAGAATGGGACTGTCTCAGGAGCCTTCTCTTCCAATGATTGGGTTTTATTGTTCACCACCACCCAGGACTGTGTTTGGCTTGACTACAGAGCTTGATCTGATTGTTGGTTATTGGATTGTTTAGTTGTGTCTGCCACATTGTTTCCGCTCGTGTCACTTCAGATCAACACGAGTACCCTCTCACCTCAAACTCACCTTATCACAAGCAATGACACAAATGACATATTTCACTGTACGTTTCGATGCTTTAATATGCATGCAACATCTGTATACTGGTTTCTTCCCTCTACACTCTCAGTCTTCAACACAAAATACCGACAATCCTTTCACCTCCACTAATGTTAATTGACTCTTTGACTCCTCCAGCAGTTTGTATTTTGCTGTAGGTTCCAGCATCTGCAGTCTCTTGTGTCTCCATTACATGTTTCCCACCTGGTTCTGGTCCTGACATGCTCTGTGACACTCCTTGCTGGGTCAGGGATGGTTCCCTACCTTGATTGTCAGGGCAGACTGTGGAATACACTGTATTGTAAATTTGTGATAGAAGAGATTTTAGATGCTGCCATTACCCCACTTTATCTCACTAATGTCTAGTTTTGAATTGCTGAATCAGTTCGTGCAATTGTCTGGTTCAATAGACAATAAAATAAGTTTTTGTATCACTCTTCTCTCAATTACTAATAGTAGGCTTTTAAAAAAAATTAACTAGATTTAGGATCCCCAGTTGCCACAGAATTTGAACAAGTCTTTGGATCATAAATGAAGTCTCTGTATAACTAACCGAGTGACATAACCTCGAAGCTAACAGAACTGCTCTCTCATTTATTGGTCAAGGGAAATAATCCTCCATTGGAATGCATATGTCTTAGTGAAGCAGTCCTGCAACACACCTGAACTACCACTTGGCATATGGAGCTAACAATTTTGACCTTGCACTACATCTATTAATGGTAGGCAACCGATAAGTTTCTAAGTCCCTGAAGTTATTACTGATACAAAATTAATTATATGGAAAATTTTGCACAGAAATTCTAAACCAGTTGCACTGTAAATTAGTTTAATGTTAATTTGTTTACAGAAATAATGTCACTTTAATTAGAACTCCAGGAATTTCAGTAAAGGAAATTGTAAATTAATTGCTATGAAGATAGAAACACAATTCTTGAATGTGGTCCAGAAATGCATTCATAATGAAGCTTGGCTATAAAGCACTTCATCAACTTTTACCTGTACGTACAAGGGTGATAAAGTTTCCTATTAATTGAGGTTATTAACTGTAAAATTGAGGCTGCAACTTTTTTTTAATGAAATGCCATTTTTAATCTTTTCACCTCAGGAACATTCTTAGCCATCAATACTTATTAAAAGTCCATAAAACCCACAAGGAAACCTCAATTAAGTGTCTTTAATTACTGGAACCACAACACAATTCAAGGAAGAAAAATAACTCATTTTATCATTTGCTAACAAATGGCAAAATATTGTCATCTAAATGCTTTGGGAAACTTCAATCCATGTCAGTTATGTACTTAAAGATTAATCATGCAACATCGATTAGTGTTCAGAGATATTTAAACTTGGAAGGAGTGAACACATTAGCAACTTTGCTGAAGGGGTTTATAGTTTATTCAATATTATCCCAGAGTATGATTTGGTTAGCCCATTGAAGAAATGTTTGTTTTAACAAAAAAACTGTAAATATTGTTGTCTTAAATCTTTTCTTAAAACAATATTTGCTATCTTTTATTCAATCATACTAAAGAATAGTCCAAAGTTTCAGTGCTTTTTTTCTCTTTATTTTGTGTTTTCCTTATGGACTGATTAGCTATTTAATCTACATTAACTTTCTATCACCCTCCATAGATGCTGTCTGGCTTGCTGAGTTCCTCCAGTATTCCATGTGATTCCTCAGATTTTCAGCATCTGCAGAATCTCTCAGGAATATATCTCATTGCTTCTTTTATTTCTAACACTTTACACTCCATATGCTTTTGATGGTTGGTTAAATTCCCTCCTCTAATCTGACCTAACTCTCAGTTAGCTACTCACTCCATAGATTCAATCTCTTGCACCTTAAATGCAAATTTCCTTTCATAATCCTAGTTTACAGCAAGGAGTTAGGGCAAAGGAAAGACATGGGAAAGAATAAAATCATTATTAAATACCTTTCACTTCAAAATGAATTTCAGCTAAAAGTGGCCGCGTTCTAAGACCATTAATTTAATAGGAATCATAGAAACATAGATCACTACAGCATAAAAACAGCCCATCTAGTCTGTACTAAATTATTATTCTGTGTTGTCCCATTAACCTGCACCCGGACCATAGCTTTCCATACCCCTCCCATCCACGTAATTATCCAAATTTCTCTTAAATGTTGAAATCAAACCAGCATCCACAACTTCTGCTGGCAGCTCATTTCACCCTCTCACCACCCTCCAAGTGAAGAAGTTCCCCCTCATGTCCCCCTTTAACATTGCACCTTTCATCCTTAACCCATGAATTCTAGTTCTAGGCCCAAAGCGTTGACTGTTTATTCATCTTCATAGATGCTGCCTGACTTGCTGAGTTTCTCTAGAATATGTTGTGTGTTGCTCTAGATTTCCAGCATCTGCAGAATCCCTAACATTTAAAGTCCTAACCTATTCAACCTTTCCCTCTTACTCCAGACGTCAAGACAACAATCTTTGTAAATTTTCTCTGCACTCTTAAATTGACGTGGTGTGAAGTGAGAATGAAGCCTTAATGTCCCAGCATACATGTAAACAGCCCTTTCCTGTTGGAAACAGGAAAGAGAAAGTAGGGATAAATGTCTGCTTTTCTAATGGCAGTCAGGGGTGCTCAGATCAGTACTAGGAATCCAGCTATACACAATTCATATAAACAGATGAGGGAAGATAGCAGGGAGCTAACAAATGGAGTGGGTGGGCAGGATTTGTGGCAGAAATGGTCTGTGAGGCAATGCGAAGAGACTCCAATGTGATTAAGGTATGATGAATAGGCAAATACCCTCCATATATGGTATAAGGTGAATAAATATGGTGATATCCACTTAAGCTCTAATGACAGAAATGTGGAATATTATTTGAATGATGATGGATTGGGAAAGGAGGAGTTGAAATGAGACCTGGATATCCTTGTGCACCATTTACTGAAAGCTACTGTTGAGATGCAACAAAGACTTGGGAATGAAAATAGTGTGCTGGTCTATATTGCAAGAAACATTTAAGTGTAGAAGCAAGGATGTCTTGTTACTGTTGTTCAGGGCCTTGGTGAGGCCACATATGGTTTTGTGTTCACTTTTGGTCTCCTTATCAGATAATTTTTTTTTATTACCATGGTGGGAGTATAGCAAATATTTACCATTCTGATTACTAGGATGGCAGGAGCTACATACCTGAAGAGATTGGATCCATTGGGTTCTATTCACTAAACATTAGAAGAATGTGAATGGACCTCACTGAAACTTGTAAAATTCCAACAGGACCAGGTAGCTTGAGAATCCAGAACTACATGTCACAGTCTCTAGTTACAGGGAGATTGAGAACCAATATGAAGAGAAATTACTTCACCCAGAGGGTGGTGAACTGTGAATTTCTCTACCATTGAGTAAACAGTGAAGTCCAGAACATGAAGCAAAGGGGATCGGTAGATACAGTATAGTTATTAGTGCTGTAGAGATCAGGGAATATTGGGAAAAAGAAAAGCATATGGAAGTGAATGATCAGCCATGATCATAATGAATACTAAAGCATATCCAAAGAGTCAAATGGACTACTCTGGTTCCAAATTTTAAAAATCAACTTGCCATAGAAAATACAGTCATAGAGTCACCCAGCATGATAACTGGTCCTACAGTCCAACCAGTCCATGCCTACTGTTACGAGAATACACATAAAATTAAGATGTTTGCTGGCCTGGGCTAGCATCAGTGGCATCAGCAGTTGGTCTGCCACCTGCCCTCAGGGGAAGGAGAGATAAGGAACAATGGAGCAGCGTCTGGAGATGTGTAATGAAGGGATGTGGGAGGGAGAGCTGTCTGGAGCGGCTCCCCCCTTTGAACCCTGAACTGTTTGAAGTGATGGACAGGCGATACCCCAGCAGGGGGATAAAAAGGGACAGGTTCGCTAAGACACACACACACGCCACCCGAGGTAACGAGACCCTGGAAGCGGTGCGCTTCTCACGAGTGGGTGAGAAGTAACAAACAACGACCAGGGTGGAAAGGTACGATCAGCGGGAACCCGGTGTGTGTCCGCCCTTGCCTGGGTGCCGGGTTCACTGCAGAGGATCGACCGCATCTGGAGGAGGGGTCACAGTCGGTGACCTCAGGTGACATCACCAAGGACCCGCCCAAATGCTGTTTGTGAGCAATCTCGCTGATCTGTGAGTGAAGCCGTGCTGAATGATGAGTTGTTCCTGTTCTCTCTGTCTCTCTTCCCCCACGTTGTCCATCGCCATGGAAACGATTACTGCGAACTGAACTTTGAGTCATTTTGAAATTTGGTCATTTACCCCTAGACAACGATAGAGCTTGATTGATGCTGTTATCTTAATTCTGTGCACATGTGTGTTTATCATCACTGAACTGTTGCATTTATTATCCTTTCAATTACTGTGTTGCTTGTTTCTTTAATAAAACTTTCTTAGTTCTAGTACTCCAGACTCCAACTGAGTGATCCATTTCTGCTGGTTTGGCAACCCAGTTACGGGGTACGTAACACTACCAAGCCACTCATCCAAGCAAGACCCATTTGTTAGTCTTGGCCCAGAACCTTCTAAACCTTTCCTGTCCTAAGGGCCAAGTGTCTTAAAGTCATTATTATACTTGGCTTAACCACTTTCTATGGCAGCTCATTCCACATAGGGACCACCCCACCCTCTGTTTAAAAACAGAAGTTGCCCCTCAGTTTCCTATTACATTTTTGTTCTCTCACCTTAAGCTATGCCCTCTAGCTCTTAGAATTAGAATGCTATTGAGCAGCTGGACGTCAGGGACAATTATCATTTAATTTGCTCCTGTATTGGAGATTAACATGCTAATGTTCCCTACAGAGGCATTGATGGTCTTTCTCTTTTAACCATATCAGAAATGTATAACAAGCACTGAATACAAGTTCCCAATTTCAACCTGCAGGTGGATGTACTGTATTTTTTAAATTACAAGCACTTTAATTACAGTCTTTTCCTTGAGGCCCCTCGTTTCTCAGCATCAGCTATGGATGCTGCGTCCTAGTTGACTACATGATACACAAGCCCGAACATACAATGGTGGAGAGCACATGTAGGGTCCCCCTATCCACACAGATGATGAATCCAAAGGAACCAATGAGGGGGGTGTAGTCAGAAGTCAGTGGAGGTTTGAGATCAGAGTTTTTCTTCTCCTAGATGAGCATCCAACCATGGCCAACGAGCCCCATCTGCCTGAAGTGACTAGTTTTAAAATGATAGTAACCCACCTTTGCCCCCTCTCCTGTCAATAGAAACAGTTCCACCAGTCTTAGTGAAGACCAGGAGCTGTTCTTGGTAGTCACAACCCCAATCATTCACTCATTCATCCAGCATTAATGCAGACTGCGTGATCTTATAAAGAGTGTACTCACTCCCTGACAACATATCCCAAATACGTGACCTCGACTACTAAGAAATACAATGCATGTGAACATCACTGCCTGTTTTAGACCATATGTATCATGAGGTAGAGCAAGCTAGAGCTTTTCTCTTTGGAGTGAAGGGGGATTACAGTAAACTTCTTAAAGATGTTTAAGATGCTAAGAGGCATAGATGGAGTAGATAACCAGAGACTTTTTCCCAAGCTGGAAATGGCTAATACCAGGAGGAATCATTTTAAGATAACACAAAATGGTGGAGGAACTCAGCAAGTCAGGCAGCATCTATGGAAATAAATAAGCAGTCAATGATTTGGGCTGAGAGTTCTTCAGGACTGGAAAGGAAGGGGAAGACGTCAATTTTTACATATTTGGAAGAATGCAAGGGGGTGTCAGAGGGAAGTTTTATACAGAGAGTGTGGTGGGCGTGTAAAACGCTTTGCCAGGGCAGTAGTAGAGGCAGATATATTAGGGCTTTTAAAGAACCTCTTAGACAGACACATGGATGAGAGAAAATGGAGGGCTATGTAGGAGGGAAGGGTTAGATTGACATTAGGTTAAAAAGTTAGTGCAGCATTCATGGTCAGAGGGCTTGCACTGTGCTGCAGTGTTCTATGTTCTAAGTCACTAAAAATCCAGAGTTGTAAATGGACCGCTACTCTTTCTTTGTCATTGCACCTAAACCCTGCAACTTCCTACAAAATAGAACGACTGGTTTACCAGAGAAGTGGCAACAGTGATATGTTGTCTCACAACTTTAAATAGTTAGGAGTAGACAATAAATTGTCAACCACAACATGTGAATGAACTGAACATTCAGTGAATGTTCCATCTACAAGTCAGATTGAAGCTTGTGAAGGATTAAAGACCTTTGTACAAATTACAGTTGAGTGATCTTATTTCCCTCTCAATTAAAGGGCTAGAAAAGCAATATTCTTATGAGTGTACTGTCCCTCCCTAAACCTATATTACTAATGTTGTTCATGAAAGCTTGCTTTGTTTCCCGTAAGTGATAGCCGGTCCAAAAAATATTTCACTAGTTTCAGATCATCAGGTTTCATAAAGAGTTTCAGGTACATATGTTACAGAGAGATCTTGGAGTGTAACTTTCTGAAAGTGGCAACACAATAAACAGGGTGGTAAAGAAGGTGCACGGCACACAGGACTTGCTTTGATCAGTGAGTATCAAAAGTAGGGAATTTGTGTGGCAGTATATAAAGCTTTGGTTAGCCCACATTTTGAGTATTACATTACAGGGAGGATATGAAGGTTTTGGAGAGGGTACAGAAGAGATTCACCAGGATATTGTCTGTATTAGCGGTTATTAGTTATACAGAGAGGTTGGCCAGGGTTGGATTGTTTTCTCTAGAGTATTGGCAGCTGAGGGATGACCTCATGGAAGAATAGGTGTAGATAGGTAGATAGACTGTGTCTTTTTCCCAGGGTGGAAAAATCAAAGGTGAGAAGGCATAGCTTTAAAATGAGGGAGGGAAATTTAAATTTACAATGCAAGTTTTTCTTTTAACACTGAGTGTGATTGGTGTCTGGAATGTACTGCCTGGTGAGATAGTAGAAGGGTACACAATAGCAATAATTAAGAGGTATTTAGAAGGGAACATAACTCTGCCATGTTTGGTGCCAAGCCTGGCTGTGAAGGAGGAGGGTTGGACGTGGGTTTACCAACCCCATCCTGTAAATACCTAGAGCTATATTAATGCCAACAGCAACTCCAAAGATCTTATCCCTGGGAAAGGAAGGATCTTCACCTAGAAGACATATGAAATCATGTGTTGAAAGCAGAAGCCACAGATCCAGGACATAGGACTCTGGTGAGCCACTGTCAGTGGCCTATTCCCCAGTCGGGGTGGTGAGCTTAGGAAGAAGAGACAAACATTATTAAACAGGAAATGAAGGAAAATACGCAAGCTGCTGGGATAAGTCAGGTTGGCATCACAGCTGGCACAGAGGGCCATTTTCCATGCCTTCACTCTTCTGTGTTCTATATTCAAGGCCTTCAGGGAAGAAAACAGGCAAAGCATTGGTCAGACCACAGTTGTACTATTGCTGTCTGTAGTTTTGGACCCCTTATTTATGAAAGGCTGGCATTGGAGAGGATTCAGAGGAGTTTCATGAGAATTATGCATGGAATGGAAGGGTTAACTTAGGAGGAGCATTTAATGGTGCTGGGCCTGTAATTGCTGCAGCTTAGAAAAATGAGGATATCTCATTGAAATCTATTGACTATTGAAAGGCCTAGATAGAGTGAGCATGGAGAGGATGTTTCCTAAAGTGGAGGAGTCTAGGGCTAAAGGGTGCTGCCTCAGAATAGAAGGATGTCCCTTTAGAACAGAGATGAGGAAGAATTTCTTTACCCAGATGCTGGTGAATCTGTGGAATTCATTTCCATAAATGGATGTGGAGGCTGAGTTATTGGGTACATTTAAAGCTAAGGTTGATAAGTTCTTGATTAGAAAGGGTCTCAAAGGTTATGAACAGAAGGCAAGAGAATGGGGTTGAGATGGATAATAAATCAGCCATGGGAACGGCGGAGAAGACTTGACCTAATTCTGCTCCTCTGTCTTATGGCCTTATAGAAACATGTTATCCTTACAGTATGTCTTTCCAGACCCATCAATGTGATTGAAGCTTAACTATACTTAAAGTAGGCATTGATTTTGTGTTCTATTAAAAATGTGTAACAAACAGCAACCTTGCCAGCTATCTCAACATTCTAGGGGAGAATTAGAAAAAAGCATATTTCTCAATCCACCGCCACTAATGTTGGAACATTAAGACAGATATTGATATACCCTACTATAAAAGTAGAGAAAATCATAATGAAAAGCAAAGCATCCTAAAAATGTTCAGATGGTCAGGCAGTGGTGAACAGAGACTGACCTGAAACATTGATCATGTTAAAAAACATTAACTTTGTCTTTCTTTGTCCTGCTTGTTTTGCCAAGTGTTTCCAGCTTTCACAGATTGTGGAGGAACTCAGCAGGTCAGGCTACATCTATGGAAATGAATAAACAGTTACATATACACAACATGAATGGTCTCTGACCTACACATTGGCTGTTAATTCTCCTCCATAGATTATAGATGCTCCTGAGCAACTGAGTTCCACCAGTAGTGTGTGTGTGTGTGTGTGTGTGTGTGTGTGTGTGTGTGTGTGCGTGTGTGTGGTGTGTGTGTGTGTGTGTGATGTGTGCATGCATGTGTGTGTATCTATGTGTGCGTGTGAGTGTGGTGTGTGTGCTATGTATGTGTTGTGTGCGTGTGCATGCGTGTGTGTGTGTGTGTGTGTGTGTGTGTGTGTGTGTATGTGTGTGTGTGCGCGCGCGCGCGTGTGTGTGTATACGTGTGCATGTGTGTGTTGCTCTGTATTTCCAGCATCTGCAGAATCCCTTGTTTTTCCAGCATTTCCTGTTTTTCACTAATGTATTATTCTTTAACTAGCTGTTGCAACCTGAAATCCGGTGAAGTTTAAGAGGGTTTGGAAGTATGTTTATTTCTCTCCATAGATGCACCTGACCTGCTGAGTTCCTCCAGCACTTTATGTGTGCTGCTCTGGATTTCCAGAATCTGCAGAATCTCTTGTGTTTACATGTTATAATCCTTTGTTTTCTGATTTTAGCCTGGAAAGAAGAGGCTCCAATACCAGCTGAATATAGCTGACTATATACCATATATACTAGCTGACCATATGCTGTACATGCTATTTATGTCAACTTGTACATCCACAGAATATTTTTTGTTCTTTGTTAATATTATTGTGGTGCTGTTATTTGCACCCTTAGTCCCAGAGGAACGACGTTTCATTTGGCTATATACGTGTATGGTTGAATGACAATAAACTTAAACGTGAATCTGAAGCACAATTGTAAATCATAGTACTTAATTCTCAATATCATAACCAGTAAACAACCCATTTTATTTAAATATTATTAAACTAAGCCAGAAATCAATGTAATACAAATCTGAGAAATCTAACACATATCTGTGAACTGGTACGTGAAACACAGCAGAGACTTAAAGCCCAGTGATGTTTGTGTCAGAGTGTTGTTGCAGATGAAAATGCAGTGATAAACATGTTCATAAAAGTGACATAGAAAAGTGCAGCATTTTTTTAAAACAGATGCAACTTTAAGATGATTTCATATTGATTAGAGTTTACTTCCAAAATTAGATCAGTGTACCACGCTGAATGTATTAGCAAAATTAACAGGCTTTGAGAGTCCCAATGCATAGGTATATAACTCAAATCAGTCTTGAATTGGCCAAATTGGTCTGTGTAATCTCATTCAAATGATGGTTTCTCTGGAGTCACCACTATAAAGAAATGAGGACGTGTGGATAAATAGAATTTGGATGACAATCTCAGAAACAATTATGAAGGCCTGAATGGCTTGTCCTTATGTTGCTGATGTGACGTATGATACATGTAGTATTGATGAGCACTATTAAGAATAAGATCCTGTCCCTAATGGTTCTCTATGTAGCTCCAACATTGTTCAATGTGGCACTTTCACTTAGAGATACTGTCCAGAATAGGCCCTCCTGACCTTCCCAGCCATGCTGCCATCAACCCCGGCTTAATCATGGGGCCATTTAAAATGACCAATTAACCTTCTGACCAGTACACCTTTGGGCTATGGGAAGAAACCAGATCACCGTTAGGAAACCCACACATTCCACGGGGAGGACGTACAAACTCTTTAGAGGACGTGGAGATTGAACTCTGAACTCCGGTGTCCCGAACTGTAATAGTGTCATGCTAACTGCCACATTAACTGTGGCACCCAGTTGTGAGACACTGAGTGTACAGACAATAAACGCAAGAAGAAATACAACTGCTCACTCTTTTAGCTAATAAAGTACTTTTGCTGTCAGTATGCATGGCAAACAGATCTTTGAGAGGTACTGAGAAAATCTAGCACTCTTGTATTGAATGCATTGCTGTGTCTCTTTCTTCATAACTGCAGTCTGTTGATTAAAAAATTTAATCAAATAATAGGTAATCAACATTACTTTTATCAGCATTAATGGGGGAAATGATTCATTTAACAAGGCATAAAGTTTATAGTGACTTGTGTACATGCAATGTGGCTTCTTCTGAATTCGCTTTCAACCATCAATCCCAATTATAGTTCATCTGTTCATATTATCTTTCGTGGTTCAAGACTAAAGCTTTGGATAACACTTTGGTAATTTACTATGTTAAAGATGCTCTTCAAATCTAATTGTGTGTTTGCTGGATTTGTTTAACTAGATAGGTTAGGTTGCCATAGATACTAGACCAGATAAATTCTCCTGATTAAATTCAGTATTTTGAAAGAAAAAAATAGTTCAAGACAGAATTCTTCCAGAAAATATAACAGATCTCCTTTATCAAAATCATTACATAAGCACTTCTTGTTATAGAGGAACTGAATGTCAATCAAAGCAAGTTATGGTGGTGGTGGGAGTTCTCTCATATTTTGTTATGACATAAAAGGAAATATTTTGCTCATTGAGTTCATTCTGATTCTCACATCAAATTCATCAGTCTAAGACTGGAGGGCATAGCCTCTGAATAGATTATGTCCATTTAGAAAAGAGATGAGGAGGAATTTCTTTAGCCAGAGGATGGTGAAACTGTGGAATTCATTGCCACAGACAGCTGTGGAGGTCAAATCATTGAGCATATTTAAACCAGAGATGGATAAGTTCCTGATTAGTCACGGTGTCAAAGCTTATGGGGAGAAGGTCGGAGAATGGGTTGAGAGGGTTAATAAATCAGTCACATTGGACACTTCATGGGTTAAATTGTTCAAATCTGCTCCCTCACTTACCTTCTCAGTAATCTAATCATCTCTCACATCCCTCCTTGGCTAATTCCTCTGGCACAATACAGCACTCTTTCGCGATGTAGGAAGAACCTGGTGTGCCAGGTGAAAACACATGGTCAATGTGCAAACTCCACACTGACAGGACCAGAGGCCAGAAACATTAAGGATATTGGCAAGTCTTGAGGACCTGAGTTGTAGGGAAAGGTGTAATAGGTTAGGACTTTATTTCCTGGAGCGTAGGCGAATGAGGGTATATTAGATAGAGGTACATAAATCATGAGGGGTATAAACAGGATAAATGCAAGTAGGCCTTTTCCACTGAGATTGAGTGAGACTAGAACTAGTGCTCATTGGTTAAGGGTGAAAGGTGAAATGTTTAGGAGAACATGAGTAGAGACTTTCTTCAGTCAGAGAGTGGTGAGAGGGCGGAAGGAGTTGCCAGCAGAAATAGTGAATTCGGGTTTGATTTCAACATTTAAGAGAAGCTTGGATAAGTACATGGATTGGAGGGGTATGGAGGGCTATAGTCCTGGTGCAGGTCACTGGGACCAGGAAAAATAATAGTTCGGCTGAAGGGCCTATTTCTGTGCTGTATGACCTTTATTAAACTCATCTCCCTGGAGCTATAAGCTGACAGCTCCACTTGATGCAACCCAAAGTTTCCAAACTTTATACCAGCAAAGTTTTAAACTCAATTGAAAGTTAAACTTGTTCGAACATTTATAAACCTGGAAAGACAATGTAAGACTCATGCCCTTGGTTTTCAATGTCATACATCCTTCAGAAATGATCCGCATTGCTTTAACTATCAACTTGAAGAGTTCAAATGCTCTCCAGGGAGATTTTTGCCTATAACTTTGTTGTTCTTTTGCCCTATGCATTGTCATCTGAGAAATCAGTAGCAAAGGCTTTGAATTGAATTGTATTTAGCGGTTATCACTGTGAGAATTGCTGGATCAAGCCTAAATGTTAGTTTTTAACTGACAAGCAACCATTGTGCAAAAGGCAAAGTGCAAAAACAAAAAAACAAATACAAATCAGGGATGCATCTCACCATAACCATGGACTTTTTACTCTCCTCCCATCTGGTAAGCGCTACAGGAGCCTCCGCTCCCGCACCAGCAGGCACAGGAAGAGCTTCTTCCCTGAGGCTGTGACACTGCTGAACCTCACATCACAGCGCTAAACACTAATGCATCCGTATTGTACTGTCTCAGTACTTTTATATTTGTGTGCTGTAGCACTTTTTTATTTACATTTATTTTGTAAATAACACTTTTCTTTGCATTTCTGGTCAGATGCTAAACGCATTTTATTGGCTTTGTATTTGTTCTCGGCACAATGACAATAAAGTTGAATCTAATCTAATCTAATCTAATAGTAAGTAAATTAATTAATCAATTAATCATACTGAAAACATGAATTGTTGAGTACATGAAGGTAAGTCCACAGGTTGTGTTCAGTGATTAGTTCAGTGCTGAGGTGAATGAAGCTAGCCATACTAGATCAGGAGCTGGTTCAGGAATTTTATTTGTCCTTGGATCGATTACTTTGCTTCCCTGACTAGTTGAAGACCTTGATGGGAACTCCGGGAAGAACATATGAAACTGCACTGGCCGCAACATCAATGCCATTTTGGAGAAATGGTGTGGAATAACAAGAAGATTTTGCACACCAGCTAGAATTTGTGTTCAAGAGTGTAGAAATGTACCCTCAGCAGCCACTTTATTAGGTATCTCCTGAAGTCGCCACAGACTCTATGTTCATGCTCTTCTGTTGCTGCAAACTCTAGAGACTGTTGTGCGTGAATAGCTCAGGAGATCAGCAGCTTCTAAGATACACAAACCACCCGGTCTGGCACCAACGATCACTCCACAGTCTAAATTACTTCGATCACATTCTGATGTGCTGCGTGAACAACTGAAATTTTTGTGCATGTCTGCATGCTTTTGTGCATTAAGTTGTTGCCACATGATTGGCTGATTAGATATTGCATTAATGAGCAGATGTACCTAATAAAGTTGCCACTGACTATAAATTCATGTAGTGACTGTGGTGTGCCAGCAAGTTCCAACAAGCATGAGTAGATAAAGAGCCACCACATTCTGTAATGCTGCAACAAGCTAAATTCTTCCATATTATTGTTGATAAAAATTCTTACCTTCTGATCTGAAAAAAAATCTAAAAATTCTTTCGAATAGATATTCCCAACAGAGAAATGAACTTCGCTATTTTATCAAAATCTTTAATCTAACTTCATTCAGTCTTGTACGGTCCAATGAAATATTGAGCCAATTTGACAGGCATCACCAAATAATTATAGTTTTCTGAAACTTGCGCCAATCTTTTCATCCAAAAAATCATTCTAACTGTTTTCAAAATCTTCTAAGCATGTGCAGCAACATCACAATGCAGTGCTGTCTATGTGTCAATCTCCACTTCTCAAATTCAGTTTCATTAATTACACTTTAACAAGCACATGCTATCATACTTCATGTTTAGAGCACAACGGAGACAAATTTCTATGCCTCCTTTGTTTGCAATTTATACATAAGCCTCGTGCATATTTTTATAGATCACAAAAAGCTATATGCACATAGAAAAATTAACTAGACACACAAGCTTAAGTATTGTGGAGTCTCAAATATAAATTCAAGAAATTGCGTAGTGTTTGTGGATTATGGGCCATTGTTTAATTAATGGTGGGCCTATGATCAGTTCCTACTCAAAACTTTGGTGACTTTGTGGAACTTCTCGATACAGGTGGCGTAGCAGAGTAACAGTTAGCATAATAATTTACAGCACCAGTGAAGCGGGTTCATCTCCCATCACAGTCTGTAAGAAGTCTGTATATCTCCCTCTGATCACATGCATTTCCTCTGGGTGCTCAATTTCCTCACACATTCCAAAGATCTATAGCTTAGGTTTGGTTTGTTTGGGCAGGCTATGTTGATGCTAGAAGTGTGGCGAAACTTGTGGGCTGCCCCCAGCACAATCTTCAGCTTGCATTAGGCATTAACACAAAACAATGGATTTAATGATATATCTCAATGTTTAAATGTACATGACAAATAAAGTCAACTTTGAGGTGAGTTTCAAAATACAGGAGCGGCTCTGTAACTGACCCAGTTCCTCGCTGTTTTAGCCGAATGAAGTGTCACGGGAGCCTGAAACATCAGGACAGCAAACGATCTGTGCCGCTGTCAGAATAAGGCTTCTGTACTCAAGTGATCTCCCTTTTGATGGAGAGCGAGAGCCTGTCAGTCCTCGAGTCAGGGGCTTGCAGAAGTGATGTGGAAGATCGTAACATCGGAACACCGAGTTGTTGGTCTCCACTCTCACTGCTGCAGGAGCAATCTCTCTCCCCTTCACAGGTGAGGGAGAGCCTGTTGGGGATACTGAAGTGCTGGATTATGGACTGTAGTTTTTGATTGTCTCTAGGTCAAGGTCTCTTTGGGAGGTTTTGCTATTGCATGCATGGTGGAGAGGTGTGGGTTTGGTGCTTCTGCAGGCTCAAGTGGGGAGAGGGGAGGGGGAGGGGTCTTTGGGGGTTCTGATGTTTCTAGTCTTCATTCTTTAGGGTTGTTTTATGGATACTGTATCTGTGAAGAGTGACAATTTCAGGTTGTATACTGTATTCATACTTTAACATTAAATTGAACTATTTTAAAAATATGAAAATAACCTGGTTCATCTACAAAAGTATGTTTTGTGTATTTATCTGCAGGATTAGGAAGATAATTGATCTAATCATGGTTTGAAATCCACTTTGCTATCCTATCCCTCATAATTATAATAAAGTTCCATTTTAGCCTTGAATTGTTTCTGTGACTCACCATTCACTTCTCTCTGGCAGGAAATTCCAAAGATTCATAACCATCTAGAAGAAGACAAACTTCCCTATCTCAGTCTTTAAGTAGTCAGACTCTCATGCTGAGATTGTACTCTCCGCTTTAAGTCTCCTCTACTAGAAAATATTCTCTCAGTATCTATCTTATCAAGAGTTGCCAGAATCTTACTTGTTTCAAAGAGCCAAGCACACTCTTCATAACTCCAAAGATTTTAGCTTCAACCAGTTCAATCTTTCCTCAAAGGGCAAAAAACATATCACAAGAACCATTTTAGTGCACATTTGACTGCAAGGCAAATACATTCTTCCTTAAATGAAGCTAAAATTAAACAGGAGACAAGAGAGACTGCAGATGCTGAAATCACAGAGAAGCACACACAACTCTGGATGAGCTCAACAGTTCAGGCAGGATATGTGAAGGGAAATGGACAGTCCACATTTTTGGTCAATATCTTTCACTTGAGCTCACAATTGTACAGAAAAATTGAGGTGAGATCTCACCAACTCCCACAAGCAGGAGTTCCTGACTAGCTTACTTATTCCCAAAACAAGCTTGAAGAACAGCACAATATGTTTCATGTAGCCATATTGAATTCTACAACTTCGGGTTATTTGATTTTTCAGTAGGTGCCAGTCATTCATCAGCAATATTAGCTCAACTTTTTTTTTGCCTTATTTTCAGTTCCTTCGTTGTTTACTTTCTCTCTCTCTCTCTCCTCTCTCCTCTCTCCTCTCTCCCTTGATAGAGTGGATAAGGAGAGGACGTTTCCTCTGGTGGGGGTGTTTCAGACCAGAGGCCAAAGCCTCAGAATAAAGGGGCGTCCTTTTAGAACAGAGATGAAAAGGAACTTCTCTAGCCGGAGAGTGGAGAATCTGTGGAATTCTTTGCCACAGGCAGCTGTGGAGGTCTAGTCTTTATGTTTATTTAGGGCAGAGGTTGATAGATTCTTGATTGGTCAGGGCATGAAGGGATATGAACGGAAGGCAGGAAATTGGGGCTGAGAGGAAAAAATGAAGCCGCAGACTCAATGGACCAAATGGCCTAATTCTTCTCCTTTATCTTATGATCTTACGAAAAGTTCACTGTTTCTTTTCAGATGCGGGCAGACTTGCAGAGGGTTTCCAGCAATTGTTGTATTTTTTTTCAATTTCCAGTGGAAATGCAGTATTTCTTAAATTTCATTACTTGAGAAACTCATCTACACTACAGTAGGGGTTAACATTTGTCTACTCACTATAACTACTTACTGACTTCTATCTTATGCAATCCTCACACAAGAAACATAGCATTCAATATTATACAGGGTAACTGCAGCTGGTTCAATCTTCAGCCTCTACAGTACATGTCAATTTGCTGCACATCCTTACTCTTACCCCAAAATTGGAAGTTCAAAGTAAATTTATTATCCAAGTGCCCATATATCACCATATAGTACCTTGAGATTCATTTTCTTGCATGCATTTACAGGAAAATAAGTAAATCCAAAGCCAAGACTGACAAACATCCAATCTGCAAAAAGAAAACAAATTGTGCAATTAATAAATTAAAAAGTAAAAAATTGATACTAAGAACATGAATTGTAGAGTCCTTGAAAATATGTCCATAGATTCTGGAGTCAGTTCAGTGTTGAGGTGAATGAAGTTCAGTAGTCCAAAAGTAAACGTACCCAATTCCCATTTGAAGACCACTACTGCATCAGTTTGAAGACCATTACTGGCAGTAGAATGGGGTTGAGAGCGATAATAAATCAGTCATGTTGGAATGGCAGACCAAGCTCAATGGGCTGAATGGCCCATCTCTGCTCCTATGTCTGATGTCTTATCATTACCTTTAGATGGCACATTCAGAGAAAATATGGAATACTGGACTCAGTGGCCAGATCCCTAGATCATTGATCCTTTCTGAGCTAAATTATGTAAATTATCGATGCAAGCACTGAAGGGGCGTGCAATGGCGAGGCAAGTTGGTGTATTGCAGTTTCATTGCAGACAGAGATCCGATGCCCGTAGAGATTACCCAGGTGTGAGGTTGGATGACTCTGAGCTTCGAAAGGAGAAGTTGGTGCCTGGACAGAGAAAATTTGATACTTATTCAACTGACCAGGGAGCGAAGTTGGACTGCTCTGGGTGGCAAGCTGATTTGAAGAGTTTGAGAGTGGGTTCGGGCTGGGCGACGGAATCTTGGCCTGGAGCCAGTTGCTAGGCTGTGTCATCCAGGCCCAAGGCCTTTCGCAGCAGTGGTCCTAAGGTACAGTGCACTGTTTTGACAATTTAAACACTGGCCCAGATCAGAGGCAAGAGTCAATATTTTTCATTCTCTGCAATGTGACTTCTTCTCATCAGGGCACCAGAGCATTTCAATGTCCATTGTTTGGTCAATATAAATGCCAGCCCAGATAAACTGAAAAGACAGGGTGTTGGTCGGGATGAGAGCCAATATCACTCATTCTCTGTGATGGCCATCTCCATGGTGCTGAGTCTATGAAGACTGCCCCGGCTGCTGAGCCCCGTGCCCCCTAATATGATGAACTGATAACTGAAATTTTAGGCCTACATTGAACTGCTCTGCGTTCGGATCTAAGGACTCAATTTTGGTTCAAAATGCTGCTGTTTGTTTAAATTGCTTGCATGATTTTTTTTTCATTTCTTTCTCTTGTGCATCAAGCTTAGGTCTTTTACTTTTATTTTCATTCTTTTTTTCCTTTAATTGGGTTCTTTTGGGTTTCTTGCTTTGTGGCTACCCGTGAGCAAGCAAATCTCAAGGCTGTTTAATTTATACATTCTTTAATAATATATTAATCTTGAACCTTGAATCTTAAAGGAATGGGACAAATTGCAATTAAAATAATTGTGCAATTTAATGTAGAATTGATGGTACATCTAAGCTACTGGAATGCTATTAAAAACATTCCATTCAGGGTATGATGTCAGCCACACTTATCAGTTCTGGTCCATCCATGACTCCAAACCCAATTCTTAATGACCTCTTTGGGTTAAGAGGCAATTGAGGAGGGATAATAATTGCTGTCATTGCTGGCTATATTCACAACCTGAGAGTCAGTAATTAAATACAACAATGATTACTAACCCAGGCCATATTAAGTTCTGTCATAATGTTGTTCATCTTAATGTGGTTAACTGGATCAGCAAATCTGAAGAAGACACCTAGATAGGAGACGTAGTGGACGTGAGGAAGACTATCATGGCTGTATCTATATCAGCTGGGAAAATAGGTTGAGAAGTGGCAGATGGAATTTAACGCAGTTAAGTGCAAGGTGTTACCCTTTGATAGGACCAACAAGGGTATGTCTTATACAGTGACGGTAGGGCACTGAGGAGTGTGCAGAACAAAGGGGTCTGGGAATACAGGACATAATTCATTGAAAGTGGCGTCACAGGTAGAGAGGCTCATAAATAAAGTTTTTGACACACTGTCCTTCATAAATCAAAATATTGAGAACAGGAAATGTGATGTTATGCAGAAGTTGTATAAGACTTTGGTGAGGTCTAATTTGGAGTATTAGTGCAGTTTTGGTCACCTACCTACAGGAAAGATGTAAACGAGATTGCTAAAGTACAGAGAAAATTTACAAGGATGTTGCTGGGTCTGGAGGACCTGCGTTATAAGGGAAGACTGAATAGATTAGGACTTTATTCCTTAGAAACTAGACGATTGGGAGATTTGATAGTTATCCAAAATTATGAGGGGTATAGATTAGATAAATGCAAGCAGGGGTTTTCCACTGAAGTTGGGTGGGACTACAAGCAGAAGTCATTGGTTAAGGGTGAAGGGTGAAAAGTTTAAGGGGAACATAAGGGGAACATGAGGAGAAACTTCTTCACTCTGAGGGTTGTGGGAGTATGAAATGAGCTGCCAGCACAAGTGGTGCATGCAAGCCCGATTTCAAAATTTAAACAAAGTTTGGATTAGTACATGGATGGCTGGAGTATGGTTCCAAAGGGAGTAGGAAGGTTAAATGGTTTCAGCGTGGACTAGATGGGCCAAAGGGACTGTTTCTGTACTGTACTTTTCTATGACTCTCTTTTCACCAGCTGCATGGATGTAGTCAAATCTAACCCTGCCAGACTGAATTCTAGCACAACCGCACTGCCTACTCTCTCCCAAACATGAATGTTTAAAATCAGGGTTTCAGGGAGTAGATGAAATTGCAAAATCTTAGGTCCTTCCCACTGATTTCCCTTCCATAAAGCTGAACTAATGGATTGCATCATAGTAGCTCAAAGTATAAATGTTCAAAATAAGTTTATTACCAAAGCGTGCCCATGTTACCACATATTGTACTACCTTGAGGTTCATTTTCTTCCAGGATTTACAAGTTTAAAAAAAGAAATACAATACAAGGTGTGGGTTGAGTCAGCAGTAGGAAAGGCAAATACAATGTTGGTATTTATTTCAAGAAGACTAGACTATAAAAGCAAGGATATCATGCTGAGGCTTTGTGTGACTGTATTTTGGTGTATTGGGAGCAGATCTGGGCCTCATATCCAAGAAAAGTTGTGTAGGCATTGGGTCCAGAGAGATGTACAAGGATGATCCCAGGAATGAAAGTGTTAACGTAAGAGGAGAGTTTGATGGCCTGTGCTCAAAGGAGTTTAGAATGATTGTGGGGGCGGGGGGAGGTATCATTAAAAGCTACCAAATATTGAAAGGCTTAGATAGAGTGGATGTGGTGAGAATGCCTAGAACAAGAGGGCACAGCCTCAGAGAGTACAACATCCACTGAGAAAGGAGATGAAGAGGAATTGTTTTAACCAGAGTGTAGTAAATCTATGGAATTCATTGCTACGGACAGCTGTGGAGGTCAAGTCATTTGATACATTTAAAGCAGAAATTGCTAAGTATTTAATTAGTGAGAGCATCAAAGGTAATGGGGAGAAGATAGTAAAATGGGTTTGAGAGGGAAAATAAATCAGCCATGTTCAAAGTTGCCACGCAACTTGAAAGGGTGGTAAAGAATAAAGTGGTGTATTGGCCTTCATTATTCAGTGGATTGAATTCAAGAGCCACAGAGTAATCTGCAGCACTATAATACTTTGGTTAGATGACAATTGGAGTATTCTGTTGAGTTCTCATTCCCTTAATATAGGAAGGATTTTGAAGCTTTAAAGAGAGTGCAGAGGAGATTTACAAAAATGCTGCATGGATTGGGGAATATGTCTCCTGAGGAATGGTTGAACAAGCTCGGGTTTTTGTGTTTGGATTGAAGGAGGATGAGAGGTGACTTTATAGAGGTGTATGAGATGAAAAGGGGTATGGATAGAATGGACAGCCAGAGACATTTTCCCAGAGCAAAAATGGGGAGTACGTGGGAGTATAATTTTAAGGTGATTGAAGGAAATTATAGGGGGATGTCAGAGATAACTTTGTTTACACAGAGACTAAATGCCATAGTGGCATGCAATGCACTGCCAGGAATGGTGTTAGAGGCAGGTCCATCAGGAACATTGGTGAAAGAAAAAAATAACAGGCTATGTGTGAGGGAAGGATTAGATCAATCATGCAGTAGGTTAAAAAGTTGACACTAATTCGAAGGCTGAAGTGCCAGTACAGAACTGTACTGTTCTCTGTTCTAATCCTTTGGCCACCCATCTACAATGGAAATAATTTATAGTATCACACACAAAATGCTGGAGGAACTCAGCAGGTTAGATAGCACCCATGACACTGAATATACATCTTGGGCCAAAACAATTCATCGGGAATAGAAAGGAAGGGGGAAGATGCCCTAAGAGGAGAGTGGACAATGGGAGAAAGGGAAGAAGGAGGGAGCACCAGGGGGAGGTGAGAAGAAGAGGTAAGAGACTGGTATTGGGAATAGAGACGGGGGGGGGGGGTGGAGGGTTGCAGGGGAAGAAAAAAGAAGAAGAGTTTTAAAAATTACCAGATAGAAAAATCAGTGTTCATGCCATCAGATTGTGGATATGCAATATGAGGCGGTGCTCCTCCACATTGACAGTGGCCTGATTATAGCATTGTTTCTTTCCTTTCTCCTCTGGTCCATTCTCCTCTCCTATCAGACTCCCTCCTCTCCAGCCCTTTATCTTCCCCACCCACCTGGCTTCACCTATCACTTTCTAAATGGTCCTCCTCCACCCCCACTAGCCACCTTCTTATTTTGGCATCTTCCCTTTCCTTCCCAATCCTAGTGAAGGTTCTTAGCCCGAAATGTCAACTGTTTATTCATGTCATAGATGCTGCTTGAGCTGCTGTGTTCCTCCAGCATTTTGTGTATGTTCCTGTGGATTTTCAACATCTGCAGAGTACTGTATCGTGTTTATAGATTATAGTAGCCATTTAACCTACAAGCCAGAGTATCATTGAGAGATTCAAGAAAACCAGGACATGGAGGAGAAACCCACATGGTCAGAGGCAGTACAAGGAATCTCCACACAGACACAGAGAACACCCAAGGTCGGGATCAAACCCAAATACCTGACGCTGTGCAGAAGCTGTCCTGTGGCCCAGTGCTGCCCACGAGTAACAACACTATGAACTAACCATCAGCATCAACTTGCATTTACCTGGCAATTATGTTGTAGCAGCAATGATGTTGGTGAGCTGGAAGTGTATCAAACTTGAGATGGTAATTTTAATAAATGTATCCAAATAAAGGAGTTTTCATTATTTGAAAATACTTAATTTCCCTTAATTTTTCATTGAACCAATCATGGGGAAATTTGCATAGTGCAATAGCACCATTCTCTGGCTGCCAAAGGAATGGCATGGTCATCAATATTCCTAGTGTGTACCCCACAAATGGAATGAGTTAAGATCCATTTGGAACAATTCTCCTACTTGACTATTGTGGCATATTCTCAGCATTTTCTTGGGCGAGATCACATCCGGCCAGATTTGGCATGCTGTATGAAAGCCTCACACTACCCTTTAGCTTGGCTGTAAACACAGTACTGGTGAGTCACAAATAACCCTTGTTTGGTATTATAATACCAGAAACTATGATATTCTACAGTATCATTCAGTGCTGAAGCTTGTCAAATCAATCACAAATGCCTACCATTAGTTTTTCTTCTCTTGCACAGCACAGGGAAAACAGGAAAACAAATGTGTTAGGAAAATGCTACATTTTATGCAGAATATTCCATGCTGGAATCCATTTCAAGACAATAACGTACTACAGAGCTGATACACAGTAAATCAATCAGAATTTGGTATAATGCATTAGCTGTCGGTTCAACATATTAACATAGTATGGTTTGAAAACACATTACACACTTAAAATGTGAGCAGTTTGGATATACTCTGTTTTAAAAGGTAGCTTAGATTCTCTGTTAAAATGGGACAAAGGAGCTTTATGTTAACAGCATGCCCAATTTTGAGAGATACATGTTACTGACAGTGATTCTAATAGATTGTGCAGAATAGCTATAGAATTGAAAGAACATTATAAAATTAGTGCAGCGCCTGGTAAATACCTATTTCATAAAATTCTCAGCTTGATGTCTGACAGTGCAAGACAATTTATGGCACATCAAAATTATAATCTTATTTAGAGGATTTGTAAAGTGTGACCAGTGGTGCCATCAATATTGATGTAATGAATTCTTTGCAATCTGCTCATTATACAGGCATTGGTGGATGCAATGGGATCGATGCCAGGATTTAGCCGAGAACACAAGAATGAAAGTTTCCTTGGCAGCTGCTTCAGAAATCAGTGTGGTTGAAGAGGTATTGAAATAGGTTGAAGCCAGCTGCCTGAAGAGAGACAAAAGGGACAGGTCTGTGCAAAGTAACATCAGTGGTGGGAAGTGATTAGTGGGATTTCTCAAGGGTCAGCACTTGGACCTTTGTAACTGATGTTGCATGATCAAGCAATTGGAAGCAGTAATTGACACAAAGTTGTCAGAATCGGCTAAACCACCGGGATGAGGAATCTCATATAAAAAAAAACAGGCTTTTCAAATATTGAGCTACAGTTTTCTTTTGCTTTTTAACCCTTGGACAAAAACTAAACACAATCTTTGAATCTAATGTCAATCAAACATTTGAGTTCACAGTCCTGACTTCATTCAAAAACAACTTGAAATAGTCTCTGTTTTTCTAGAAATGTTTAATGTCATAATAACAGTGATGCACATTCATGGATTTATGGAGCATAAAAAGAGACCAGCCTGTATGTCCGTGCCAGCTCTTGAAAAACAGGCGTTCAAACACTTCTAACTTGGCATTTCATTACTTTCTACTCCAGTCCTGCTCTATCCTCAGTCTCGCACATTCATGCCTTGTCAAGCACATCCAATTTCCTTTTGAAATCATTCTTTGTTATTGCGTCTCAGAAAATAACTCCCTGTATTAGCTATTTATTCCCATCTCTCCCAAACCTTCAACCCATTTTACTTTTGCTAAATACCTCAAGTCAAGTTACTGACCTCTTGCTAAAGAAAATGGTTTCATCCAATATTTAAAAACAATGGCTCCTTAACCATTTCTGCTCCAGTTCTGAAATGACACTTTCAATGAGATATCACCAATGAAGCCTATTGAAAATATTAAGAAACAATAGAAATTTTGGCATTAAAAATGTTACAAAAATTTAAAAACTGGAGGTGCTAGAAACCTGAAGTAAAATTTTAAAAAATGTTGGAAATGCCAAGCAGGTCTGTTGGCATCTGTGCAAAGAGAAACAGATGAGCGTGTTTTTAAACTGAACCATTAACTCTGTTTCACTATCCACAGATGCTGCTTGACCAGTTGAGAGTTTTCAATACTTTCGCTTTTTATTTCAGTTTTCCAGCATCCGCAATTTGTTGATTTTCATTGAATGTCCTGTGGATAATTATTCTAATCAAGATGAAAAGATTCAGACCAAAACGTCAACACTTTATTCCTATCTGTAGATACTGCCTGACCTCCTGAGTTTTCCAGTATTTTGTGTGTATTACTCCGGATTTCTGGCATCTGCACAATCTCTTCTATTTTAGTATACTAAACTTTTATTCGAAGGCAAACAGAGTACTATCTAACCAGAATTTCTACTGCTTTGGTGCAATTTTTATGCATGCTTTGCAGTCGAATTTTTTTCTCGAAACCAGTTCTATTTCTGGCAACACACAAAGAAGTTGCTGGGGAGCAGTTTCACCATCCCTGAACAGCGTATTATTTCTGGACTCTCCATGTTCATGCCATATCCACGGAGATGTTCAACACTGGACAATGTACATCTGGACCCTGCTTCAGCAAGACAGAGATGTGTGTGTGTGTGAGGCCCATAAACGGTATGAGGTCACACATGTAGATGCAGTACTTAAAGGGAAATTGCATGTCTGGATTGGAAGCCTTGAAGCCAAACATTCTCGGTTTACATTTCATTAAGCGTTGCTTATCAATACCCCTTGCCTAGTTCTGTGGGTATGCCTTGGAAGCAAACATTTATCCTCCCATGGTAATATAACATATCCTGTACTCATGTCGAACTCTACAGAGCCATGGTTATGCTTGCCCCATGCTGAAGCCACTCATCCCCAGAGACTGCAGAGAGGGAAGAAAGCTAAACAATGACCTCCTGCTGTACCTCGGCTCTGAGCTGAAGAGAAGCCAAGATTGCTACTAGATTTCTGCAGGAAGATTATGCGGAATTGGAAGAGGCAGAGGATTTTGGATAGTGGGTTGAAGGTCGAGGAGATGAGAGAACGAGGGGTCATGGGGCCAAGAGCTTGACCTGGCCAGGGAAGCAATAGAGACAACCTCATTAAATATATTCAAGACACAGATAGATTTTTCCATAGCAGGGGAATTAAAGGTAATTGGGAAAAGGCCGATGGGTGGAGCTAAGCCCATGGCCAGATCAGCCATTATCTTATTGAACGGTGGAGCAAGCTTGATGGGTCAGATGCCTATCCCCTATCCCTAATTCTTATGTTCTTATTTTCTTATTCCAGAGTGAAGTTTTACATTCTGTGGGACTCACTCACCCTCGGTATAGACACCACAAAGGCTTGCTGAGGAGGGAGCATGGTCCAGGGTCCCACTGCCGCTGAACACTGAGAGACTGAGTTCTGCGCAGCATTCTCACAAACATTTCAATGGTATGTTATTTGAATAGGAAACCCAAGGCATCATTTGCACCATTGAAGTTATTTACAAGAGGCACTGCAGCATCTATCATAAAAGACACCCACCACCCGGGCCATACCTGACATCAAGGACATATATATAGAAAGATGCCAGAAAAGGGCTAGTAACATCACTGTGGGTTTTTTTTGTGCTGCGTTGGATGTGAGATAACAAATATTTTGTTCTCCTTTACACATGTGAACTGGAAATGACTTTAAATAATCTTGATCTTGATCATGATCTTGATATGATCTTCATACAGCTACCATTGGGCAAAAGGCACAGAAGTCTCAAGGTTCAAGAACATTTTCTTCCCTTCAGCTATTTTGCTCTTGAAGGAACCAACAAAACCCCAATCACTTTGACCACTTTGCACTACAATAAACCTTATTTTTTGTTTCTAATTGTGTTTTTCCTTGCACGATTCTTGCATAATTATTATATAATTTATATTTAATATATGCTTTTCCTATTAATTTTAATTTTCTGCCACTAAAGTTACGTGTCTATCGTGCTGTGGAGAGTAAATTTTTCTTTGCAACTGTGCAGACATGTACTCGTGCATATGACAAAAAATATTTTGAAATTAGAAAAGTCGTCTTTTATTTTGCATCTGCTATGGAATTTCCACATCAAATTCTCACCCAGTCACGACCTTGATATGTCCCTTCATATGTCCCAGTAGCTGGTTGCCTCCCCCTCCCCAGAACAGGCCCCTTTTAACTCCCTGACCAGACCCTTTCTGAGATTCTAAGGCCTCAGAGTAGCTCAGAGTAGGTTATTTAGCACATCATCCTCAGTACGAACAGTTTTCTAGGCCTCTTCTTTTAATCCATATTTTCAGTAGCCATGTTCTGCTTCTTCATTGATCTGAACAAATCTACAGCCAGAATTATTAATACAGAAGTATGTAGCATAAAGAACAATTGTCTGAAGTTGCATGCTAAATTCTGAGCTCTTAGAGACATACATGGATCAGACTACCTTAAGTCAACTCATACATGTCGCTCTACCAGGATAAATGAGCAGGTCCCATTTGCTTGCTTTAGGCTCACATCCCTTGAAACCTTTATTATCTGTATGCCTGTCCAAATGCCTTCTAAACATTGTAATTGGACCCACATCTACAACTTTCTCTGGCAGTTCATTCCATACACACACTAACCTCTGTGTGAAAAAGATAACCCCCTTGGGACCCTTTTAAACTTTGCCCTGTATCCCCAACAGTTTTGGGCTCACCTACCGTAGGATAAAGATTTTTGTTGTTTATCCCTCATGATTTTATAAACCTCTACCTATATGATCATCCCTCAGGCTTCAACGGTCCAGGAAGAAAAAGTTCAGCCTCTCCTTATAATTCAAACCCTCCAGTCCCAGTAGCATCCTCATAAATCTTGGTTGTACAATTCCAGTTTAGCAGGGCAATCAGATTTGTCAGCATGACTCCAAATGCAGCCTTACCAACAGCTTGTACAATAGTAACATGACATCCTAACTCCTGTAGTCAATTTTCTGACCAACACAGGCAAATATTATCTTTTTTTACTAGCTTTTCTACCTGCGTTGCCACACTCAAGGAACCATGTACCAACACCTTTTAGTTTCTCTGTTCTATAACACTCCCCGGGACCTAACCAGGAGTTAAGATTAAAGATTAGCTTTATTTGTCACATGCACATTAAAACATGAAAAGAAACAGTGAAATATATTGTTTGTGTCAAATTAAATCAGCAGGGATTGTACTGGGTACCCCACAGGTGTCACTGTACTTCTGGCACTGACATAGCATACCCACAACTCACTACCGCTAACTCATCCGTCTTTGGAATGTGCAAGGAGCCAGAGGAAACCAACATGGTCATGGAGAGAATGTCCTCAGAGGCAGCATCAGAAATTGAACACTGATCAGTGATCATGGGCACTGTAATTGTGTTATGCTAACCACTATGCTACCATGCTGTCCAATAGGAATTACTGCTTAGCTCAAACCAGGTATGTCTCTGAAAAATACAATACCTCGTACTTAACTGAATTAAACTCCATCTACCAGTCTCAGTCCATTCTCCCAGTTGTTCAAGATCCCACTGTAGATTTTTTTTTGAGATCTAGAAAATACCTAAGATTTTGGAAATCTGAAGTAAAAGAGGATCAGATGCAAACTTTTGACCCAAAACATTAATGATTCCTTTCCTCCCACAGATGCTGCCCAACCTGCTGAGTTCCTCCAGCGGGTTGTTTGATGCTCCATTATCCAGTACCTGGATGCATTGCTAAGATTATGGCTTGCCTGACATTATGCAGCAGGTGGAAACTGGTGACAAATTTCGCGGGAAGACAAAATGTGAAAAGAATGCCCCACAGATTCTCTCCCTTGATAGAGTCAAAGGATACCTTGATGAAAAGAAGTAGCATGTGATGGTTGATATTACTCCTTCATAAAGTTCATGTCTATTGTGGCCAAGCTAGACAAACTACACACTGAGTAGGGATGAAGCTACTAACAAATAGCTGAGGAGAACCCTGCCAATATATATACACATATGCGTATATGGTTTGTTTATTTATAATTATAGGTTTTTTTGTTCTGTATGTACATATGTACAGAATGTACTGTATTATATATATATATATATATATATATATATACACACAGATACACACACAAATCAACTTGAATGAGACTTATCCACATTTTGAAAAATGCTATACTCATCTCAGCTGGACTGCACAAGGTGGCATCAAGATAGACTGAAGTGCCAGAGCACATGAAAATACAAGTGATAAAGAGAAACACATTCACACCACGTCATCTTTACACATCAGCACAAGAAAAGGTTTGAAGATCTGAGTTTTGTGATCCAAATGAGAATGCAATATATAAATATTCAATAAAATGGCACTCAGCTCCTCTGTCTAATTGTGGGCATCATGAACAAAGCAAAAACATTTTGCCCAGTTCAAATTGTTCTCTGAAGAAACTAGCCTAACATGTCACTTCAGTGGGCAGTTAAACAGCAAACATATTACTGTACATCTGAAATCATATATATATATAAAATTGAACAATTCATTTTCTGGTGAACATTGGGGGAAATGTTTTTTTTATTATATAGCAATCTAGTGGTTTCATTATTACTCTACAAGATTTTTTGTTTATTCCAGAGTATTAAAGTTTCATCAGATATATGAAGTGTAAAAGAGAGGCAAGAGTGGACATTGGACCACTGAAAAATGATGCTGGAGAGGTAGTAATGGGGGACAAGGAAATGGTGGATGAACTGAATAAATATTTTACATCAGTCTTCACTGTGGAAGGCACTAGCAGTATGGTGGAAGTTCCAGGTGTGAGGGGTCATAAAGTGTGCGAAGTTACCATAACTAAAGAGAAGGTTCTTGGGAAACTGAAAGGTCTGAAGGTAGATAAGTCAGCTGGACCAGATGTTGTATACCCCAGAGTTCTGAAGGAGGTGGCTGAAGAGATTGTAGGGGCATTAGTAATGATCTTTCAAGAATCACGAGATTTTGGAATGGTGCCGGAAGACTGGAAAATTGCAAGTGTCACTCCACTCTTCAAAAAAAGAGAGGCAGAAGAAAGGAAACCATAGGGCAGGTAGTCTGAAGATGGTGGAGTCAATTATCAAGGATGAGGTCTCAGGATACTTGGAGCCACATGATAAAACAGGCTGTAGTCAGCATAGTTCCCACAAGGGAAAATCTTGCCTGATAAATCTGTTGGAATTCTTTGAAGAAATAACAAGCAGGATCGACAAAGGAGAATTGGTTGATGTCATGTGTACTTGGATTTTCAGAAGGCCTTTGACAAGGGGCCACACATGAGGCTGCTTAACAAGCTACGAGCCCTTGGTATTCCAGGAAAGATACTAGCATGTATGAAGCTGATTGGCAGGAGGCAGAGTGTGATAAAGGGAGCCTTTTCTGGTTGGCTGCTTGTGCCTAATGGTGTTCCACAGGGTCTGTATTGGGGCCAGATCATTTAATGTTCTATGTCAATGATTTGGATATTGAAATTCCAGGCTTTGCTGTGAAGCTTGCAGACAATATGAAGATAGGAGGTGGGACAGGCAGTTTTAAGGAAGTAGAATGGCTGCAGTAGGACACATTAGGAGGATGAGCAAATAAGTGACAGATGGAATGCAGTGTCAAGAAACGTACGGTCATGCACTTTGTAGAAGAAATGAAAAGGTTGACTATTTTCGAAATGGAGAGAAAATACAAAATACCATGGTGCAAAGGGAATTGGGAGTCCTCGTGCAGGATTGCCTAAAGATTAATTTGCAGGTTGAGTCTGTGGTGACAAAGGCAAATGTGATGTTAACATTCATTTCAAGAGGACTAGAATATAAAAGTAAGGATGTAATGTTGAGACGTTATGAAGCACTGGCGAGGATTCAAAGGAGGTTCACAAAAATGTTTCCAGGATTGAGTGACGTCATATGAAAAGTTTTCGATGGATCCGGGGCTGTATTCATTAAAATTTAGAAGAATGAGGGGTGACCTCATTGAAACATATCAAATGGTGAAAGGCCTTGACAGAGTGGATGTGAAGAGGATATTTCCTATGGTGGGAGAATCTAAGACCAAAGGACACAGTCTCAGAACAGAGGGGTATCCTTTTAGAATGGAGATGAGGAGGAATTTCCTTAGCCAGAGGGTAGTGAATCTGCGAAATTCTTTGCCACAAGTAGCTGTGGAGGCCAAGACTTTATGTATATCTAATGCAGAGGCTGATAGATTCTTGATTGGTCAGGGCATGAAAGAATACAGGGAGAAGGCAGGAGATCAAGGCTGAGAGGAAATTTGAATTAGCCATGATGAAATGGTGGAGCAGACTCCATGGGCCAAATGGCCTAATTCTACTCCTATGTTTTATGGTCTTATGGTACGTAATTAACTGAGGTACTTGTTTCTCGTACTGGGTTCTGTATTACTAATTCAGTAAATATTATACACTCATTATTAGTGAAACTGAAACACTTAGGATGACTATTGCCACACCGTGCAACCAGAGACAATCTCCAGTCCAATTTCTAGAATCTATCCCCACTGCCACTGATATTATTACTTTTGAAATACAAATCCGTTTTCCTTTTCAAAGACACCTTAAAAGCAACAGGTTATTGGAACACATTGTGCTTCAACATGCCAAGTATAAAAAGACTTCTAACCTTTCTCTTCATTATTCTATTAACCTTCAGTCTGTAATTCATTTTTACCAAGCTGCCAGCCTAATTCAGCAACTTTTCACTATTTTCCCTCAAAATATATTTCCCCTTCCTCTCCAGTCCCGATCAAAGGTCTCAGCTCAAAGCATTGATTGCTTATTTCCCTCCAGAATCAGAATCAAGTTTATTATCACTGATATGTTTTGTGAAGTTTACACCATAAATGCTGCCTGAATGCTAAGATCTTCCTGCAATTTGTTTTTTTTTGCTTAAGGTGTCCACCATCTCTGGAATCTCTTTATTTTTCCTAAAACTTTAAAACTTTTATTTATTCTCTTGTAACCTCTCTCTCAGTTAAAAAAGGCACTTCCTTGAAAAACATAACCTGTGATTTCTAGTCCTATTCCAATGAATTTTCAAGATACCCTTTTCTATGTCTCTAATGCCCTTTCTCTAATGAGATTTCTAAAAATGTGTGCAAAGCTCTCACTTAAGACTGGTCAAACACTGATTGTAGAAATTCTACCTCAACTTTTTTGCTTTTTTAAAATGGAGAGAGCAAGAAAGAGAGAGAGAGAGAGAGAGTGATCTCACCGGCACAGTGGGAGTGCTAGAAAGAGAAGCACACAAACGGAGGAAAAAGGTGAAAATCACTTTCTTTCTGTGCATTGTATATGATTATTTGAATCACAAGATCATTAAATTCCATACAATGAAGAAAATGCCACTTGGCTCATTGTCTCTGTACTGGTCACAAAGGAGCTCACATTTCCAGTTTCCAGCATTTCCACACTAAGCTCTTAATCAAAGAGTGGAAATTTCAGCCTGCACCAGGCAGTAGGTTTCTAATCTTCCACACTTTCTGGGTGAAAAACATAAGACCATAAGCAGAATCGAGCCACGGATTCTACTCTGCCTTTGACAGTGGCTGTGCGTGCTATTATAGCTATACGTGTTGTGTTCCTCGTGTGACTGGACTGTGTTCAGCACCTTGTTTCATCTAGCTTTATGCACATGTATAGTGGAATGACAATTAAACTTGAACTTGAACAGTGACATGAATCATAACTTTTGTTCAGGTGACACTCAATGTTCAGGTAACACCTGTAAATTTGTAGTTTTCTTGAAATTGGCAGTCACTCCACAATCCATAGCAAACCCCTATAAATTATGAAAATCTGAAATAAAAACAGAAAATATGATGAATACTCAACAGGTCAGGCAGCCTCAGTGGAGACAGAAATAGAGTCATGTTTTCACTTCAGTGATCTCTCATCAGAATTAAGCTAAGCAAGAAATAAGACTATGCTATAATGAAAGGAGAGGAACAAGAGGGAAGGTCTGTGATAGGATGGAAACCAGGAGAGTCTGAATGACTTGCTGGGGTGGTGAGGGATTGTGGTAAAAGTATATCTGGAAACCTCCATTCAGACTCCTGGGGTAACACAGAACTGTCATTTTAATCCTTTACTTGACCATTGCCTTCAGTCCATTGCACTGCACTGAATGATCCTCAGTATAATCTCAAACAACAGTGCTGTTGTGTATTTAATATTGCAGTAGTATTTGAGTAATATTGTGCATACATTGTTTGATTAAGCATACTTATTCTTTTAAATAATTTATTTCCGGTTATATGTAAAAAATATGTGAATTTTATATGTCATGACGCTACCATGTGGTACATGCACACCTCGCTTAAAGTAAACATGAAGTTAGACTCCCATTTCTTACTCATGTGTCCTTCTTTTAATTAGTCTGACATTTTGGAGTTACAATGCATAGCAAGTATGGCATCTTCTGACTTAGTAAATTACAGCTTCAATTCTAGACCTGGCATATTGTGTAGCAGTTAACATAACACTATTACATTGACACTGATTGCCAATCAGGGATCAATTCCCAGTGCTGACTGTACGGAGTTTATATCTGTATCTGACTGTGTGGGTTCCCTCCAGGTGTTTCCATTTCCTCCCACATTGGAAAGATGTTCGGGTTCCAGTCAGTAAGTGGTCGGTATGTGATGTTGGTGCCAGAAGCACGGCGACACTTGCAGGCTGCCTGCAGCCTGATGAAGGGTCTTGGCTTGAAACGTTGACTCTTCATTCCTTTCCATAGATGCTGCCGGACCTGCTGAGTTCCTCCAGCATTTTGTGTGTTTTTCACTACACATGTGACAAATGAAGCTAATCTTTAATCTACTGTTCAGCATTCAGTAATTCCAAATAACCAGACAGTCCAGTCTTGTCTAACAGATTTCCAGCATCCAGTTTCTTTTCCTCTCCTTCTCAGTTATTTCAGATTCAATTTGCTTTCTTTTCACCTGTGTTTGCCTTTCCAAATTCCTTCTAGTTCAAACAACCACTACTCATGCCACTCAGCCTTCCCTTATCTCCAACCAACCCCTTTTGTTTCTTTCTCTTGTATTCACTGCAGTTTTGAATGTCACCCAATTGAAATGAAAGTTAATGTTTCATGTTAATGACTCAGATTCTCTCTTCTCCTCACCTGCACTTCTCTATATATTTTGACATATATTTGATAAATAAATTAATTTGAATCTGAGTACTTCTAGAATGTTCTGTGCTTTATTCGTTAAATTTTGTCTGACAGATGTAGACACAAGCTTGGAGAACATTGGTGATATTTTTGCGAGACTGGTGAGTTCATTTTGTTTTTTCCAGTGTTGCAAAAGCAGGGAAATTTTAAGTGCTGTATGTGACATGCTAAACAGGTTCAATAAATTAATTTTCAGAAGTATATAGATGCAATCTCATTCCATCCTCACTTTAGGTAGTTATATCATTGGTATGTTATTTTTAAATTACGCTCATGAATGTGTGCATTAGTGCAATAGCTTTACAAAATTTATAACTATACAATGTGTGGGATATGTGATTATCCAAGCTAACTCACATTTGCACCTACCCCACCCATATGCACTCTTGCTAAACTACAGTCCCTGAATAACTTAACTTTATATTTCTCAAGTTTGTGTTCAAATGATGCCTGGATCTCACTATTCTCCTATAATTTCCTGCAGTCCCACCATCCCTTGATATCTTTATTTCTTTAACTTGGGTCTCGAGTCCACATTTATTATCAGTGATGCTTTCAGGAGACTCTCAATGAAATTCCTCGCTTTACCTTGGCGTGTTCCGGCATTGGAGTTCCATGTGGGCGGGAGACAAGAGGGATGGTGAATCCCTAGCTATGCGAGCCCATGGGTCTTGAGTTTGGGGCCTAGGTTTCTGGGTCCCGTCATCGGCAAATCCAGAGCTAGAGGTCTGGAGTTCAGGGTTCTCTTCCAGGGTCCATATTCATTTTCAGTGGTGAGTCCTGGGGTCGATACCGGAGATTGAAGCCTGGAGATCAGTCAGTGGTCCGGAAGTTGAGGCCTGGATGCTGAAGCTCTGTGACTGCAAGTCACTGCCAGTCTGCCGAGGAAGTCAAAGAACCAGTGTCTGTGAATCCGAGTCCACTGCAAGCTGGAGGCCCACAGATGTCCTGTCCTAGGGTTAGAGTATTGTCTGCAAGTGTGTGTCAGTGCGAGGGAGATAAGGGGCTTGTTTTGACATTTTTTTTAGTGTTTATTTACAGTACTATATATAGCTAGGGTGCCTAAAACTTTTGCACTGCAGGTTGGTCAAGACAGGAAGGTGGTTGGGAACAGAAATACAGAAATACTTAGTTTTGTATTAGCTCAGTAGTATTAAGAGTTAATTAGTAACTGAAAAGACATAATATTCAGCACTGTGAAAAAGTCTTAGGCAGTCTGACTCTATATATGTGCTCAAGACTTATGTAAAGTACTGTACGTTATTTATCTAGTGATACCGCAGGAACAGGCCCTTCCAGCCCAAAAAGTTGCAATGCCAGCAACCCACTTATTTAATCCCTAACCTAATTGCAGGCCAACTTACAATAGCCAATTGTACAAACCGTGAGAGGAAATTGGAGCACCAAGGTGAAACTCAAGAACTTACGGGAAGGACATACAAACTTCTTACAGCGGACGTTGGAGTTGAACTCTGAACTCTGATACCCTGAGCTGTAATAGCGATGTGCTAACCACGATACTACCATGGCACCCCAAATGTTGTTCTCTATTAAGTAATTTTTAAACATCCACCAATGTCAGACAGAAAAGAGCTCAGTTTAAAATGAGTATAGAAGCTCTTGCAACACATGGTTCTTCAAGGGCAACACACAAAATGCTGAAAAGCACAAAACGCATTGTTCTTCAATATAACTTTGTCTTAGTTGCCTTAATCAAAATATATTTCCACCAGAAAATAAAATATCACAAGTCAAATAAAATGTTCTTAATTTCAATATTTAATATTGATATTGTCAATCTGGTGTCATTATAAATGATAACTTAGCTCCAAAATATGTTACCACACTGATGCAATATTTCACAATACATCTAAAGCAATTTGTATTTATCTCATGCTGGTAACCCAGGATAAATGTCCCAGTGTGGTCTCTTCAATGTCATTTGGGGAACCTAGTACAATATTGTGATTCTGAATATAAGAGCAAGGAAGGCTGAGGAGATATAATCCAAATGTTTAAAACTACACTCAGTGGCCACCTTATCAGCTATCTCCTGTACTCAATAAAGTGGTCACTGAGGGTATGTTTGTGGTCTCATGTTGCTGTAGCCAATCCACTTCAAGGCTCGGCATGTTGTGTATTTAGAGATGCTCTTCTACACATCACTGAGATACTCAAATCACCATCTGGTAGCAACATTCAAAAGTCATTAGATTATATTTCTTCTACACTCTGATGTTAACTCAACCTCTTGACCATGTCTGCGTGCTTTTTGCATTGAGTTGCTGCTATATGATTGGCTGATTAGATACCTGCATTAATAAGCAGGTGCACAGGAGTACCTATTAAAGTGGCCATTGGGTGTATTTTAAGTATGTTACCACACTGATGTAATTCTTTCACAATACAACTAATGCAATTTGCATTGATGTGTGCTGTTAATACAGAAAAATGTCGAAATGTGGTTTCTTCCATGTAAATTAGGGAAAAATGTACAATATTGTGATTCTGTATGTAAGAGCAAAGAAGGCTGAGGGGATTTAATCTAGAAGTTTAAACTTATTAATGGTTGTGATAGATAAAGAGAAACTGTATCCAATTTACAGTTAACTTGCATGATGGCAAGGGAGCAATGAGGAGAATTTGTTGTAATATTAAACAAAAAGAGTAACACATAAAATGCTGGAATAAACAGTTGATGTTTCAAGATGTGATCCTTCATCAGAACTGGTCAAAGAATCTCGGCCCAAAACAATGACTGTTTATTCCTTTCCGTAGATGTTGCCTGACAGGCCGATCTCCTCCAGTATTTCACGTCTGTTGCTCTAGATTTTCAGCATCTGCAGAATGTCTTGTGATTATGTAAAATAATTTAGTGAGTTGTCTGGAATGTACTGCCTGAAAGCATAGCGGACACATAATTTATCAGCAACTTTCAAAGGAGAATTGAAACATACTTAAAAATGGGAAAAAAAAACACGAAACATCCATGCCCACAGAGAGTGAGAAGGAGATGGTGTTCATTCACAAACAAGAGAAAATCTACAGATGCTGGAAATGTTTATGTTAGGATAACTTTTCTGGAGCTAATTGTGTATCCTGTTCCACTATCTATGCTGTCTGAATCTATTGCTGAACAAATTTTAATGCCTTTGGGAGACAGAATTTGAATTGATCCATTTTACCTACAGATGAACCTGAATGACTGAACACACCTAGAGTCAACACATCAGCACACCTAGAGTCATAGAGAAAAAGTACAGAAACAGTCACTACAGTCCATACTGAACTGTTTTGCTGCTTAGCCCCATATATTTGCACCAAAGCTATAGCCCTCTAAACCTGTCTCATCCATGTAAATAACAAAACTCTTAAATTTTGCAATTGACCTTGCATCCACACTTCCACTGACAGTTTGTTCCACATTTGCCCATCCTCTGGATGAAGAAGTTTCCCCTCAGGTTCCCCTTAATATTTCTGCTTTAACACTTAAGTTGTCTCCTTTAGTTCTAGCCTTACCCAATCTCAGGGAAAATCTTGCACATAATTTACCGTAACAACACACTGCAAATTCTTACACTCAGTAGCCACTAAATTAGGTACACTTGTACACATTCCTGTTTTCTAGACAGCCACTCATGTGGCAGCAATTCAATGCATAAAAGCATGCAGAGGTGGTTAAGAGATTAAATTGTTGTTCAGACTAAACATCAGAATATTAAAGAAATATAATCAAAATGACTCTGACCGTGGAATGATTGTTGGTGCCAGATGGGGTGGTTTGAGGATCTTGGAAACCACTGATTTTCTGGAATTTTCACACATAAAAGACTCTAGAGTTTACAGAAAATAACATGAAAAACAAAAAAAAAAATCATATTCAGTGAGCAGAGGTTCTGTGGGCAAAATTACCTTGTTAATGAGAGAGTTCAGAAGTGAATGTCCAGACTGGTTCAAGCTGACAGAAAGGTGACATTAACTCAGACATATTACAACAGTGGTGTGAAGAAGAGCATCTCCAAAATACAACACATTGAACCTTGAAGTGGACAGGCTACAGCAGCAGAAAACAATGAACATACATTCAGTGGCCACTTTATGAGATGCAGTAGGTGCCTAGTAAAGTGGCCACTGAATGTACGTACCTCTACAAGATCTTTCATTTTCCTGCACTCCAGCAATAAAGTTCAAACTTATTCAATCTTTCCCTTTAATTTGGGTTTTCCAATTTCCTCAAGATCCTTGTAACTTCTCTCTTTCAAGCTTATTGATATCTTTCCTGCAGATAGATAAAACTATAGAACTGTTATGGCGCAAATGGAGTTCATTTAACACAGTAAATCCGTGATTGTTCTTCGAGCAATCCTCTTGGTCCCGTTGCCCCATTCTTTCATGATAGCCTTGCAAACAAGTCCTTCTCAATTGGTAATCCAGTTACCTTCTAAAAATTATGACTGAATCTTTCCACTACTCTTATAGGTCATAACTGCTAGATACAGAAACAATATCACTAACATCTCTCAATTATGAGGGGTATAGGTAGGGCAAATGCAAACAGACTTTTTTCATTAAAATTGGGTGAGATTAGAGGTCATGGGTTAAGTCTGAAAACTGAAATGTTTAAGGAGAACATAAAGGGGAGCTTCTTCACTCAGAGGATGTTGAGAGTGTGGAGAGAGCTGCCAGCCGAAGCGGTGGATGCAGGTTCGGTTTTAACTTTTAAGAGAAATTTGGATAGGTACATGGATGGGAGGAGTGCCTGGGGCTATGGTCTTGATATAGGTCATTGGGACTGGACAGATTAATAGCTTGTCATGAAGTAGATGGGCTGAAAGGCTTGCTTTTATGTTGTGGTGTTCCCTATGACTCTATGAATATCTCTGATATATTTAGCTCCAAATTTCAAATCTGTGCCCTTGCTTCCTTGTAAGCTGGAATTGGATCTATACCTTACAAGTTAACCCATTTAGAGACATAATTATCTTGAATATACCTAACAAATTTCTAATGATTCTTCTTGAATTTTGCAGTTAGTCATAGGATCCCCAACAGACTAACAAAATGGCTTACCGTCTGCTTAAGGGCTGTTAGGCCAATGCATGTTAGCATTATCAACAATATTAATATCCTAAGAATAATGCAAATAATTTTTAAAAATCCATTTATTCTTCTTCAAATCTATAATCAGATAACGCTGTCATCAGATACACATCATTTAATTTTAATCCTTGATACTCGATATCAGATTAGCCAATAAACTGAAAATTGATATAAAAATTCTACGGCACTAGGACTTTGATTCAAAGTATCTCTTTCTAAATTAAGACTACGCTTGTTGAAGGCACACTTTCCAGCCCCTTTCTCTTCTCTTGAAGTTACAATCTCTTTGATTTTCCAGTTCGCATGATTAGGTTTTCAATGTGAAATTTATACTCCTCTCTCCACAGCTACTTCCTGCCTTGCTGAATACTTTCAGGATTCTCTGTCATTATTTCCAGTTTCCAACTTCTGCGCTGTTTCACTTTTGTAAAGTTAACTTCAAAGTAAATAATTCTGGTTTGTTTGCAGAGCTTACAATTACTAAAAACAGCTTTGTGTGATTATAAGATTCGCTTTATTTGTCACATGTACAAAAAAACATTCCATTAAATGCAATATTTTTGTATCTATAACCAACACAGTTTGAGAATTGTGCTGAGGGAAGCCCTTGAGAGTGTCGCAAAGCTCACAGCAACAGGATAGCAGCCCAAGAATCACTAACACTGACTGTAGTGTCTTTGGATTGTGGGCAGAAAACGGAACACACAGAAGAAACCCATGTGGCCACAGGGAGAATGTACAAACTCCTTACAGACAGTGACGGGAATTGAACCCTGATTTTTAGCACTTAGTAATGTTACGCTAACCACTACACTACTGTGCCTCCCTTTCTTTGCTTCAACAGGACTGTTCTTAACGTAAACATTTTTATCAAACAGCTTCAGTTCCTCCATGCAATAGTGAGCAGGGTAAAGTGAAAAAATCTTCCCATGCTCAATTGTATATTGTATGACCTATAGAAATATAACTTAAATGTTTTTTATGGATGTCTAGAGAATAGAGCGATGTGGACATTAAGCAGGAAGAAGGAAGTAGTTAGGCATTTAATTAGCTTGGGACAACACTGTGGGGCGATGGGACTGCTCCTGTTCCAAGATAATTCTATAAGGGCTAAGAGTGTTGTAAAAGCAAGCCTGAAGGCTTTGTGTGTCAGTGCAAGGAGCATTCATAACAAGGTGGATGAATTGAATGTGCAGATAGTTATTAATGATTATGATATATTTGGGATCACAGAGACATGGCTCCAGGGTGACCAAGGATAGGAGCTCAACAGTCAGGGATATTCAATATTCAGGAGGGATAGACATGAAAGAAAAGCAGGTGGGGAGGCGTTGCTGGTTAAAGATGAGATTAACGCAATATAAAGGAAGGACATTAGCCGGGAGGATGTGGAATCGATATGGGTAGAGCTGCCTAACACTAAGACACAGAAAATGCTGGTGGGAGTTGTGTACAGGCCACTGAACAGTAGTAGTAAGGTTGGGGATGGTATTAAACAGGAAATTAGAAATGTGTGCAATAAAGGAACAGCAGTTATAATGGGTGACTTCAATCTACATATAGATGGGGTGAAACAAATTGATAAGGGTGCTGAGGAAGAAGATTTCTTGGAATGTATGCGGGATAGTTTTCTGAACCATGTCGAGGAACCAACTAGAGAGCAGGTCATTCTAGACTGGGTATTGAGCAATGAGGAAGGGTTAGTTAGCAATCTTGTCGTGAGAGGCCCCTTGGGTAAGAGTAACCATAATATGGTAGAATTCTTCATTAAGATGGAGAGTGATATAGTTAATACAGTAACAAAGGTTCTGAACTTAAAGAAGGGTAACTTTGAAGGTATGAGACGTGAATTAGCTAAGATAGACTGGCAAATGATACTTAAAGGGTTGACGGTGGATGTGCAATGGCAAGCATTTAAAGATCGCATGGATGAACTACAACAATTGTTCATCCTGGCTTGGCAAAAGAATAAACCAGGGAAGGTAGTGCACCCATGGCTGACAAGGAAAATCAGGGATAGTGTCAATTCCAAAGAAGAAGCATACAAATTAGCCAGAAAAAGCAGCTCACCTGAGGACTGGGAGAAATTCAGAGTACAGCAGAGGAGGACAAAGGGCTTAATTAGGAAAGGGAAAAAAGATTATGAGAGAAAGCTAGCAAGGAACATAAAAACTGACTGTAAAAGCTTTTATAGATATGTGAATAGAAAAATATTGGTTAAGACAAATGTAGTCCCCTACAGTCAAAAACAGGTGAATTGATCATGGGGAACAAGGACACAGCAGACCAATTGAATAACTACTTTGGTTCTGTCTTCACTAAGGAGGACATAAATAACCTTCCGGAAATAGTAAGGGACCGAGTGTCTAGTGAGATGGAGTAACTGAGGGAAATACATGTTAGGAAGAAAATGGTGTTAGGTAAATTGAAGGGATTAAAGGCAGATAAATCCCCAGGGCCAGATGGTCTGCATCCCAGAGTGCTTAAGGAAGTAGCCCAAGAAATAGTGGATGAATTAGTGATAATTTTTCAAAACTCTTTAGATTCTGGATTAGTTCCTGGGGATTGGAGGGTGGCTACTGGTCTATAATTCCCTGGTTTCTCTTTAAAAAAGGAAGGAGAGCGAAACTGGGAAATTATAGACTGGTAAGCCTGACATCGGTAGTGGGGAAAATGCTCGTGTCAGTTATCAAAGATGTGATAATAGCACATTTGGAAAGCGGTGAAATCACTGGACAAAGTCAGCATGGATTTGTGAAAGGAAAATCATGTCTGACGAATCTCATAGAATTTTTTGAGGATGTAACCAGTAGAGTGGATAGGGGAGAACCAGTGGATGTGGTATATTTGGATTTTCAAAAGGCTTTTGACAAGGTCCCACATAGGAGATTAGTGTGCAAACTTTTCAGTGGTAGACAGTGACTAGTGGGGTACCGCAAGGCTCAGTGCTGGGACCCCAGTTGTTTACAATATATATTAATGACTTAGATGAGGGAATTAAATGCAGCATCTCCAAGTTTGCAGATAACACGAAGCTGGGCGGCAGTGTTAGCTGTGAGGAGTATGCTAAGGTGATTTGGATAGGTTAGGTGAGTGGGCAAATTCATGACAGATGCAATTTAATGTGGATAAGTATTAGGTTATCCACTTTGGTGGCAAGAACAGGAAAACAGATTATTATCTGAATGGTGGCCGATTAGGAAAAAGGGAGGTGCAATGAGACCTGGGTGTCATTGTACACCAGTTATTGAAAGTGGGCATGCAGGTACAGCAGGCGATGAAAAAGGCAAATGGTATGCTGGCACTCATAGCAAGAGGATTCGAGTACAGGAGCAGAGAGGTACTACTGCAGTTGTACAAGGCCTTGGTGAGACCACACCTGGAGTATTGTGTGCAGTTTTGGTCCCCTAATCTGACGAAAGACATTACTGCCATAGATGGAGTACAAAGAAGGTTCACCAGATTGATTCCTGGGATGGCAGGACTTTCAAATGATGAAAGACTGGATCCAGTCAGCTTATACTCTCTGGAATTTAGAAGATTGAGCGGGGATGTGATTCAAACATATAAAATTCTAAAGGGATTGGACAGGCTAGATGCAGGAAGATTGTTCCTGATGTTGGGGAAGTCCAGAATGAGAGGTCACAGTTTGAGGATAAAGGGGAAGCCTTTTAGGACCGAGATGAGGAAAAACTTCTTCACACAGAGAGTGGTGAATCTGTGGAATTCTCTGTCTCAGGAAACAGTTGAGGCCAGTTCATTGACTATATTTAAGAGGGAGTTAGATATGGCCCTTGTGGCTAAAGGGATGGGGGGGAGGGGTATGAAGAGAAGACGGGTACGGGGTTCTGAGTTGGATGATCAGCCATGATGGTACTGAATGGTGGTGCAGGTTCGAAGAGCCCAATGGCCTACTCTGCACCTATTTTCTATGTTTCTATGTTTCTATGCTGTACGTTTCTATATTCTATGTTCTAAGTGCGACGATATTAACCAAATTTGGTGGATTATTAAGTGGAAAGGGACTTAAAGCAGCACGGTCCCTACACATGTACTGAGGAGTGAAGATGCGTCTAATGTAATGATGTACACTTCTCCAACCCTGCACTAATCCTGGACCGTTTTACAAAGTAGACGCTTGTAGACATTTTCATGCAAAGAATAGATACTGCCCAGAGAGAGGACGAAACAAAAACAGCTTTGGTGAGATAAGAGTTTTCAATATAAACTGGTTGAAGGGCATGCATTCTGAGATATTCATATAAGGAGTAGGGCTTGGATTTCTTTTAGTCACTGCAGAGCATACATGGTTGCAAACCGTTTAACCCCATGGCAAAGATTTAACTGCGTCTAGACTTGCGCTAACTCTGAGGTTTCTTTAAATACCATGACATCTCCCTTAATGATTCGTGAATTACGGCAAACTTACCAGGAGAAGAAATAGGAGATTCCTTTCCCAACCACCACCCCGTCCGCTTTCCCTGTTACTTCAGTGCCCAGACGCATACTGTACCCGCAGCACATCATTAGTAAATTCTTCACTGTTTTCTATGTATGCCACGCCGGATGCGAGACCGTTCATTCAGATTTACAACGAATTAAGTTATATATATATATAATTAAGAAGTTCAACAATCAATTTCTAAACTGACAAAAAAGTACTTTGGTTCTTTTGTAAGCTGAGCACCAATACTTTTGTCACTTGTGTTGCAGACATAGGAAGAGTATTGGCGGTAATTAGCCAGGGAGAGCAAAGCGGGGGCGGATGTACACGCACAGGGTGTTCTACTTTGGCATAGAGAGGTAGTACAGCATTATCTTCTTGAAAATGGCTGTAAAGTGACATTGGTATGATTCACATGGCTGCCCAGATGAATCATGTGGTCACCTGGAGAGAAAAGGAAGATATTTTGCAGTATATTGCCAATATCAAGGGAGATGGAAATACTGAGGTCCGAATATCCACTTGAGAAAACTCACAGACTTTTGTTCTTAAATCACCTATCGAGAACAAATGTCATGAGACCCCTCTGCATAAATATTGTATAAGATATGACTTCCATGCTAGCATTTCACTATTTTTGTAACCAGTAGCAGTTACTTAATACTCAAGTTGAATATACCCCACGACACTCTCACGTTACATTAGAATATTTCTGCGATCTTATTCACGCTGTGGGGTATATTTCCACTTCCGCAGCGCAACACAACAGTGGCCTGAGCACCAGTTCTTGAAAAAAATGGTTTCCTAATGTTCCAGCTCTGCTCACAAGCATTCAAAGCTTTCCAAAAAACTTCCGCCCAATTCAAAAATGTTTCTGACCAACCTTGTTACCGATAGAGAAGTGTTTCGATATCCCTCTAAATTTAAGATAGCCCCTTTTTGTTCCTAGCTCCTCCAACAGATGATACAATTTCTCTGCATTCATTTTATTGAATTAGTTTTAACACTGTAAACAATTTGATCACATCAATGAACCATTCTTTGTAATCAGGACAATACTAGTTCGTGATAAAATGAAGGAGCAGACTCGATGGGCCGAATGGCCGACTTCTGCTCCTTTGTCTTATGGTCGTATGGTCTTAGTTACACTTCCGCAACTCGTCTTTGAAGCCTAAATTCCTAATTCCGAGGCGGCACATGAAATTAGACCTTTTAAAAAGTAAAGGTTTATTTATAAGATAGGCTATTGACTTATAAAGTCAATTGGATCCGTAGTATTTCAGGTTCGAATTTGGTATTTTGTTCGTGAAATTAAACTCCAATTGAAGGAACTAACGTAACTGACCCCTGAATGTAAGTAAGAGTCTGCCATCTTCCTAAGCGATTTTTTAAACTTCTATTTTAATAAAGTTATTATTAGGAACAACTGCTGCAGGTAAATAAAACAAGAGTGACTTTAAGTCGACTCTGGATCTCTAATGTGTAAACAGTAAAACTGAACTTGCAATAAGCCGTTCGAATAATTAGCTGTGCTAGACAACATTCGCCGACATCCGTCTCCGACACTATTGTGATCAGTACCGTTGTTCCTTTGGAAATAATGTTACAAAACTGAAAGCAACATAAGAGACTTGACTAGTAAACATGCCCTGGTGTGGGTGATGTATTCAGGTTAAATCTGTGATACCTTAGATACCTTGTACCTCTAAAGCTGAATGGGGGAAGAAGTTGAAGAAGAAGTGGTATCTACTGTACTGGCTAATCAACTACTGTGCAATGCAGAGACTGATGCAGTGGTCTGTCGTAGAGCCTTTCACAGAAGTGAGACAGCATCTGAGCTTCTATCGTCTCTTAGAGTTTACACGAACTCAAAGACTCCCTCCTCCCATCTCCTCTCAGGAAAGTAATGAACTGAAAGTAACCGTTAGGCCTAACTCGAACTCATACAACACAGTACTGATTACAGAAATCTATTAAGAATAGAACTGACCGTTTGAAAATCAGTTCAAAATTTGTTAATGTTTGTTAAAGTTAATATTATCATTCTAAACCCCTGTGTACCTTCAATAGACCGATTTTGCGTTAATTTCATAACCTGAAGATCGGCATCAGAATCAGATTGAATTTCACTGACGTATGTCGTGAAATGTGTTGTTTTGCCGCAGAAGTACATTGAAATGCATAATAATAAAACGATAAATTACAATCAGAAGTATATATAAAAAAGAAAAATAAATTAATTCGTGCAAAATGAGAGGGAAATACTGAGGTGGTGTCCATTTGCAATAAAATAATTTGCAATAAAAGGGGACATTAAAGTTTCACAAGAATGACGTTATTCCCAACCTCTACCGAGCACTTGTCCACTGCCATTCACTTCAATGATGAATGATAAATAAAAGCAGTTTTAAAACTAATATTTTCCTTAGCTAGGCACAGTGCAACTTGTCTGAGCAACATTTGCTCTACAGCGACATCTGTAGTCTGGCAGCGAACTACAGCTCAGAGAACGACTCACAAGAAACAGCTGCAGAAGTGAAACATGGTTTATACGTCAAACTAAACAACAAATTTATGACAGCTGAAAACCCTTGGGTTTCGCAACTGTCTGCTGAATGTTGCTTAAAGAATGACCGGCCGGAAGAGGCTGCTTTTGCTCTGCTATGACACACAATTTTGTTTTATCCATGCATGCAAAAAGTGCAAGTACTGTCGATTGCTGACGGTTTCAATTAAACGACTCTATAAATCTTCCTTAACAAAGTTAGAGTTTTCTTATAACGAGATATGGCGTCATGATTGCAACCTGCCGAGATTTTACTTGTACGTTTTCCATTACCAACTCACTTCCCGCGAATTGCGTTGACTTGTCACTTTGAAACTACATGGTTATGTCTTAATTGCGGGCTGTCACTTACAGTTTACTAAAATGGTCACCTGTGATTTAGGGGGCTGGGGTTGGCTGTAGTAAGCGTGATCCCACAGTTTCTGGGACCACAGAAAGCTTTGAGTCGCGCGGTGTCCATGCCGGTAGGCATCCCTGTGTTGAAGGTATACCCGCAGAATAAAACGGGTAGTCGAGAAAACTGATCTCTGTACAACCACACTTGCACACCGGGGAGAGACTGCATGATGCATAATCATGGCAATAGATTAACAACTATCAAATAGATAAAGGGAAATGCATAGTTTGATAGACTGAAAAAAATCCAAGAAAAAAATTGCACTCGCTAGTTTTATTTACTGAACTTTTAAACATATGTACCTGAAATCCATTACAGTTTATAGGCTTCAAAAAGTTCAAGGTAAATTTACGGTCCAAGTGTATATACGTCTATATATATATCATTATATATGTACACACACACACCTGAGATTCATTTTCTTGCGGGCATTCACAGCAAATACAAGAAATACAATAGAATCAATGAAAGACCGCACCCAACAGACGGACAAATGATCAAAAGACAGCAAACAGAGCGAATACAAAACTAAAAATAAGAAATAATAAATAAGCACTAATTATCGATAATATTAGATGAAAAGTCATTGAAAGTGGGTCCATAGGCTGTGGGAACAGTTCAGTGATGGAGCGAGTGTGGTTATCCCCTTTGGTTTAAGAGCCTTAAGGTGAAGGGGTAATAACAGTTCATGGTATATATTAACTACTTGAGAGCATGCTTCGCTGAAGAAGTTTAATTGAAACGTAAACCGCTCCTTCCCAACTAACCACACCGCTCTTGCCCTGGTATTCGAGAACATGGTACAAATGTGGAAACTCGGGACTGAATTATCCCATCCGGAGCTTCCGCATTCGAAGTATCCTGCAACTTTCCGGTGGCGGAAGAGACGCCAGCTAGGGCGAGCAGGGCGGAGGTAACTTTTCTGACCTGGCCAGCGCGGAGAAAGAAGGAACCTTGCTCAAAAGGTAGTTACAGGTTTAAGAGAAACACCGAACTGGGTAATAAATCATTCTGGGATTTGAATCGTCCTAGTTCAATCAATTAAGTTTAAGCCCCCCATAACTTTTGAGTTATGTTTTTAAAATAACTCGCTGCGTTTTCTATAGCAGTCCTCTAACTCTGAACAAATTATCACCTTACGTTGAAATTTCAATTGCTACCCAGTTATTTAGATTTCTTTCTTGATTTTAGCTTAATGCTGTCTCTTCTCTCCCGATTAAAGATTCGCAATTCGTCTGATTCTTCCTTTAAGCTCGCATTTACGAGAACTGCGCTCTGTTCGGATGCAACGGGGGAGCGCTTTATTTTGTAAACAATCGCAGGCTGTCTGGAGTGTCTGTCAACAGCTCGCTTTGCCGAAGGGCTTCCTGTAACCACAGCGTCTCACCCCGGGCTTGCGAGCGGCGAGATCCGAATACCTCCACGCCGTGTGCGACAAGTTACTGGCGCTCGGTACAGCTACGCTTAGAGCCCCATCGATCGCGCGACTTCCATTTAAAGGCAAAAAGTTACAGTGGAAAGCAAACCCAGTTGGGGTTATAATGAAGTGTAAAACTCCAATTATTCAATGTTGCGGTGTATTCGAAAGTATGGCTGAAAAGGCACACATCACTCTCCCCGTCTGATACGAGCGGGGATCTCACCTCCCTGTACCTAGTATGACCAAAGGATGCTTTCACTGAAAGAACCCCTGCCTCGCCCCCGGGCCGGCTGCGGTACTTATTAAGGGTCTATAAGGATAAATTGAGAGCTGTACTTACGGGAATGAGCGGTTGCTATACACGCCCACAAGCTGATGAATAAGGAGACGGCAAAGGACAGCTTGATACCAGCGAACGAATCCATTTTCAAACAAGATCGAGTGGTACAGACAGAGCGAGAGAGAGAGAGAGAGAGCGCGATCAGGACAGCAACTCCCCGCTCCTCGTCACCTCAGCACGCATCTGAGTTCCTTCTCTCCTCTTTCCTTCCTCTCTCTCTCTTCTCTCCCCCACCCCTCCCTCCCTCTCTTTCCTCTCAATTTTGCCTCCTCCTCCTCCTCCCCCTTCGAACCAGCTGCTGCTTCACGCCATCCCGCCGCTACACGTTCTGCTGCGCTAGGCTGTGTATACCCAGAATCACGGACGTAGAACGAACAGATGCAAGTAGCAGCTCCCGAGGAGGGGTGAGAGGTGACGAACGGTCCCTCGGCGCGTCGGTTCAGTTTTTTTACACGGTCCTCAGAAACACACGAGCGCCTCTTCCGCCCACAGGTTACTTCAGTACTTTACTGGACACCGTTGATTGAGGAAATCTCTGAAGGGAAGGTGGAGGGGAGGACGAACAAAAGAGGCAGGATTTCTCCTATAAACCCATTGAAATATATTTAACTCAAGGATGAACAGTAACTGATCTCAATATTTCATATGGTGTATGTTGTTGTGAATTATGGAAAGAATCGTGGGTATTATTATCCTATTTAAATGTTCACAAATGATTTATTGATTATTAATTAATTGTCGTTCCCCTTCGATTGTGTGTGATTAGATTACTTACGTCGATGGTGGCATTTTAGAGTCCGGCGGGAAACAGCTTAAACTGAGATTTGCAGTGGTTAAATCGCAAACCAGAGCAATAACTTTTATTTCTTGTTCCTAGCATGGCCCGTGTGTCCAAACCTTTCCGCGAGAACGTTAACAAATTAAAACTGACTTGAGGGGGACTGGGAGTGTGTGAGCATTGGTTTATTCCCTCACTTAACTCTGACCGCCGACCTTTAGTTTGCAACTAATCTGTTTACAATCAATATTCATAGAATAGTGTCACTGAGTTTACCAATGTGTCTAAGGAACACCCTGCTTAATTCACCAGCCACCCCGCAGCCGAAGGAGTTCCGGTATCTGAGAGCAAATGTGGTCAACAACTGATAGAGATTCATCATCTCCATTTATCGTAAATGTTCTCAAGGACATTGATTACTTCCGAGCTCCGGAGACTGTTTCGCCGGTCTGTTCGAACTATCCTGAAGCTGGCAAGATGTTGTTCAGCGAGGAAGCGCGGAGCTGGACTGTACTTGGATGGTGTTAAGGCTGCGGAATCCTGGGCCGCGAGCTTCATGTCGCTGACGGGAATCCGGCTGCAAATTCTTGGTCCGTCCGCTATCGGAGTTTCTGCACGGCCACGGACCGAGTAGGATAAAACAGCATTGAAAGTTGGTCAGTATTGCTTGAAACTTTTGTTTTATTTTTAAGACACAGCGCAAAATATTCAGCCTAAGCTGCTCGGCAAGAAACTCTCGTTAAATGACAACAGAGTCCACGTGTTAATGTAAACGCATTACTCCGCAATTCATCGAAGGGATATCGATGGAACGTGATCAGCTGAGCGGCTGCCTGTTCCGTGTCAAGGTAGATCACTGTGTTATGACAGACACATATTAGTGAGATCAGTACGCCACTCGGGACAGGCGGCGGTGCCACGCATCGGGAATCGCCTCTTGCGCGTTCAACCAATTCGTTTTAGAACTGCGCTGCATTCATCATTTCCAGATCTATGTGCAAAAATAAAATCCGGCTGGTTGCAAACTAAAGAAAAGCAAATCGCCAAGTTACGCATATGTAACACCGGCAGATCGTCAGTACGTTCAATACATTTTCATCCTTAACTCTGCCGGCTATTGTTACAAAATACAGATTAATTAATGAGAGGCAGGTATCTCATTACAAACTGCTTGAAGCATTGCTGCACTTAAACTGAGGAGAACCGGTCGATTGTCGGCATCACTGCTGTCTGAGCCATTGCTGACAGCTAGGGAAACTAACTAGGCATAGTTAGAGTACAGTAATTGGGATTAGGCGGAGAAGTGTGATTGCCGGGGTTATTGCTCAAAACTGCGGTAAATATGCACAGCGATTAATGATAAATTATCTCTCCATATAGCTGAAGGCATGCAGCAGTTTCCCAAGGATTGCCATTCAATGTTTATACCAACAGCGGGTTAAGTGGATTGCTTCCGCACCTCCATGATACGGTATATCAGGATGGGAGACTACAGAACGACTCATTATCTGCACCTCGCCGCGGACAAGCATGGCCGGTTCGTCATCGTCTGTTCGTTCATTAATACCACTCACCCTCTACACCTTTCTTCACTGCCCTTCAGCACTGTCCAATTTAAATAACCCGAACGCTCAATTGTGAGATCTTTTACCATTTTTTAGTTGAAGGATGTTTCAAGACATTGCTCTGTGTTCAAGTTGCAGGATGAAAGTTGTCTCACCCGTGACCAAAAGGATTAAAAATATTATTGACGTATTGCTCAGTAGAAGTGAATTTTATCTTCATACAGTCGGAGTTCAGCGTCAATACACACAAAAAAACTTTGCCCCATATTTCTCTTAATTCTCTTTCCAGAACCAGCACCGTCAGACTGGATAACAGCTTCTTCCCCCAGGCTGTTAGACGCCCTAACACCCTGACACCCTGCTGCCACCCGACACACAATTACAGCCGGTCAAAAAGACTTTTTCACCCCCCCCACACACACACACTCAGCCCCTAACTCACTGACACAATCTCATCCTGCACAGGTCACTTTTAATCTTTTATTGCTACTGTTTCACATATTTATACAACTGTGTTTTATCATAATAGTGCCAGTAACATTTTCTGTCTTCCCTAAACATACACCTTACAATTTATGTCAATCTTATGTCAGCCTGTCAATCTTCAAGCCATGCCACTCAGGGACTTGTGCTAATATTATTTTGTGACTGTATGCACTGCATCTTAACTATATGTGCAGTGAATGTGTGATGTACTATACAGTGGCATGCAAAAGTCTGGGCACCCCTGGTCAAAATTTCTGTTACTGTGAATAGTTAAGTGAGTAGAAGATGAACTGATCTCCAAAAGTAATAATGATCAAGATGAAACATTCTTTTCAACATTTTAAGCAAGATTACTGCATTGTTTTTGTTTTGTACAATTTTAGAGTGAAAAAAAAAGGAAAGGAGCACCATGCAAAAGTTTCGGCACCCCAAGAGATTTGAGCTCTCAGATAACTTTTACCAAGGTCTCAGACCTTAATTAACTTGTTAGGGCTATGGCTTGTTCAGAGTCATCATTAGGAAAGGCCAGGTGATGCAAATGTCAAAGTTTTATAAATACCCTGACTCCTGAAACCTTGTCCCAACAATCAGCAGCTGCCTAGCACTCTGAAAATTAAAATAAGTGATGCCCACAAAGCAGGAGAAGGCTATAAGAAGATAGCAAAGCATTTTCAGGTAGCTGTTTCCTCAGTCCGTAACATAATTAAGAAATGGCAGTTAACAGGAACGGTGGAGATCAAGTTGAGGTCTAGAAGACCAAGAAAACTTTCCGAGAGAACTGTTCATAGGATTGCTAGAAAGGCAAATCAAGACCCCCGTTTCACTACAAAAGACCTTCAGGAAGATTTAGCAGACTCTGGAGTGGTAGTGCACTGTTCTACTATGCAGCGATACCTGAACAAATATGACCTTCGTGGAAGAGTCATCAGAAAAAAACCTTTCCTGCATCCTCACCTCAAAATTCAGTGTCAGAAGTTTGCAAAGGAACTTCTGAACAATTTGGAAACAAGTCCTATGGACAGATGAAGTTAAAATAGAACTTTTTGACTGCAATGACCGAAGGTATGTTTGGAGAAAAAAGGGTGCAGAATTTCATGAAAAGAATGCCTCTCCAACTGTTAAGCACGAGGGTAGATTGATCATGCTTTGGGCTTGTGTTGCAGCCAGTGGAATGGGGAATATTTCACTGGTAGAAGGAAGAATGGATTCAATTAAATACCGGTAAATTCTGGAAGCAAACATTACACTGTCTGTAAAAAAGCTGAAGCTGAAAAGAGGATGGCTTTTACAACAGGATAATGATCCTAAACACACCCCCAAATCCACAATGAGCTACCTCAAGAGGCGGAAGCTGAAGGTTTTGCCATGGCCCTCACAGTTCCCTGATCTGAACATTATCAAAAATCTGCGGATAAACCTCAAAAGAGCAGTGCATGCAAGACAGCCCAAGAAAGAATTGAAAGACTCTTAGCTGACTACAAAAAGCGTTTACAAGCTGTGATACTTGCCAAAAGGGGTGTTACTAGGTACTGACCATGCAGGGTGCCCAAACTTTTGTTTTGGGCCCTTTTCCTTTTTTGTTATTTTGAAACTGTAAAAGATGGAAATAAAAAAAGTAATCTTGCTTAAAATATTAAAGAAATGTATCATCTTTAATTTTATGCCTTTTTGAAATCAAGTCATCTTTTATTCGCTTAGCTATTCACAGTAACAGAAATTTTGACCAGGGGTTCCCAAACTTTTGCATGCCACTGTATGTACTGTGGTTGGCACCTTGGCCCCCAAGGAATAACATTTTGTTTAGCTGTATACATGTGTATGGTTAAATGATAATAAACTCAAACTTGAACTTGATAGGATGTGCCACTAGGCTGAAGTACAGTTTCTACCCTGCTGTTTTAAAACTATTGAATTGTTTCCTAGTGTAATAAGATGGACTCGTGATCTCACAATCCACCTTGTCTAATCTTGCACCTTATTGTCTTCCTGCACTGTACTTTATCTGTAGCTATTACACTTTAATTCTGCATTCTGTTTTTGCTTTTTCTTGTACTACCTTAATGAATTGTGTAATGAATTGATCTGTATGACAAGTGTGCACGTCAAGCTTTTCCCTGTAACCTGATACATGTGAGAATAATACACCAATTCCAAGGATCTCCTGAGAACGTAGGCTCTTACAGAGGTCTGTTTAGACAGTCTGGAGTGGAGGAGCAGCTGCAGGGTGAAGACACAAGAGATTCTACTGATGCTCAAGGTCTCTTCACCTTTTTGCTGTTTCACTGTTCAATATTATCAGGGATTCTTCAACTTTCTTGTCCATTCTCCTGCCTTCTTTTGACCTCTCTCCATAACCTCTCCCCTATTTCCTTACTGCCTCAAAGTATTAAAATGCGAGAAATAAAATTCTGCAGAAGCTGGAAACTGGCAAAAAAAGACTGAAAATTCTAGAAGCACTCAACAGGTCAGGCAGCATCTGTGGAGAGACTTAACAATGGAGATGCAAGACACTTCATCAGAGCAGGTAAAGAGAGAAAAAGTGACAAAATCAAACACATTTTCCTTCTTTTCTAGGTCTGATGAGTGATATTCATGCTGAATTTTTAACACTGGTATAGGTTTACATTTGTCACATGTGCCAAAATACAGGGGGAAAAAAAGCTTTTGATGCCACCTGGACAGATCATATAGTAAAAATGTAAGCAGAATACAGAATATAATATTGTAATTGCAAAATATATGTAGTGCAGAAAGACAAATAAAAGGCAAAGGCTGATACAAGGCAGGCTGGGAGATCAAAAGTTCATCTTTTAGCATATGAGAGGTTTGTTCAAGACTCTGGTAACAGTAGAATAGAAACTGTACTTGAGTTTGTTAGTCCATGATATCAGGGTTCTGTATCTTCTACCTGATGGGAAAGGGAAGAAGAGAGAATGATTGGGTTAGGTGATGTCCCTGATAATATTTGCTGCTTTTCCCAAGGCAGCAGGAAGTGTAGTTAGATTCAGTGGAGGAAAGGCTGCTTTTCATGATAGCTTGGGCTGTGTTCACAACCCTCTGCAATTCCATTCCGTCTTGGGCAGAACAATTTTCATACCAAGCCATGGTACTTACAGATAGGATGCTTTTAATAGTGCAGCAGTGACAATTTGTAAGAGTCATCGGGAATACGCCAAAGTTTCTATTTCCATAGATGCTGATTGACCTGCCGAGTGTTTCCAACATCTTCTGTATTTATTCCAGTCAGAAGTACAGTTGAGCCCTTTGTTTCCCATGTCTCCTCTGCAGTTTAATGTTTCCCGGAGTCACAGGAGTTGTTTTAGGCCATTGTTAACTTCCACAAAATGTTCATTTATCCATGTGCTGTCATGTCAAAGATAGAGATGTTGATGTGAAAATGGAGCAGAATACACAGTGGTAGAAAATACCAGAACCTGGATTGATTTCTAAAAGAGATTTCGGTGAATATTATAACAGAGCCCTGTCATTACATTTTCACAAGTGATTTTGCGGTGTTGATGATAGCTAAGATTTTGATCTGGAGTGACCTTTTGCCTTTCATGCAAGGAGAAGCCAACCTATTTGCACTATTCCTTGCTATGTCATCAATTCAATGCCTGAAATTCAATCATCATCGCAAAAGCAGAGCAAATAGCTCTTTACACAGTAAAATACATTATCATATCAGACCCTCCCTGCATATTATACACTCAGCGGCTGCTTTATTAGGTACACCTGTACACCTGCTCCTATTTAATCAGCCAATCGTGTGGCAACAACTCAATGCATTAGAGCATGCAGACATGTTCAAGAGGTTCAGTTGTTGATCAGAACAAACATCGGAATGGGGAAGAAATATAATCCAAGTAAAGTTAATTGTGGAATGATTCTTGGTGTCAGATGAGATGGTTTGAGTACCTCAGAGACTGCTGATTTCCTGGGATATTCACACACAACATTCTCTGGAACTTACAGAGAATAGTGTGAGAAACAAAGAAAAGATCCAGTGAGTAACAGTTCTGTGGGTGAAAATGCCTTGTTAATGAGAGAGGTCAGGAGAGAATGGCCCACTGGTTCAAGCTGACAGGAAGGCGACGATAACTCAAATCGCCATGCATTACAACAGCTGTGTGAAGAGTATCTTTGAATGCACAACATGGCAAACCTTGAAATGGATGGACTACTGCAGCAGAAGACCACAAATATACACTCTGTGGCCATTTCATTAGGAACACGGATAATGTATTTGATAGAGCTTGTATTCATTGAGTAATAATAGGTTCCAAGGGTATATTTAAAGCAGAGATTGATAGATTCTTGACTAGTAAGGCTGTCAAAGGTTATGGGAAGAAGGCAGGAGACTGGGGTAGAGAGGGGTAACAAATCAGCCATGATGGATGGTGGAGCAGACTTGATGGGCCGAATGGCACAATTCTACTCCCATCTCATGGATATACATATGTAAGGGTTAAGAATTTTTGAAGGGAATGTTCTCGCACTGTATTTCTGGATTTCAACTATCCGACTCATTCTTCTTCAAATTCCTTCTAAATGCCCAACACCCTACTTACCTATGCCCTTTGGTTTTCAACAAACTTGCCAAAGGGAAACATCTCTCACTATCTACCTTATATATTCCTTTTATAATTTTGTATATTTCAATCAGGTCACCCCTCAGCCTTCTCCACATCTAATACAACAAGCCCAGTGTATTTATTCTCTCTTCAGTACTGAAATGCGTCATCCTATGAATATCATCTGCATGCTCTCCAACGCAATCACACTATTCCTATTGTATGTACAACAGAAGTGAAACACCTCTCCAGCCAATATTTTAGATAGTAATTATAGCACAACCTTCAGATTAATGATGGCATGTTTTCTGTATTCCTTCCTCTTATCTATCTGTGATGCTGCATTTATGATCCTAAAACATGTACACCAGAATCCCTCTGTTCCAGAGAACTTGATGCATACATTGTGTATATTCTCAGCTTATAAATCTTCCCAAGATGTGTTACCATACATTGTTCAGTACAAAATTCCATTTTCCCAATTCATCACTATTGTTTGTAGGTGAAGACCGCACATTACACTATGTACAACAGCCCACATTTGTTTTCTGTTTATTCAGAGATACGGCACGGGAGCAAACCCTTCCAGCTCAAGGAGTCCACATTTCCCATTCAAATCCTGTGTCAAAGCAATATGTCTTTGAATGTGGGAGGAAAACAGGGCAACTGGAGGAGATCTATACGGTCACAAAGAGAACGTACAAACCTAAAATGCTGGCACTTATTAACTTGTCCTCTGTGAACATATTAATGATGACTTCCACATTCACATCCATATCATTAATACATGTAACAAACAGCACTAATTCATTTGGTCTACCACTGGTACCAGGCTCCCAGTCACAAACACTATTTTTGTCTGTCACCCTCTGCCATCTGTTATAAAGTAAATGTTAGAACCAAATTGACATATTGTCACTGGCGTTCCGGGCAGCAATGAAGATCCTCTATCTCTGGTAGTGTTCAAGGCTTCCTTTGTCGTGTCAATAGCCCTGTTTTCACTATTATCAGTTATGCATGTACTGGGTGGAGACTCAGGAATTCTGCCGCACTCTGATGTAGAAGGATTATCCATTGCTGTTTCCATAACTGTTTTAGAAACATAGAAACATAGAAAACCTACAGCACAATACAGGCCCTCGCCCACAAAGCTGTGCCAAACAAATCAGACAAAAGGGTAAGTAACATAGAAACATAGAAAACCTACAGCACAATACAGGCCCTACAGCCCACAAGGTTGTGCCAAGCATATCAGACATAAGGGTAAGTAATATTGCTGAAAGAAGCATAGAAACATTCAAACATAGAAAACCTACAGCACAATACAGGCCCTTCGGCCCACAAAGTTTTTACCTTAGAAATTAGTAGGCTTACCTATAGCCCTCCATTTTTTCTAAGCTCCATGTACCTATCCAAAAGTCACGTTAAAGACCCTATCGTATCTGCCTCCACCACCGTTGCTGGCAGTCCATTCCACGCACTCACCACTGTCTGGGTAAAACACTTACCTCTGACATCTCCTCAGTACCTACTCCCCAGCACCTTAAACCTGTGTCCTCTTGTGGCAACCACTTCAGCCCTGGGAAAAAGCCTCTGATTATCCACACAATCAATGCCCCTCATCATCTTATACACCTCTATCAGGTCACCTCTCATCCTCCATCGCTCCAAGAAGAAAAGACCAGGTTCACTCAAACTATTCTCATAAGGCATGCTCCCCAATCCAGACAACATCCTTGTAATTCTCCTCTGCACCCTTTCTATGCCTTCCACATCCTTCCTGTAGTGAGGAAACTAGAACTGAGCATAGTACTCCAAGTGGGGTCTGACCAGGGTCCTATATAGCTGCAACATTACCTTTTGGCTCCTAAATTCAATTCCACGATTGATGAAGGCCAATACACCGTATGCCTTCTTAACCACAGAGTCAACTTGCGCAGCTGCTTTGAGCATCCTATGGACTCGGACCCCAAGATTCCTCTAATCCTCCACACTGCCAAGCGTCTTACCACTAATACTATACCCTGCCATCATATTTGACCTACCAAAATGAACTACTTCACAGTTATCTGGGTTGAACTCCATCTGCCACTTCTCAGCCTAGTTTTGCATCCTAACAATGTCCTGCTGTAACCTCTGACAGCCCTCCACACTGTCCACAGCACCTCCAACCATTGTGTCATCAGCAAACTTACTAACCCATCCCTCCACTTCCTCATCCAGGTCATTTATAAAAATCACGAAGAGTAAGGGTCCCAGAACAGATCCCTAAGGCACACCATTGGTCACTGACCTCCATGCAGAATATGACCTGTCTACAACCACTCTTTGCCTTCTGGGGCAAGCCAGTTCAGGATCCACAAAACAATGTCCCCTTGGATCCCATGCCTCCTTACTTTCTCAATAAGCCTTGCATGGGGCACCTTATCAAATGCCTTGCTGAAATCCATATACACTACATCTACTGCTCTTCCTTCATCAATGTGTTTAGTCACATCCTCAAAAAATTCAATCAGGCTTGTAAGGCACGACCTGCCCTTGACAAAGCCATGCTGAATATTTCTAATCATATTCTACCTCTCCAAATGTTCATAAATCCTGCCTCTCAGGATCTTCTCCGTCAACTTACCAACCACTGAGGTAAGATCTACTGGTCTATAATTTTCTAGGCTATCTCTACTTCCTTTCTTGAATAAAGAAACAACATCCGCAACTCTCCAGTCCTCCAGAACCTCTCCCGTCCCCACTGATGATGCAAAGATCATCATCAAAGGCTTAGCAATCTCCTCCCTCACCTCCCACAGTAGCCTGGGGTAAATCTCATCCGGTCCTGGTGACTAATCCAACTTGATTCTTTCCAAAAGCTCCAGCACATCCTTTTTCTTAATATCTACATGCTCAAGCTTTTCAGTCTACTGCAAATCATCACTACAACCAAGATCCTTTTCTACAGTGAATACTGAAGTAAAGTATTCATTCAGTACCTCTGCCATTTCCTCTGGTTCCATACATACATTCCCACTGTCACATTTGATAGGTCCTATTATTTCACGTCTATCCACTTGCTCTTCACAGACTTGTAGAATGCCTTGGAGTTTTCCTTAATCCTGCCCGCCAAGGTTTTCTCATGGCCCCTTCTGGCTCTCCTAAATTCCTTCCTAATCTCCTTCCTATTAGCTTTATAATCTTCTAGATCTCTAACATTACCTAGCTCTCTGAACCTTTTGTAAGCTTTTCTTTTCTTCTTGACTAGATTTATTACAGCCTTTGTACACCACTGTTCCTGTACCCTACCATATCTTCCCTTCTCATTGGAACGTACCTATGCAGAACTCCACACAACTATCCCCTGAACATTTGTCACATTTCTTCTGTACTTTTCCCTGAGAACATCTGTTTCCGATTTAAGCTTCCAATTTCCTGCCTGATAGCCTCATAATTCCCCTTACTCCAATTAAACGCTTTTCTAACTTGTCTTTACAATGCAATTGTAAAGGAGATAGAATCTCCAAAATGCTTTCCCACTGAGAGATCTGACACCTGACCAGGTTCATTTCCCAATACCAAATCAAGTACAGTCTCTCCTCTTGTAGGCCCGCTTCGCTGCCAATGCTACTGTGTGGTAACCGGAATCTCTGGAGCAGAAGGTCCTGAATCCTCGGCTTTGCTTGTTTTGGCAGCCGGGGCTAGGTCGAAGGCACTCAATAGAGGATGGCGCTCAGGTAGCTGTATCGGAGGGGCTGGTTGGAGGCTTGAAGTTTTCGGATGGACAGACTTGGTGTCGGCTGTGGTCAGCTGCTTCCAAGGCATCGGCAGTTGTCGGTGCCTTGGGGGTTTATGGCAGGGAGTTTCTCCCTTTTGCTGCCGCTATCGAGGACTCGGGAGTCGATCGGGACTTTGAGACTTTTTTTTACCGTGCCCATGGTCTGTTCTTTATCAAATTATGGTGTTGTTTTGCACTGCTGTAACTATATGTTATAATTATGTGGTTCTGTCAGTGTTAGTCTTTGGTTTGTCCTGTTTTCTGTGATATCACTCTGGAGGAACATTGTATCATTTCTTAATGCATGTATGCATTTCTAAATGACAATAAAAGAGGACTGAGTGTTCTCATAATCATAAACTAATCTACATATTGTGTCAAGAAACCTTCCTGAACACACCTAACAAACTCCACCCCATGTAAACCCCTTGCTCTAGGGAGATGCTTCAGGTTGTTAGCCCTGAGCTGAACCCCTGAGCTGGAGGACTGGTAGAGCACTTTTAGTCTGACCTCTGCCCTTTGAGCTGTTTGACATGGGTGACCCTACCAAGAGCCAAAGCATAAAGCCCTGACTCCAGCCAACAAAACCCTCTGGGTTATTGAAACACTCAAGCCTCCAAATCCTACATCAAGGTTATGGTCCTCTTGGAGGATCAAGGACCAACTTTATTCGCCAGACACCTTTACATGTATGAGGAATTTGCTGTGGTGTGCTGGTCAGGGCTCAACATACTACAGAAAACAACAATATTCAACAATAAAATGTGCATAAATAAATAAACACCAGCATGCATTTACAATGTAAACAGCATTATAAACTGTGGTTTTAAAATGCCTATAGCAGTTATGGGGGTAATAGATAGAGGGAGGAGGAGGCTCCAGTATGCTGTGGTTTTCGCTCTCCTTTATTACCCTCTTGAACTTTAGATATTATAAAATGCTTCGGGATTTGCCTTAATCTTGCTCACCGGTGCTATTCTGTGCACTCTCTTGACCTGCCGAATTACACAGTTTAAGAATGCTGCTCTCAAAACTTGCTGTCCTCATTGGTGCTTCCTCTGTTTTCAGATTCAACCATTCCATAAATCATTTTTATTTCTTTATCCGACCCTTGATAGTCCCTTGGTGAAAATTGAGGTAAGTAGCAGTATGTGGAACAAACAGTAGATATTTAGAATACTTTACATTTTCACTCCTCAGCTGTGACTACCCCTGGGAAAACCAGCATTTCTTGAATTCTTCATTCTGGTAATCTATCTTCTCGAACACGTGCTGAAGGTACTCCCAACATTCTACTTGTTGTATACTCTAGGATTCTAACTCATGAACAATTTAACAAGTACATGTCACTCAAGATTAGAGTTCAAAGTTCAAGTTCAAAGTAATTTATCAGCAAAGTCCATATATGTCACCTGAGGTACATTTTCTTGTGGGCATTCACAGTAGAGCAAAAAGAAAGTAGATCAATGAAAAACCACACACGAAGACTGACAAGCAAGCAGTGTGCAAAAGATGATAAACTGTGAAAATACAATTAAGTAAGTAAGTAAATAAATAAATAAATAAATAAATAAATAAATAGACACCTGAATAAATAAATAAATAGATGCCATACAATAAACTCAAGAACGTCTGCAGATGCTGGAAATCCAAAGCAATATATACATGTTCGAACGGGAATGGGAATTAAAATGTTGGGCTGCTTTTGGTGGGTGGTGGAGTAAAGGTGCTTGACGAAGCGGTCATGCAGCGTCCACGGAAATTAATGTACCGTTGATATTCTGGGCCAAGATCCTTCTTCAAGACTAAAAGGAAGGGGGAAACCGTCATAATAAAAAGATGGATGTGGGGAAGAAGAATAGCTAGAAGGTGACAGGGGGGTGGGAAAAGTAAAGGACCGGAGATGAAGGAATCTGATAGGAGAGGAGAGTAGACAATAGGGGAGAGGAGAAAAGGAGAGAAACCTGGGGAAGGGGGCAGTAATAGGCTGGTGAGAAGAGTCAGAGGCCAGAGTAGGAAATAAAAGAAAAGGGGAGGAGGAGGGATTTTTTTATTGGATTGAGAAATCCATATTCATACCATAAGGTTGGAGGCTATCAAGATGGAATATAAGGTGTTGCTCCTCTACCCTGAGGGTAGCCTCATCATGGCACAAGAAGAGGCAATGGACCAACATGTTAGATTTGGAATGGGAATCGGAATTAAAATGTTGGGCTATCAGGAAGCTCTGCATTTGGCAGATGGAGCAGAGGTGCTTGATGAAGCGGTCCTTCAATTTGTGATGGGTCTCACTAATTCAGGAGGAGGCTGTGTTGGGAGCACCTGATGTGATAGACAACTCTATCAGGTTCACAGGTGAAATGCTGCCTCACCTGGATGGACGGCTCGGGGCCCTGAATGGAGGAGAAGGAGGAGGTGAAAGGTCAGGTATAACACTTCGGCAACTTGCAGGATTAAGTGGGAGGGAGAATAGTGGGGTGGAATAAATAAAAAAGGGAATCATGAAGGGAACAATCCCTGTGGAAATTGGAGAGGGGGTTGGACTTTAAAATGTGTTTGATAGTAGGATTCTTTTGGAGATGATGGACGTTGAAGAGAATGATGTGTTAGACGGGGAGGCTCATGGGGTGGTAGACAAGGACAAGATGAACTCTATCACTGTTAAGGAAGTGGGAAGATGTGTGAGTGCATGTGCCTGGGAAGTGGAGGAGATGTGGATGAGAGCAGCATCAATGGTGGAGGAAAGGAAACCTCGATCTTTGAAGGAGTTCAATATCTCTCATGTCGTGGAAAAGAAAGCGTAATCCCTGGAACAGATGTGGTGGAGACAAAGAAAATGAGTACAGAAGATAGGATGGGAAGAGGTTTAGTCAAGATAACCATGGGAATCGATAGATTTATAAAAGATGCTAGTCAACACTTTGACTCCAGAGATAGAAGAAGAGAGATTGAGAAGGGGAAGGGGGGTGTCAGAAATGGACCAAGTGAATTTAAAGGCAGCATCGAAGTTGGCGGCAAAGTTGGTGAAACTGATGAGCTCAGCATGAAGCTGCATCAATGTGCAGGAAAAGTTGGGAAGCATTACCGGGGAAGGCTTTGAACATGGACTGTTCTACATTGCCAATGAAAAGGCATGCACAGATGAGCCTATAGCTACTGATCAAGTTTGGAGGAAGTGGGAGAGGCCAAAGGAGAAACTGTTGAGAATGAGGACCTGTTCTGCCAGATGGAGGAGAGTGGTGGTGGGAAACTGGTTGGTTCTTATATTGAGAAAGAAGCAGAGAGCTTTAAGGGGAATTGAATTGTGTAGGGACTGGACATCCATGGTAAAAATCAGGTAGTCAGGGACAGGGAATTGAAAGTTAATGAACTGATTGAGAGCATGAGAAGGGTCATGGATGTAAGTGGGAAGGGATTCAACCAAGATTGATAGAATGGAGTCGAGGTAAGAGGACAAGAGTTCAGTGGGGCAGGAGCAGGCAGAGACAATAGGCTTGTGGATCTCGGATAGGAGATAGAAGTGAGCAGTGTGAGGAAAGGAAACTTTGAGTTTGATGACAGTGGATAGGAGTTCTCCAGAGTTGATGATGTCAGTGATAGATCAGAGACCAGTTTTCTGATTGTCAAGAGTGGTGTCATCTTCAAGGGGTAGGTAAGAAGAGGTGTCTGAGAGTTGTCATGTGGCCTCAACAAGGTACAGGTCTGTCTGCAGCACTACATCAGCACTCCCTTTGTCTGCAGGTTTCATGGCAAGGTTGGGATTGGTGATGAAGGCAGTGCATTAGAGGGGGTAAGGTTCGAGGAGGAGTGAGGAGTACTGAGGTCGACCTCTTTGATAAATATGCAACAAATATGCTCTGCTTCAATGATACTGAGTTTTGCAGGTATTGCACTCATCCAAGTGAGTGGACCCTGTCCTGTTGTAGTTCTGAGATGAACCTCATATATGGTAGGAATGTTCTGTTGAGTCAGGAGGTGAGTAACATTCCTCTGAACATTAAAATCTGGCGTGCATTTTTCTAGTTACAATCTTTATGTTACTAGCCTAATTTGGTATATGTCCTGGAAATAATCCTCTGAATTTGAGTACAGAAATGCTGGTCCATGCGAGGGGAAGATGACATTCTCTTGAAAATAGAACATAGAAGAGTACAACACAACAGTTCAACATCTTTCATCCATGTCCATGTTCAATGTCCATGCTGACCAGGATAACAAATTAAACCTTACGTATCTGGCTGCCCTTGGGCTGCATCCCTCCTGTAACTGCACCAGTCCAATGACTCCTCCGTTACACCTCCATTCCCTGCACGTTCATCTGCCTATCGAAATGTTTCTGAAACATCACAGGCATATGTGCTTTCCACCAACACAGCAGGCAAAGTGTTCCAGGGACTCTCTGTATAAAATTCCTACCCTCACATCTCTTTTAAACTTCCTTTCTCTTGCTCACCTTAAGGAAATGCCCTCTGGTATTTGACATCTTGTATATCATCATGTTCTGACATTTGTGTGGCATGATTGTCAGCTGCCACATCAGTTCATGAATAGCATAGCTCATGTCTTACTATTTTCAGCCACCAACTCTTTTGTGTCATCTGAAGAACTGTAAAACAAAATTGAAGTTAATGAATTTATCAGTGATCATTCCCACTTCTGACCAAATTATGGCTGTTGATGAAGAGCTCAAAACGATTGAGCTACTTCATTGCACATTGAAGCTCTTGATATGTTTGGCATGCAGCAACCATCACTATCATCCATTATGCAAGATATGACACTTTGATTCCCACTGAGTTTTCTCAGGGCACCTTGGTTCCATATTCATTGAAGTTGTGCCTTGATGTCAGGATAACTCACTCTTACTTTACTCTTGTTCATGGAAGAAAGTTTAGAACAAGTGATTTTGGCAAAATTCAAATTACACATCCGTAAGCAATTTACTGCCCATAAATTTGCTTGTTTTCAATTACACAGATATTCAGGAATAGACTGATAGTTGTGCTACTTGACTTTATCCTGTTGTTTTGTGAAGGAGATATATATGGAAAAAGTTCTACTTTGTTAGGTAGATACTACACACAGTGGCCACTTTATTAGGTACACCTCTACACTTACTTGTCCATGCAAATCTCTAAGCAGCCAATCTCATAGGGCAGCAAGTCAATGTATTAAATCATACTGGCATGGTCAAAAGATTCAGTTGTTCAAAACAAACATCAGAATGGGGAAGAAATGTGATCTAAGTAACTTTAACTGTGAAATGACAGTTGGTGCCAGATGGAGTGGTTTGAGTATCTCATTGGATTTTCTTGCACAACAGTCTCTAGAGCTTAAAGTGAAACATGCAAAAATAAAAAAAAATCCAGTGAGCAGCAGTTCTGTTGGCAAAAATGCCTTGTTGATTAGAGAGGTCTGAGGAGAATGATCGGACTGGTTTAAGCTGACAGGAAGGTGACAGTAACTCAAATAACCATACATTACAACAGTGGTGTGCAGAAGAGTACCTGTGAATACACACCAGATTAAATCTTGAAGTGGTTGGTCTACAGCAGAAAAAGGCCACAAATATATACTCAGTGGTCAATGAATGTAGTTTTGTCTTTGTGCTGGAACAGCTAGGATAGACATGTCATTGGTTCAAAATGCAGTTTTTTTTCCTTATGACTGCAAAAACATTACTGAAACTCATAAATTTTGTTTTATCCAACCAGCTCAAGAATGCAAGCAGATTGTATTTTATTGGCTTAGTTGTTAGGAGGAGGGAAGGATGAGTCACCAATTTGGCACCTCTGGCTGAAGAAAGTTTTTTATACCTTGGTCTTGTCTTTGACTCTTCTGCTGGGATCTGCAAACACAGAATGTGGATGTCCGTAGTTCGTTTATGGATGTGACTTGACCACTGTGGGTTTTTTTATGGGATGGTAATAGGGACAAGCTCCCACTACCTATTAAATACTCCCAATGGCACGGACCTCAAATAACCTCTGACAACCAAGTCCAGCTCTTGGCCTTCACATGTGGCTTAGCTACTGAGCCCAGCGAAACCATTTCTGCTGTCAGGTGCAGGGGCAAAGGCAGATTACTGGTGCTTTACATCAGTCACTTAGGGCAGCTGGGGCTCATCAGCCATGGTTGGCAGCTCATCTAAGAGAAGGAAAGCTCTGATCTCAAACCTCTGCTGCCTTGCGGCTATATCCATTCATGGGGAAGGCTTCTGGGATAAACCCCAAGGAAAAATCTGAAGCTGGAGTTCCGAAGGCAGTCCTACATTGAGTCCTGTATTGGTTTCCGCCGTTCCTTTGGGTTCATCAGATGCGTGAAGAGGGGGAGCTTGCTGCATGGGCGGCAACTTGCTCTCCACATTGTGCCCAGGCTTGCGGATCTAGATAACTAGGATGCAATATGTAATTTCAACCCTGACCAACGGAGGACTCACTGAGATTTAATTACTGTGTAAAAGTATGAAATAGGAGTAAGAGTAGAGTTGTTAAATATTTTGCTCTACCATTTAGGCTGATCTGATTGCAACCATGATATAAAATCATGAGGCCCGTAGATAGGGACAATGCACAGCCTTTTTCTCCAGGATTGGGAAGGAAAACAGAACCTTTTGGCCCAACATGCCTGAGCCACCCAATTACACCCATGTGACCAATTAAACTACTAACGCATATGTCTTTGGAATGTGGGAGGAAACTGGAGCAGCCAGAGGAAACCCATGCCATCGCAGTTAGAATGTACAAAGTTCTTACATACCGTGATAGAATTGAATCTAGGTCTCCGGTGCTGCTATGCTACCATGCCAACTGAGTGACTAAAGGGCAGAACTAGACTGCAAAGTTTTAAGGTGAGTGGGGTGAGATTAAATAGGAGCTTAAGGGGCAACTTATTCAGCCAGAGAAAGGTCGGTATATGAAATAAGCTGCAAGTGGTACTGGCTGAGGCACAAAAATTAATAACACTTAAAAGGTACTTAACTCTACCATGGCAGTCCCACCCAGGCTACGAAAGAAGGAGTTTTGGGGATGGACCTGGCAACCCTATCCCGTAAAAACCCAGTGCTATAGAAACATCAAGGGAAGCTCCAGAAACCTCAATTCTGGGAGAGGAAGGATCTTTGTCTTGACGATGTATGTGGTCATGTGGTGAAATCAGAAGCCACACGGCTGATCAAACTTTGGACCAGGACAGAGGACTCTGGTGAGTTGCACATGGTGGCCTATGCCCCAGTAGGACTGATTAGCTCAAGAAGAAGAAGAAAAGTTACTTGGACAGATACATGTTTAAGAAAGGATTAGAGGGATATGGACCAAACACAAGCAATTGAGATGAGTTTTGATGGGAATCATGGTCAATATGGACTAGTTGGTCTGAAGGACCCACTTCCATGCCATGTTACTCTCTGATGCTGGAATCTCATCTCCTCCTTTTTGCCTCACCTCTCCCTCCCATATACAAATCATCATTCCCATTTCCAATAACCCCTCACCTATCTGCAGATCAAGTGCCTGACTTGCTTTTTAAAGGTATTTGACTTGGCTTCTACCTGCCTTTGATGAGGTTTTCTAAATATTTATGTCCCTCTAAGAAAAATCAAACAGTTGTCTTGTTGCTGTCTCCAAAGGGTGACACCTTATTTTTCAATAGTTGTTGATCGATCATTCAACATTCTTCACAGAACACTGCTTAGCATGCATGTGGCTTTGTTATGTAGCTTGTTGACTTGATGATAACTAAGGTAATTATAGATAATTGGGGTAATTGGTGCTAATTGTGGTAATGGGAAATAATGAGGAAATTGGAGTGATTTGGGGTAATTCGTGAAAGTGGCATAATTAACATTTGCTGAGTTAATTGAGGTTAACGGGGGTAATTGATAATTCAAGTATTGGCTGATAAAGTGGATAACCAGGATAATTGGATGTAGTATGGTAATTGGTAATGTTGGCTAAATAATTATAGTTGTGTTAACCATCACTAATTTGAACCTATTTAGATCTTCCATCTCTTAAAGACACAAGACAATGGAGTAACAGATGACATGCTGGCAGCAAGGAAGGACAGTTGATGTTTGAGGTCAGATCCTTCATCTGGAACCAAAACAAAAGGAAATTGCTAATATAAAGAGCGATAAGTGTGGCAGGGGAATCTAGAGGAGGAGGGGTTGACTAGCAGTCAGATTTACATGGGTGAGCGAAGGGTGGATGGTGATGGTTGCAGACACAGTGTACTTCATATTATTGAATCTGATCAGACAAGAAAGTGAAGAGTGGAATTAAATCAGGGTAGGATGGTATGCAGATGGGATGATTGTGTGAGGGGCAAGTGGACCCAGTGTGGGAAATGTGTAGTTGGACAAAGTGGAGGTGCTAAGGGGAGAAACTATGTGTTGGGGTGTCTGGTGAATTGTTTGGAAAGAAGGGGATGTGTGGGAAGATCTGCAGTGCCTTTGAAAAGTATTCACCTCCCTTGAAAGTTTTCATGTTTTGTTGTTTTACAACATTGAATCACAATGGATTTAAGCTGTTTTTTTTGACACAGATCAACAGAAAAAGACCCTTTTGTGTCAAAGTGAAAACAGATCTCTACAAAGTGGTCTCAACAAAATAATTGATTGCACAAGTATTCACCCCCTTCAAGTCAATATTTAGTAGATGCAACTTTGGCAACAATTACAGACTTGAGTCTCTGTGAATAGGTCTCTATCAGCTTTGCACACCTGGACAAAGCAATTTTCCCCATTCTTCCTTACAAAACTGCTCAAGCTCTGTCAGATTGCTTGGGGATTGTGAGTGAACAGCCTTTTTCAAGTCCAGTCACAAATTATCCATCGGAGTGAGGTCTGGACTCTGACTTGGCCACTCCAGGACATTAATTTTTGTTTTTAAGCCATTGCTGTGTAGCTTTGGCTTTATGCTTGGAGTCATTGTCTTGATGGAAAACAATCCCCAAGTTGCATTTCTCTTGCAGATTGCATCAGGTTTTCCTCCAGGATTTCCCTGTATTTTGCTGCATTCATTTTACCCTCTACCTCCTGGAACCTTCTTCCAGCTGACCTCAGTCTCCCACATGCCTTCTGGCAAACTCTGGCTGAGATTTCATGTGAGATTTTTCAATGGTCTTTCTCTGTGCTACTCTCCCACAACGTAACCTCTGGTCTAATGCATATGAGCCGCCAAATTACACTGATGTGACTAATCAAACTACAAACACATACGTCTTTGAAATGTGGGAGGAATCTGGAGCACCCAGAGGAAAATCACATAGTTACAGTTAGAATGTACAAACACCTTACAGACAGTGGTGAATTGAATCAGTGTCACTGGCTTAACAACAGCATTACGCTACACTGCAGCCTGAGTGAATAAAGAGCACGGTGGAATTGAATTAAATTGATAAGTTCCACAGGGGTGGAAGAAGCACAATCAATGGAATAACTGAAGGGGTAAAAAGATGAGGTATCTTTTGATGATAGACTGCCATTTGCCCACATAGTGGTCTTGCCCCTCACCTCAAAGCCAAGGATCCTGACACCACTTATTAGTCTCTCCACACTTCCTCCCCCTTCTGTTGGTTTTACCACATAGCCCAGCCACCTCTGACCTCATATCCCACTCCCCAATCCCTCTTCCCTCCCTCGCTCCTTCAAGCCCCCTTCCCCCACCACATTACCTGTCCTGAGTCTCCTTCTCCCATGACCTTGTGTCTGGACTGAGTTCGAAATCCCTGCTGACTTTCTCCTCTTTCACATTGACTGTCCTCTGCAGAAATCCCAATTAGAGCAGAACTAGAGATCATATGTTAAGGGTGAAATACTTAAGGGGAATTTCTTCACTCGCGGTGTGGTGTGGACGTGGGATGAAGTGCCAGCAGAAGTGGTGGATGTGCTTTAGATTGTAACGTTTGAATGAAATTTAGATAAGTACATTGATGAGGGGGATATGGAGGGCTATGGTCCAGGTATGAAACAATGGAACTAGGAATAATAGTAATTGAGCATAGACTAGATGTGATGAAGGGCCTTTTTCTGTGCTGGAGTGCTCTATGAATTTAGTGAACTATTTGTGTCCCTGTCTTTGCACCTCAACAAATTCTGTGTTTGCTGTGATATCAAGCTCTTCACCTGAGCCTCTGCCTCTGAGCCTATTTCATTGGCAAGGATTCACCACTCACCCTCCTCCCAAGATGACCCTTACTCCCTTCTCCAATACTCCTCTTTGTCTTGGACACTTCCGTCTATCCCTTTCCCCTTGCACAACCTCTTCATTCCCACCTGCGGGTGCAACATCAACATTATTTGTCTTCTGTATCAATGATCTGGATGATAATGTGGAATGTTGGATCAGCAAATTTGCTGATGATACAAAGATTGGAGGTGTAGTGGACAGTGAGGAAGGTTTAAAAAGCTTGCAGAGGAATTTGGGCCAGCTGGAAAAATGGGCTGAAAAATGGCAGATGGAGTTTAATACAGACAAATGTGAGGTATTGCACTTTGGAAGGACAAACCAAGGTAGAACATACAAGGTAAATGGTAAGGCACTGAGGAGTGCAGTAGAACAGAGGGATCTGGGAATACAGATAAAAACTTCCCTAAAAGTGGCATCACAGGTCGATAGGGTTGTAAAGAGAACTTTGGGTACATTGGCCTTTATAAATCAAAGTATTGAGTATAAGAGTTGGAATGTTATGGTGAGGTTGTATAAGGCATTGGTAGGCCGAATTTGGAGTATTGTGTTCAGTTTTGGTCACCAAATTACAGGAAGGATATTAATAAGGTTGAAAGAGTGCAGAGAAGGTTTACAAGGGTGTTGTTGGGACTTGAGAAAGTGGGTTACAGAGAAAGGTTGAATAGGTTAGGACCTTATTCCCTGGAGCGTAGAAGAATGAGGGGAGATTTGATAGAGGTATATAAAATTATGATGGGTATAGATAGAGTGAATGCAAGCAGGCTTTTTCCACTGAGGCTAGGGGAGTAAAAACCCAGAGGACATGGGTTAAGCATGAAGGGGGAAAAATTTAAAGGGAACATTAGTGGGGGCTTCTTCACACAGGGAGTGGTGGGAGTGTAGAATGAGCTGCCAGATGAAGTGGTAAATGTGGGCTCACTTTTAACATTTAAGAAAAACTTGGACAGGTACATGGATAAGAAGTGCATGGAAGGATATGGTCCAGGTGCTGGTCAGTGGGACTAGGCAGAAAAATGGTTTGGCATAGCCAAGAAGGGCTAAAAGGCTTGTTTCTGTGCTGTAATGTCCTATGCTTCTATGGTTCTATGGTTGAGTTCTCCATTCTCCCTATCCACTCCAAACTCCCTCCTCCAAATGCACAACTCTCTGCCCACGCTGCACAGACCCCAACCTTGTCAGCAGACCCGCAGATAATGGTGATGCCATTGTAGTTTGGTGGACCAGTTGCCACCTTGCAGCGATGAGATAGCAGCTCTTAGATACCTCCTCATTACCAGCCCCTGAATCATGTCACCACCAATCATTTTCACTCTCTCCAGTATCATCGCGGATCTCATCACATGAGGAGATCTCATTTCACAAGCTCAAGCCTAATAATTCCCCATTCCCTTACTGACTGTTCATATCTCCTATCTAAGACCCACAAACATGACTACTTGGTTTCTACCTGCTCTTTCTCCGGTGCTTATTTCCTCATACCTAGTCATATGTGACAGACCAGGTTGGCAATGCTAGTTCTCCTGCTAACCTTGCCCCTTTGCCTGGTTAGTTACTTCCCTTCATTCTTTCTGTCCCTGGTCTAGTTCCCCCAGTAGTTCACACACTTTACCCTCCCATTCTGCAGTTCTTGGGAGTTTGCCATTTACATACCCCAACAGTAAAACAATCGCTAGCTTGACTAATCAAAACAATCCCTTCAGTTAACAAACTCTACTGGTCTATAACTCATAAAAAAAGGATCCTAGACACAGGTATTCCAAACAGTTTCATTTATTTTCTCTCATACTGTGATATCGGTTTGTAGACAGCAGAATGTCCCCAAAAGTCCATTAGGATATGCTAAGATAATGCCCGAGTTAGTAGGATCTGCTGCCTACACTCCATGAAGGCAACACCACAAGTAGGAAGACATTATTCTTTTATATTCATCTGAGCATGTGGACACCAATTAATTGGATTAACTGAGGTACTTGTTGTGGAATAGAACTGTAGGATGTTCAAATCCCTGTTAAGAATGTTTCAATTCGGCATCTGAAATATTTATTATGATCTGGTCATGTGGTTACCCCCCTCAACTCCCCCTCCCCCACCACAACCAGACTAACGGTAGAATTTCCTGTTCTTTCTAGGCCAGGCAGAGGCAGATTTAAACCCTCGGTCTGGTTTTGCTAGAGAGGCGTGGAGATTGGATTTGATGGTTGGTGAGTAGTTATTTTGGAAAGTTAAAGAGAAAGTGTGTTATGGAGAAAGTGTGGTAAACCATATATATGTTGTAACAGGGTTAACTGTCTGGACACGCCCCTCTGCTGACTGTCTCTGTGCTCCTGCCACGTATTCCTGAATAAAGGTGATTTCGCCTTGCCCCTCCCCCTCAGTCCGGGGCAGACACTTAGCATGGAGGTCATATTGTACAGCTAATAAAAGCCTTTCAGTATTCACCCAACTTCAGTCTTTTGGAGTTACTGAAGGTGCTTCAATTTTATTCGCTGTAATTTTAAAGCATGGAACACTTCTGAGACTCGACAAGTTAGATCTCGATCCGCAAATGCCAGAAACTGGAAACGCTTTTGAATTCTGGCTGGCCTGCTTCGAGTCGTACCTAGAGAAGATTAAAGCGACCGACCCCACAGCGAAGAGCAGAGTTCTACTCTCCAGGGTCAGTCCACAGGTCTATTCGCTGATCAGAGACCAGCTGAGCTACGACAGTGCAATGAGCGTACTCAAAGGACAATACCTGCAGCCGATAAACAGCGTCTACGCGCGACATTGTTTAGCGACTCAGCACCAGTGGCCCGGGGAATCAAGTGCTGAGTTTGTCCAGGCCCTACAGACACTCATGTGAGCCTGCAATAGCCAAGAACTGACGGCAGAACAGCATGCAGAGCTCCTAGTGAGAGATGCCTTCATCACGGGGACCAGGTCAGTGTACGTGCGCCAGCGGCTGTTGGAAAAAGCCGATCTTACCTTAAGTTCGGCGATCGAACTGGCCGACATGCCGGAGGCCGCTCTGCATAAATCTGAGGCTCTCCAGGCACGCGATCCCCCGATGGCCTCGTGGGCGCCACAGACCCCGCAACCCGCCGGCGAATCAACCTCGGCTGCTGCCAGTCGCGAGTCCATGAAGGGCTACTTCTGCGGACTGGAGAAGCACCCCCGGAAATGCTGCCCGACTCGACAAGCTACCTGCTCCAGCTGCGGAAAGAAGGGCCGCTTCGTCAAGGTCTGTAAGTCCAAACCGCGAGCGGGATCGAGCAGCGCCGCGTGCGAGACATGGGGGTCGCCATCTTCCCTGCACACTGCCACCACGTGCGAGACATGGGGGCCGCCATCTTGCCTGCCGCCATCTCCCCTGCACGCCGCCACCACGTGCGAGACATGGGGACGGCCATCTTGGTTGGTGCCCCCTCCCACCGCCTACGACAAACGGGTACTCACGGGGCACACCAAGACGGCGACTCAACCTTGACCTCCGTGACCCTCGACCAAAGCGCTCCCCACCAGCTCGCAAGGTCAATGATGGACATCCTGGTGGAGGGGCACAGGACAAGCTGCCTGTTTGACACAGGCAGCACGGAGAGTTTTATCCACCCGGACATGGTGCGGCGTTGCGGACTCGTGATACGGCCGGTAAGTCAGAGGGTCACCATGGCTTCCAGGTCGCATACAACAGACATCCAGGGGGGTTGTGTAGCGACACTAGTGGTGCAGGGCACAGAATATTGAGACTTTACGTTACTGGTCTTGCCTCAACTGTGTGCCCCTGTGCTGTTGGGGTTGGACTTCCAGAGCCACCTGAAAAGAGTGACAATGAAGTATGATGGGCCCCTCCCGCCAATTACTGTCATAAATCCCCTGTTTTGAAGAGATATGTCACGTACCCGCTACTGACCACACACACACACCGACCCGCGCATCCCACTCAACATCATGCCAACTGCCACACTACCGACACCACTTGCGGCCTCTCCACCCTCAGGATCCCTCCCCCACCACTGTTCGCCAACCTGACCCCCGACTGTAAACCTGTGGCAACTAAAAGCAGGAGGTACAGCACGGGGGACAGAGCTTTCATTAAGTCGGAGGTGCAGCGGCTGCTCAGGGAGGGGGTCATTGAAGCAAGCACAAGTCCTTGGAGGGCGCAGGTGGTGGTTGTTCGGAATGGGGAGAAGAATAGTATGGTCGTGGACTATAGGCAGACCATCAATAGGTTCACGCAGCTCGACGCGTACCCTCTACCCCGCATCGTGGATATGGTCAATCAGATAGCACAGTACAAGGTGTACTCGACCATAGACCTAAAATCCGCTCACCATCAGCTCCCCATCCGCCAGGACGACTGCCCTTACACTGCTTTCGAGGCGGACGGCAGGCTTTATCAATTCCTGCGTGTCCCCTTCGGTGTCACGAATGGTGTATCTGTCTTCCAGAGGGCAACGTACTGGATGGTGGACCAATGCCAACTGAAGGCCACGTTCCCATATCTGGATAACATCACCATCTGCAGTCACGACCAGCAGGATCACGACAACAACCTCCAAAAATTTCTCCAAGCGGCCAAAGCTTTCAATCTCACCTATAACAAGGACAAGTATGTATTTGGGACCACCCGACTTGCTATCCTTGGATGTGTCGTGGCGAACGGAGTCATTGGCCCTGACCCCGACCGTATGCGCCCCTTGTTGGAACTCCCTCTTCCCAACACCCTCAGAGCCCTCAAAAGGTGCCTGGGTTTCTTTTCATATTATGCCTAATAGGTCTCTAACTACACAGACAAGGCCCGCCCCCGGTCAAGTCCACCACATTCCCCCTCTCAGCCAAGCCCCACGCGGCCTTCAGCCGCATAAAAGGGAACATTGCCAAAGCAGCAATTCATGCAGCGGATGAGGCCATTCCCTTCCAAGTGGAGAGTGACGCCTCCGACTTTGCGCTGGCTGCTACCCTCAACCAGGTGGGAAGACCAGTGGCGTTCTTCTCCCATACCCTTCAAGGCCCTGAAATTCGGCACTCCGTGATGGAGAAAGAGGCCCAGGCCATAGTGGAAGCTATTAGGCACTGGAGGCACTATCTCGCCGGCAAAAGGTTCACCCTGCTAACTGACCAGCGCTCAGTCGCGTTCATGTTGAATAACCAACAGCGGGGCAAAATCAAAAATGATAAAATTCTGAGGTGGAGAATCAAACTCTCCACCTACAAATATGACATCATGTACAGGCCTGGGAAGCTCAACGAGCCCTCCGATGCCCTATCCCAGGGAACGTGCGCCAGCACGCAGATCAACCGGCTATATGCCCTACATGTAGATCTTTGCCACCCGAGGGTCACCCGGCTTTTCCACTTCGTGAAAGCCCGGAACCTGCCTTACTCCCTTGAGGAGATCAGGACGATGACCAGGGACTGCCAAGTCTGCGCAGAGTGCAAACTGCACTTCTACCGACCCGAAAAGGCACCACTCATCAAGGCCACCTGCCCCCTTGAGCGACTGAGTGTTGTCTTTAAGGGCCCCCTTCTCTCCACCAACCGCAATGTGTACTTTCTTAACGTTATTGACGAGTACTTGCGGTTCCTCTTCGCCATCCCCTGCCCCGACACCACTACCATGTCAGTTATAAAAGCCCTGCTCAAGGGCTTCACTCTGCTTGGAAACCCATGCTATATCCACAGTGACAGAGGGTCCTCGTTTATGAGTGACGAGCTGCGCCAATATCTATTGGCTAGGGGGATTGCAACTAGTAGGACCATGAGCTATAATCCCCAGGGGAATGGACAGGTGGAGAAGGAGAATGGTACAGTGTGGAAAGCCACACTCTTAGCCCTCAGGTCAAAGGGACTGCCGGTCTCCCGCTGGCAGGAGGTCCTTCCCGAGGCACTCCACTCCATCCACTCCCTGTTATGCACAGCCACCAATGCCACCCCTCATGAGCGGCTCTTTTCTTTTCCCAGAAAATCGACCACTGGAACCACCCTACCAACTTGGCTGACGTCCCCGGGGCCAGTGCTGCTCCGGAAACATGCGAGGAGAAATAAATACTCCCCGATGGTCGAGAGGGTTCACTTACTTCATGCGAACCCCCAGTATGCCTATGTGGTTTTACCTGATGGGCGAGAGGACACGGTCTCCATCCATGACCTGGCGCCCGCAGGGGCTCCGGGTCCCTACCCTGAACACTCCGTGGTGACTATTGACCCCGTACCCACCAATGTATGTACCCACCGAAGTATGTACCCACGAGACACCGCGCACTCCAAGCCCTACACAGACTCCACATGACACTCCCATACCGGGCACGACACACACGCACAAGGGATTACCAACGCCTAACGTGCTGGTACCTGAAGTCAGGCCGGAGCCAGCACAACCGCTGTCGCCGGTGCAATCACCACCGGTGCTACGTAGGTCACAGCGATGGACTCGACCACCTGATAGACTTGACCTGTAAATATACTTGTTGTAAATATTGTCAGTCACTTCACCCCGTGGGACTCTTTTTAAAAAAGGAGGGGTGAATGTGGTAAACCATGTATATATGTTGTAACTGGGTTAACTGTCTTGACATGCCCCTCTGCTGACTGCCCCTGTGGCTCCTCCCACAGAGTCCTGTATAAAGGTGTTTCGCCTTGCCCCTCCCCCTCAGTCTGGGGGCAGACACTCACCGTGGAGGTTGTATTGTACAACGAATAAAAGCCTTTCAGTATTTACCCAACGTCAGCCTTTTGGAGTTATTGAAGGTGCTTCAGAAAGCCTCTGTATATTTGTAAGTTTTTGTACATACATGTTTTTTTCTTCACATCCTTTGGGTAGCTTTTGCACTTTTTCCTCCTAGCACTAATTAAAACCCCTTTGCTCTAACATGCTGCTATAGTTTAACATGTTTTTTTTTCCAACTGGTGACCGTCATCGGACAGGCCTACCCACACCTGATAGCAAGGTGTGACATCATACCTAGACATTCTCTTGTACTTCTTTGTCCAGTTGCTTTCATCATACATCTGGGACACCATGTATGCTCTCCACTAATTTAACAACTTCACTGGACTGCCCCCACCCACCCCCTACCATCTTCACCATGGACATCCCATCCCTAGATACTCCATTTTCTATCAGGAAGACCTTGGGTCTCTCTGTTCCTAAGTGAACATACTTCTGTCCAGTTTCTCTCCATTAACCCTCTTCCTCTTTTGGCAGAAAATGTTTTAATCTGATCAATCACTCTTTTAATCCCTCTTGCATTCTACAAATCAAAGATACAGCCATAGGCACTCCCTACATCTGCCTTTTTGTTGGCTGTGTGGAGTAATATTTGCTCCAAACCAACTCAGGCACCAATTCCCAACTCTTTATTTGTTACATCAGTGGCTGTACTGTTGCAGCCTCCTGCACTCATATGAAACACATTCACCTCGTCAACATTCCTACCATCTTCCAGCCCTCCACAAAATCATTTAATTTCTAACAGCTCTCTGCCCTGTCTAGATCTACTTCATCTCCATTTCAGGAGACAAGCTATCTACTGATATTTAAAACAAACCCACTGTCTCCCACTGCTACCTAGACTACAGTTCATTCCATCCTGTCTCCTTAAGGACACCATGCTTTACCCTTTTTGTCTCTGCCACATCTAATCTTCCAATCTAGGACATCTAAGATGTCCTTTTCCAGGAAACTAAGTTTCATGGAGCTCTCACCCCATCTCCTCCATTTCATGCACTTCTACTCTCACACCACCTGCCCTCATGTGCAGAATTCCCTTCATCTTTATCTTTCACCCCACCAGTGGCCACTTTATTAGGTACATAGGTACACCTATACACCTGCTTATTGATGCAAATATCTAATCAGCCAATCATGTGACATCAACTCAATACATAAAAAATGCAGATGTGGTCAAGAACAAACATAAGAATAAGGAAGAAGTGTGATCGAAGTGACTTTGACTATGGACTGATTGTTGATGTCTGATGGGGTGGTTTGAGTACCTCAGAAACTGCTGAACTCCTGGGATTTTCACATGTAACGGTCTCTAGAGTTTACAGAAAATGGCGCAAAAATCCAGAGAGCAACAGTTCTGTGGGTGAACATGTCTTGGTAATGAGAAAGGTTAGAGGAGAATGGCTTGACGCTTCAAGCTGACAGGAAGGTGACAGTAACTTAAGTAACCATACGTTACAGCAGTGGTGTGCAGAAGAGCATCTCTGAATGTACAACACATCAAATCTTGAAGTGGATGTGCTACAGCAGCAGAAGACAACAGACATGCAACCATTGGCCACTTTATTAGGTACATGAGGTACATAATAAAATGGCTACTGAGTATCTGCATCCATCAAATCAATCCTTAACCTTTTCACAAGGTATAATGCAATCCAACCACCAGTCACATCTTCCCTTCCCACTCCTTTCTGCTTCCTACAGGGACCACTCTCTCCATATCGCCATTGTTCCCCACCCATGCCTTACCTTCTCCAGCCACTTTCCCTTGTAACCACAGGAAGTGTAAAAATATGTCTCAACACTTCCCTCACCTGTATCCAGAGGCCCAAACAACCCTTCAATATTCACATGCACCCTTCCAGCCTTGACAATTGAATGCTGTGCCCTCAGTGCCTTCTATATAACTGTTCAAGCACATACTTGGGGAGTAATTTATTCAGTCCCTGTGCTCTATCCAAAATGGCCACCGGGAGATCATAGTTGCAAACCTGATCCTTTGAATTTGTCCAGTAGTTATTATTTTGTGCCTGATACTGATTACTGTTCTTCTATTTTTTATGAAACTCCGAGCAACAGTTTAATTTTAAAAACTTGAGAATTAGCATTCAACCATTAGCTTCTCCATCATTGTCTAATTTTAGAATTCCATATTTCTTTTAATTCTAGAGGTAAACAAATCAAATGTGATTTTATCTCAGAGAGAGGTGAAATCCATGTTACTACCTGGTAGCTGGCAGCCTGTGAAGAGTCTGAATATAAGTCCAAAACTGCTTGAGAAGATGACTAGAAGTTGGCGCACACACCTTACAGGCCTGCAAATAATCCAGCCAATTATGACGGGGAAAAGATATGCTGTATGTTGCCACACAGTCCTAGCTGCTGTTCAGCTTGTGATTCAGGAAAACAGCCTCTTGCTGTCAGTTCCCTTGTGAATTTCAATAATTTGCTGGGTTTGTGCCGTGAAGATAAAGTGCACTCGCCTTGGAAAGCTGAGAACAATATTTAATGGCATAGTACATGTTAATAGCTCCAGCTATGCTCCTGAATTACCACTTAATGCCAGAGGCCCAGTTAAACATGGAATAATGAAAGCACTGGTGTTTCGCTCCTGCAGGTGGCAAACTGCTCTTGGAAGATGAGAAAATGTCAAATTTTTGCTTTTTATTTTCAGTTCTTTCCTCTTCCTTCCTCCCTCTCTGTCCCTCAGTACCATGTATCTTTCTGTCCCTGTATTTAATGCAACTTTAACCTGATCAAGTGAACTTTTTCCCCAGGACAAAAATGGCTAATGCTAGGAAACATAATTAGAGACACATTAGGGAAATGTAAGAACCTCTTTGTTAGTTACATGGAAGACAGACAAATGGAGGGTTCTTTTGGAGGGAAGGGGTAGATTGATCTTAAGAGTAGTTAAACAGTCAGCACAATATTGTGGGCCAAAGGGCCTGTACTGTGTGGTATGTTATATCTTCTATACTAATTTTCATTTGCTACCAGTGTGGTCGCTAGCATTTTATTTGATTGGTTCTAGAGTTGATATTTTGTTGTCCAATTGATCTCAATATACTGTGCTGTTAGCAGATCACACCACCACGAGTTTATAGTGCAATATGTATTTGAACCAAGAAAAGGTTCCAGTTCTTGGAGTAACAATGAAAAATGACCTCCGTCAAACTATGGTTGAACTTGTTCATTATTTAACCCCTATGCAATCCCCAAATATTCTTTGTTACCTGTATTTTTGAGATAAAGTTCTACAAACAATACCCCTTCATTAACCTTATGTTAAATAAACATCTCACTCTTTATTTATCTCAATATTTATTTTGAGATACAGCACATGCCACCACACCATCCACCTATTTAACCCTAGCCTAATTACAGGGTAACTTACAATGACGTACTAACCAGTACATCTTTGGGCTGTGGAAGGAAACCAGAGCACCTGGAGGAAAGTCACACAGTTCATGAGGAGAACATACAAATTCCTTACAGATTGCACTGGAATTGAAATCTGAACTCTGGCACCTGAAGTGTAATAGCATCTCACCAACCACAACACTACTGTGGCACCCCATATCTCTCACTTTAATATTGCTTTAATATTTTCTATGTGATCCAAATGCACTACTGAGAACATTTTCAAATAGCAGTGCCTCAGAAGGCAGCATCCAGGACATGTTCTCTTCTCATTACTACTACCAGCCATAAGGATCTATGCCGGATATTTCAGGAGTAATTTCTTCCTCTATGCCATCAGATTTCTGAACAGTCCATGAACCCAAAAACATTAACTCACAATTCCTCTATCGCAATAACTGTCTGTCTGTCTCTCTATGCAAATATCCTTTTATGTCTTGCACTAACTGCTGCCACAAAACAACAAACTTCATAAAATTTGTCAGTAAAAACAAACTTGATTCTGACTGGTCTGATTTTTTTTCTCTCATTATTGAGTTTACAAGTTACATAGCAGAAAATATGAAACTTACTGTTAATCTGTATCAATAACCACCATTACACATGAGCTTAGTTTTTGTGGACAAGTAGCGACAGTGTCACCAGATTTCAGATTACTGAGAGCACACAGAACCTCTTTAGAAACTTTGTTTACAGCCCACTTGCTGAGCTGTTGTAGGAGACTCAAAGAATTACATCCAAAAATGCATGTGACATTTTAAACCTCAAACAACTTCTCCATTCCTTCCATTGGAGAAGAATGATTACAAGTGTTAATAATATACAGATTTTTTTAAGGATTCATTTAGTTTAGTTCAACTATTTGAACTGTTTTGACAGTTTTTAAGTGCTTTAATATTTATTTTATTTTTTTTCTAAAGTTTCAAAGTTACTGTTTCTAACAATATGTTTAAATTGTTGTAAAAGCATATTTGTACCTTTATGGAGGGAGGTTTCACCCTGAGCTATATGTCACTCTAGTCACACACAAATGAAGTTCACACTGGCCTGTCTGTGAAATGGCCGAGCAAACAACTCAGATGTACTGAACTGCTTCAAAAAGGGAGAAAAAAATAATGGCAGGAAGAAAGTGGCACCAAGTATTGAGCTAGACACAAAGCCTGGATACAACAAAGATGGCCAGTTATCAATCTGATGAGATATTGCTCATGATCATCTGGGAAGGTGCCAAATTCAAAGGGCTGTCCCACAGATTATTTAAACTACAGGCTGATGTAAACTCAGTTACAGCATTTTATATTTCAGGCAATGTCGCTGTGTAAAGATGCTGGAATCTGGAGCAACAAACAAAATATCTGGAGGAACTCAGTGGGTCAGGCATCATCTCGTGACTTGAAATGTTGACTATTTCCCTCCATGTTAAGTTCCTCATGCTTTTTGATTGAATGCTACAGACATTCTGTCCGGATCCACAGACAGACAGAATGGTGAATAGAATGGACCCGAGTCTCAACACTGGTCTTGTATTTAAAAACGCAAACACGAGGAATTCTGCAGATGCTGGAAATTCAAGCCACACACATCAAAGTTGCTGGTGAATGCAGCAGGCCAGGCAGCATCCCCAGGAAGAGGTACAGTCGACGTTTTGGGCTGAGACCCTTCGTCAGGACGTCAGGACGTCAGGTCCTGACGAAGGGTCTCAGCCCGAAACATCGACTGTACTGATCTTGTGTTCCTCAGCATTTCCTCAAAAAATAGTCAAGGAAGTCTACTTCTGGTTCGCACCAACCACTGACGAATGATTCCTGCATAAGAATAAACACTGTTTCAAAGAATCACTGAAGTAGTCAATGTAGAGAATGAGTTTTGTGGAATGAAATTTGATATTGGTGTTTGCTTTACCTCAGTAGTCTATGTTCATTTGTCGCAAGATCTCAGTAACTGAGAGCTCAGAATGCTACAGTTCCTTAATAATCTGATCCTCTACTATATAACTACCTCTAAACAAGCAAACTTGTGCTATGTTAGTTGATTGAATTTGTTGATAATATACTGGGCATTGTGTGTGTGTGGTGTAAAGATGCCCCAATGAGGGTCTGCAATATAAAAGACCCAATTCCTCACAGCATTCATATTTAAGAGACTAGATTTTTTGACTGAACTCAATAACATCTATCAATAATATCTGAACTCAATGAATGTAAAAAGGAGAGCATAAATTTCAATAGATACACCTGTGAAGATTAGATTAGATTCAACTTGATTGTCATTGTGCCGAGTACAGATACAAAGCCAATGAAGTACAGTTAGCATCTGACCAGAAATGCAAAGAATAGTGTTATTTACAAAATAACTGCAAATAAAAGTAGGTGTTACTGCACACAAGTATAAAAGTAATGAGACAGTACAATATAGGTGCAATACTGCTTATCGCTGTGATGTGAGGTTCAGCAGGGTCACAGCCTCAGGGAAGAAGCTCTTCCTGTGCCTGCTGGTGCGGGAGCAGAGGCTCCTGTAGCACCTACCGGATGGCAGGAGAGTAAAAAGTCCATGGTTAGGGAGAGATGCATCCTTGATAATGCCTTTCACCCTGCCTAGGCAGCGTTTATGATAGATGTTCTCAATGTTGAGCAACTGGGTGCCGATAATCCGCTGGGCAGTTTTCACCACACACTGGACTGCTTTGCAGTCCGATACGGGACAATTGCCATACCACACTGAGATGCAGTTGGTGAGTATGCTCTCAATGGTACAGCGGTAAGAGTCCGTCAGTATCCTGGGACAGAGGTGAGCTTTTTTGATGCTCCGCGGGAAATAAAGGCGTTGTTGCACCTTTTTGATCAGGATGGAGGAGCTCAGGGACCAGATGAGATCCTCGGAAATGTGGACACCAAGGAATTTGAAGCTTGATACATGCTGCACGACAGCTCTGTTGATGCCAGCCGTAAGTCTGAAACAAAGTGACAATGGAATGTTCTCACAGTTGCAGGTAGAGATGGCATTCTATTGATGCTGCCTCACATCTCCAAGGTCTTTAATTTGACCCTGACTTCAAGTGTTTTTTTTGTGAAGTTTGTTCTTTCTTCTTGTGACCATGGAGGTTTCCTCCAGGTGCTCCGGTTTCTTCCTACATCCCCAAGTCAATTGACTACTATGAATTATCCCTTAGTGTAGGTATGAGCCAAAAAAAAATGAAAAAGAGAAGTTAATAGAGAAATTGAAGAGAAGAAAGTTAAGGGATATGGGGCAATAAAACTGATGGGATTCTTCTGTTGTGCAAGGTATAAACCTAATAGAAAGAATGGTCTCCATTAAGTTGTATTAACTGAGTCTTGATACTCAGCTTAGTTTGATTTAATATTGTAATTATTTCTATGTTGTTACCTCCACAATGGAAATGGGTGATAGAGAAAAATTAGAAGAATGTTGTTGGGACTTGAGAACCTGAGTTACAGGGAAAGGTTGCGTAGTTCAGGAGTTTTTTTTAACCTGGAGCATAGGAGAATGAAGTAATAGAGATATACAAAATTAAGGAACATAGAGTAAGTGCAAGTAGACTTTTTTTTTTCCTTTGATGTTGGGTTAGACTAGAGCCAGAGGTCATGGGTTAAGGTTGAAAGGTGAAATATTTAAGGAAACCTGAGGGGGAGCTTCTTCACTCAAAGGGACATGAGAATGTGGAACAAGCTACCAGCAGAAGTGGTGAATAAGGGTTCAGTTTCACCATTTAAGAGAAAGTTAGTTAAATACATGGATGGGAGGAGAATGGAGTGTCGCCGGGTTCGGATATGGCCCAAGTGCAGAGTGAGAGACTGAAGCAGATCGATAGTTCACAAAACTTTAATGTGAACGGTGTTAAAGGGAAAATAAAACAATAAACACTCGGCTAAACAGGACCGTTAACTAAAACTTTCAAACAGGAAACGAAACTTACAGTGCCAGCCGAAAGGAACATCTAAATATTGAGCAACTATCACTAGTCTTCAGAGTCAGTTGAATTGATAGTCCATTTTCTCAGGCAAGGCTGATGCAAACAGGCAGCAAAGCATTGCTATGTTCTGTCCAAGTCTTGACAAGCACTACGATGACAAGTATGGAGTTAAATACTATCACAATTAAGTAATTATTAGCTGACACATGCATATTCACAAGCACAATTGCCGTACCTACTGCGCTGCCAAATCAATGGTTGTTACAGGCCCCTGCCACCCCCCCCCCCACCGCCGGTGCAGCCCCTGAGGCGCCACAGACCTGTGTCCACTTCAAGTCCCGTATCAGCGACTTGTCCAAGATATCCTTCGCCGGGATTCAAGTACGTTCTTCTGGGCCATATCCTTCCCAGTCCACAAGGTACTGGACCTTACCACATACCCAGTGAGATGCCAGGAGGCACCACAGAGTACAGACAAGGGAATCATCTACCAGGCGGGGAGGAGGGAGAGGTAGGGTGACTGGAGCCAGGGGAGAGGTAGTTACCAGTTTGAGCTGGGAAACATGGAATACTGGGCGTATTTTTAGTGATGCTGGTAGACGCAATCTACAGGACACCTTGTTGACAACCGTTTCCACTACAAACAGTCCCACGTAGCATGGTGCCAATTTCCGGTTCTCGACTTTCTGGGGACAATCCCTTGATGCCAACCAGACCTCCCCTTCTGGCTTGAATGGCCGTACCTGTCAACGGAGCCGATCAGCCTGCTGGCAATGGTGTTTCTGGGCATACAGCAGAGAAGCCCTGGCTCATCTCCAGGTGCTCTTGTAGTGCTGGATGAACTGTTCAGCAGCAGGAACTCCTATGTCGATCTCCTGATCAGGGAAGAGCGGGGGCTGGAATCCCTTTGGTATTAAAAGGGAGACATACCGGTGGAGGACGACTGGAGGTTATTGTGGGTGATCTCTGCCCAAACCAATTGGGAGCTCCAGGACGTGGGGTTGGAAGAGGCAAGACAGCGCATGGTTGTCTCCAACTCCTGGTTCACTCTCTCAGTCTGGCCATTAGATTGGGGGTGGAAGCCAGACGAGAGGCTGGTCATGGCTCCTACAGGAGAGCAGAAAGCCTTCCAAAAGCGGGAAGTGGACTGTGATCCACGATCAGACACCATGCCTTGAGGAAACCAATGGAGCCTGAACACATGTTGAACTGAATGTGGCAGCCTCATGAGCCGATGGGAGCTTGGGGAGGGCAATGAAGTGGGCAGCCTTGGAAAATCGATCCACAACAACTAAAATGGTGGTGTTTCAACTAGACGGGGGCAGACCAATGATGAAATCTACTGAGAGGAGGTACCAGGGGTGGTGGGGCACAGGCAGTGGACACAACAGACCCGCAGGACGCTGGCATGATGTCTTGTTCCAAGCGCAGGTGGGACCGGCAAATACAAAGTCGTGGGCATCCTAGGACATAGATGGCCACCAAAATTGTCTCTTTATAAACTCCTGATTCTGGTGAATTCCCGCTTGTCCAGCAAGATGGGAGGAGTGACCCCATTCCAACACTTTGGAACGCACCGCAGCGGGGACAAACAGCCCGTCGTCGGGAGGTCCCCATCCTGGTCTGGATCTGATTGTAGGGTCACCCTCACCTCTGCCTCTATTCCCGAGATCACTGGAGCAGCGATACACAAGCGAGGAAGAATGGGCAACGGGCTCTGGATCAGCATTGTCCTCAGATCCGTCGAGCTGCTGCTAGAGAGCGTCGGTCTTTGTATTCTTGCTGCCGGGATGATAAGTGAGGACGAAATTGAACCGTGTGAAGAAGAGAGCCCACCGGGCTTGACAAGTGTTGAGTCTCTTAGCATCCTGAATATAGGAGAGGTTCTTGTGATCTGTCCAGACCAAGAAATGATGCTCTGCCCCTCCAGCCAGTGTCTCCATTCCTCCAGGGCCTCCTTGATAGCCAGAAGCTCCCGGTTCCCAACATCATAATTCCTCTCTGCCGGAGTCAAGTGACGGGAAAGGGTGCAGCCGGCTATCTGCAGAAGAGTGCTGAGAGAGGACAGCTCCAATGCCAACATCAGATACATCCACCTCGAAAATGAATGGCTGAGAAGGGTTTGGGTGTTGCAGCAGCGGAGCAGTGGTGAAATGTCACTTCAGCTTGGAAAATGCTTGGTTGGCATCATCCGTCCAATGGAATCCTGCAGAGGTCTTCTTGGTGAGTGTATTAATTGGAGCAGCGATAGAGCTGAAATTCCGGATGAAGTGGCGATAAAAGTTTGCAAACCCATGAAGCGCCATACCTGTTTGACTGTAGATGGTTTGGGCCACTCTGCAACTGCCTGACCTTTACTAGCGTCCATTTGAACACTGTATGGGGTAAGTATGTAGCCCAAAAATGACACCTGGTTTATGGAATTCATATTTTTCAGACTTGGCGTACAGATTGTTTTCAAGAAGGTGTCAGAGTACTCTCCAGACATGTTGGGCATGATCCTGATGAGAGCGGAAATGGATCAGGATGTCATCTAAATACACAAACACAAACTTGTTCAACATGTCCCTGAGCACATCATTAAACAAGGCCTGGGCGTTGGCCAGACCTAAAGGCATCACCAGGTACTCATAGTGGCCATTAGAGATATTGAAAGCCATTTTCCACTAACCCCCTTCTCTTATGAAAACCAGATTGTAAGTATTATGCAGATCAATTTTGGAAAACCTGGTTGCTCCCTGGAGATGTTCAAACGCAGACCCCAGCAAGAGAAGAGGGTAGCGATTCTTCACAGTGATGTCGTTCAGGGACTGATAATCGATGCAGGGATGGAGCTTGCCATCTTTCTCGCTCAGAAAAAAAAAGCCCGCTCCTGCCGGCGAGGTTGAAGGACAGATAAACTCCATGCTCAAGGCCTCCTTAGTGCATTCCTCCATGGCCACCGTTTCAGGACGAGAGAGGGAAAAGAGCCAGCTCCGGGGAGGACCAGTGCCAGGTAGGAGGTCTATGGCATTGTCGTATGGCAGGTGTCGGGGCAGGGTGCTGGCCTTTCTTTAACTGAAAACCTCAAGGAGATCGGCATATTCAGCCAGAAACCCATACAGATCCAAATCCTTGGTTAACACAGGAGGGGATTCATGGAATGGAGCTTGAGCTGGACCCAGACAGGTAGACAAGCATGCCGGTCCCCAGTCTTGGAGTACCTTCAGAGACCAAACAATCTGTGGGTTATGTTGGGATAACCAGGGGAGACCAAGTACCAGTGGCAGTTCAGGTGAATTGACCAGATGGAAATATATTTCTTCATGATGGTTGCCTTCGAGCACCAGTTGGAGGGGTTGGGTGGAAAGGAGGATCTGGCTGGTTCCCAGAGGTTGAACGTTCAATGCCTTGACGTGAATCTTTTATCTTAATTACCGAGTTGGAAATCCCCATCTTTGATCAAGAGAGATGTCTATAAAATTCCTGGCTGCACTAGAGTCAATTAATGCCTTAAGTTCATGGGTCTGAGACCTCCATGACAAGGAAGCTGTGAGCATTACAGAATTAGGGGAAGCTGACTCTAGGGCGAACCGACCCGACAGGATTCCCCTGCCTGCTGACAGGTATTCTCCTTTACTGGACGCTTGGAACATGCCGCCCGGAGGTGTCCTGAATCACCACAATAGAGGCAGGAAACTGCTCTCTGGTGCCGCTCTCCTTCCTCCTGAGACAGGTGATGCGCCCCACTTCTACAGGCTCCTCCATGTCTGTGGGCTGGGTGCTGGGTGGTGACGGGGGGGGGTGGAGAGGGTGAGGAAAGTCTGTGATTAGGTGGGAGAGGGGGTGAGGGCAAGGAAGGTTGGTGATCAGATGAGGGAGGGGAGAGGGAAAGGAGAGATGGTAATCAGGTGAGGGAGCGGGAAAGGCAAGGAGAGATGGTGATTAGATGAGGGAGGGGAGAGGGCGAGGATAGATGGTGATCAGATGAGGGAGAGGGAGAGGGCGAGGAAAGTCGGTCATTAGATGAGGGAGGGGGAGAGGGTGAGGAGAGACGGTGATCAGATGAGGGAGGGGAGAGGGCGAGGAGAGATGGTGATCAGATGAGGGAGAGGGAGAGGGCGAGGAAAGTCGGTCATTAGATGAGGGAGGGGGAGAGGGTGAGGAGAGACGGTGATCAGATGAGGGAGGGGAGAGGGCGAGGAGACATGGTGATCAGATGAGGGAGGGGAGAGGGCGAGGAGAGATGGTGATCAGATGAGGGAGAGGGAGAGGGCGAGGAAAGTCGGTCATTAGATGAGGGAGGGGGAGAGGGTGAGGAGAGACGGTGATCAGATGAGGGAGGGGAGAGGGCGAGGAGAGATGGTGATCAGATGAGGGAGAGGGAGAGGGCGAGGAAAGTCGGTCATCAGATGAGGGAGGGGGAGAGGGTGAGGAGAGACGGTGATCAGATGAGGGAGGGGAGAGGGCGAGGAGAGATGGGGATCAGCTGAGGAAGGGGGAGAGGGAGAGGAGAGATGGTAATCAGATGAGAGAGGGGGAGAGGACGAAGAGAGATGGTGATCAGATGAGGGAGGGGGAGAAGGAAAGTAGAGGTGGTGATCAGATGTGGGATGTGAAGAGAGCGAGGAGAGATGGTGAGCAGGTAAAGGAGGGGGAAGAGGGCGAGGAAAAATAGTGATCAGATAAGGGAGGGGGAGACGGCGAGGGTGATGGTGTTTAGATAAGGGAGGGGGAATGGGCGAGGAGAGATGGTGATCAGGTGAGGGAGCGGCAGAGGGCGAGGAGAGATGGTGATCATGTGAGGGAGGGGGAGAGGGCAAGGATAGATGGTGATCTGATAAGGGAGGGGAAGATGGTGAGGAGAGATGGTGATCAGATGAGGAAGGGGGAGAGGGCGAGTAGTGATGGTGGTCAGATGAGAAAAGCGGAGAGGGCGAGAAGAGATGGTAATCAGATGAGAGAGGGGGAGAGGGCGAAGAGAGATGGTGATCAGGTGAGGGAGGGGGAGAAGGGAAGGAGAGGTGGTGATCAGATATGGGATGTGAAGAGAGCGAGGAGAGATGGTGAACAGGTAAGGGAGGGGGAAGAGGGCGAAGAAAGATGGTGATCAGATAAAGGCGGGAAGAGGGCAAGAAGAGATGGTGATCAGATGAGGGAGGGGGAGAGGGTAAGGAGAGATGGTGATCAGGTGAGGAAGGGTGAGGAGAGACGTTGATCAGGTGAGGGTGGACAGGACAAAGAGAAATGGTGGTCAGGTGAGGGAGTGGAAGAGGGTGAGGAGTGATGGTGATAAGATGAGTCAGGTGGAGAGGGTGAGGAGTGATGGTGATCAGGTGAGGGAGGGGGTGAGGGCCAGTTGAGATGGTGATCAGATGAGGGAGGGGGAGAGGGCGAGGAGAGATGGTGATCAGATGAGGGAGGGGGAGAGGGCGTGGAGAGATAGAGATCCGATGAGGGAGGGGGAAAGGGCAAGGAGTGATAGTGATCAGTTAAGGGAGGGGGGTAGGGACAACTAGAGATGGTGATTAGTTGAGGGAGGGGGAGAGGGTGAGGAAAGTCGGTGATCAGATGAGGGAGGGGAGAGGGCGAGAAGAGATGGTGATCAGATGAAGGAGGGGTGAGGGCAAGGAGAGATGGTGATCAGATGAGGGAGGGGGAAAGGGCAAGGAGTGATGGTGATCAGGTAAGGGAGGGGGAGAGGGCGAGGAAAGATGGTGATCAGATGAGGGAGGGGAGAGGGCAAGGAGTGATGGTGATCAGATAAGGGAGGGAGAGAGGGTGAGGAGTGATGGCGATCAGATGAGTCAGGTGGAGAGGGCGAGGAGAGATGGTGTTCAGGTGAGGTGTGGGGAGAGGGCGAGTAGAGATTGTGATCAGATGAGGGAGTGGGTGTGGGCAAGGAGACATGGTGATCAGGTGAGGGAGGGGAGAGGGCAAGGAGAGATAGTGATCAGATAAGCGAGTGGGAGAGGGCGAGGAGAGATGTTGATCAGATGAAGGAGGGGGAGAGGGCGTGGAGACATGGTTATCTGGTGAGGGAGGGGGAGAGAGCGAGGAGTGATAGTGATCAGTTGCGGTGGGGAGAGGGTGAGGAAAGATGGTGATCAGGTGACGGAGGTGGAGAGGGCAAGGAGAGGTGGTGATAAGGTGAGGTAGGGGGAGAGGACAAGGGGACATGGTGATCAGATTAGGGAGGGGGAGAGGGGGAGGAGAGATAGTGATCAGATGAGGGAGCGGAGAGGGCGAGGAGAGATGGTGATCAGATGAGGGACAGGGAGAGGGCGAGGAAAGTCGGTCATCAGATGAGGGAGGGGAGAGGGCGAGGAGTGATGGTGAACAGATGAGGGAGGGGAGAGGGCGAGGAGAGATGGGGATCAGCTGAGGATGGGGAGAGGGCGAGGAGAGATGGTGATCAGAGGAGGGAGGGGAGCAGGCAAGGAGAGATTGTGATCAGGTGAGGGAGGGGGAGCTGGCAAGGGGAGATGGTGATCAGATGAAGGAGGGGAAGAGGGCGAGGAGAGATGGTGATCAGAGGAGGGAGGGGAGCCGGCATGAGAGATGGTGATCAGGTGAAGGAGGGGGAGCTGGCAAGGGGAGATGCTGATCAGATGAAGGACGGGCAGAGGGCGAGGAGAAAAGGTGGTAAGATGAGGGAAGGGGAGAGGGTGAGGAGAGATGGTGATCAGGTGAGGGAGGGGGAGAGGGCGAGGAAAGATAGTGATCAGGTGAGGGAGGAGGAGAGGGCGTGGAGAAATAGTGAACAAATGAGGGAGGGTGAAAGGGCAAGTAGTAATGGTGATCAGATAACGGAGGGGAAGAGGGCGCGGAAAGATGGTGATCAGATGAGGGAGGAGGAGAGGGCAGGGAGAGATAGAGATCAGGTGAGGGAGGGGGAAGGGGCAACTAGAGATGGTGATTAGTTGAGGGAGGGGGAGAGAGTGAGGAAAGTCGGTGATCAGATGAGGAACTGGGAGAGGGCGAGGAGAAATGGTGATCAGATGAAGGAGGGGTGAGGGCAAGAGAGTTGGTGATCTGATGAGGGAGGGGGAGTGGGCGAGGAAAGATGATGATCAGATAAGGGAGGAGGAGAGGGCAAGGAAAGATAGTGATCAGATGAGTGAGGGAGAGAGGGCGAGGAGAGATGGTGATCAGGCGAGGAAGGAGGAGAGTGTGTGGAGGGATAGTGATCCGATGAGGGAGGGGGAAAGGGCAAGGAGTGATGGTGATCAGATAAGGGAGGGGGAGAGGGCGAGGAGAGATGGTGATCATGTGAGGGAGGGGGAGAAGGTGAAGAGAGATGGTGATCAGAGGAGGGGGGGAGATGGGAAGGAGAGGTGGTGATCGAATGAGGGAAGGGGAGAGGGCGAGGAAATGGTGATCAGATGAGGGAAGGGGAGAGGGTAAGGAGAGATGCTGATCAGGTGCGGGAGGGGGACCGGGGTAACTAGAGATGGTGATTAGTTAAGGGAGGGGGAGAGGGTGAGGAATGTCGGTGAAAAGAAGAGGGAGGGGAGAGGGCGAGAAGGGATGGTGATCAGATGAGCGACTGGGAGAGTGCGAGGAGAGATGGTGATAAGATGAAGGAGGGGTGAGGGCAAGGAGAGATGGTGATCAGATGAGGGAGGGGGAAAGGGCAAGGAGTGATGGTGATCAGATAAGGGAGGGAGAGAGGGCGAGGAAAGATGGGGATCAGATGAGGGAGAGGGAGAGGTCAAGGAGAGATGGTGATCAGGTGAGGGAGGGGAAGAGGGCAAGGAGTGATGGTGATCAGATGAGGTAGGGGGAGAGGGCGAATAAATATGGTGATCAAATGAGGGAGGGGGAGAGGGCGAGGAGAGATGGTGATCAGGTGAGTGAGGGGGAGAGGGCAAGGAGAGATGGTGATCAGGTGAGGGAGAGGAAGAGGGCAAGGAGAGATGGTGATCAGATGAGGGAGGGGGAGAGGGTGAGCAAAGATAGTGATCAGATGAGGGACGGGGAGAGGGCAAGGAGAGATGGTGTTCAGATGAGGGAGGGGAAGAGGGCAAGGAGAGATGGTGATCAGGTGAGGGAGGAGGAGAGGGCGTGGAGAGATGGTGATCAGATGAGGGAGGGGCAGAGGGCAAGGAGAGATGGTGATCAGATGAGGGAATGAGAGGGGGCGAGTAGAGATGGCGATCAGATGAGGGAGGGTGAGAGGGCGAGGAGAGATGGTGATAAGATGAGAGGGGGGAGAGGAAGAGGGGAGATGGTGATCAGATGAGGGAGGGGGAGAGGGCAAGAAGAGATGGTGATCAAGTGATGGACGGGTAGAGGCAAGGACAGATGGTGATCGGATGAGGGAGGGGGAGTCGACAATTGGAGATGGTGATCAGATGAGGGAGGGGGAGAGGGCAAGGAGAGATGGTGATCAGGTGAGGGAGGAGGAGAGGGCGTGGATAGATGGTGATCAGATGAGGGAGGGGGAGAGGGCGAGGAGAGATGGTGATCATGTGAGGGAGGGGGAGAAGGTGAAGAGAGATGGTGATCAGAGGAGGGGGGAGATGGGAAGGAGAGGTGGTGATCGAATGAGGGAAGGGGAGAGGGCGAGGAGAGGTGGTGATCAGATGAGGGAGGGGAGAGGGCGAGGAGAGATGGTGATCAGATGAGGGAGGGGGAAAGGGCAAGGAGTGATGGTGATCAGATAAGGGAGGGGGAGAGGGCGAGGAAAGATGGTGATCAGATGAGGGAGAGGGAGAGGGCAAGGAGAGATGGTGATCAGGTGAGGGAGGGGAAGAGGGCGAATAAATATGGTGATCAGATGAGGGAGGGGGAGAGGGCGAGGAGAGATGGTGATCAGGTGAGTGAGGGGGAGAGGGCGAGGAAAGGTAGTGATCAGGTGAGGGAGGAGGAGAGGGCGTGGAGAGATAGTGATCCGATGAGGGAGGGTGAAAGGGCAAGTAGTGATGGTGATCAGATAACAGAGGGGGAGTGGGGGAGGAAAGATGGTGATCAGATGAGGGAGGGGAGAGGGCGAGAAGAGATGGTAATCAGATGAGGGACTGGGAGGGGGCAAGGAGAGATGGTGATCAGATGAAAGAAGGGTGAGGGCAAAGAGAGATGGTGATCAGATGAGGGGAGGAGGGGCGAGGAAAGATGGTGATCAGATAAGGGAGGAGGAGAGGGCAAGGAAAGATACTGACCAAATGAGGGAGGGAGAGAGGGCGAGGAGAGATGGTGATCATGTGAGGGAGGGGGAGAAGGCGAAGAGAGATGGTGATCAGAGGAGGGGGGGAGATGGGAAGGAGAGGTGGTGATCGACTGAGGGAAGGGGAGAGGGCGAGGAGAGGTGGTGATCAGATGAGGGAGGGGAGAGGGCGAGGAGAGATGGTGATCAGATGAGGGAGGGGGAAAGGGCAAGGAGTGATGGTGATCAGATAAGGGAGGGGGAGAGGGCGAGGAAAGATGGTGATCAGATGAGGGAGAGGGAGAGGGCAAGGAGAGATGGTGATCAGGTGAGGGAGGGGAAGAGGGCAAGGAGTGATGGTGATCAGATGAGGTAGGGGGAGAGGGCAAGGAAAGATACTGACCAAATGAGGGAGGGAGAGAGGGCGAGGAGAGATGGTGATCAGATGAGGGAATGGGAGGGGGCGAGTAGAGATGGCGATCAGATGAGGGAGGGTGAGAGGGCGAGGAGAGATGGTGATAAGATGAGAGGGGGGAGAGGAAGAGGGGAGATGGTGATCAGATGAGGGAGGGGGAGAGGGCAAGAAGAGATGGTGATCAAGTGATGGGCGGGTAGAGGCAAGGACAGATGGTGATCGGATGAGGGAGGGGGAGAGGGTGAGGACGGATGGTGATCAGGTGAGGGAGCGGGAGTCGACAATTGGAGATGGTGATCAGATGAGGGAGGGGGAGAGGGCAAGGAGAGATGGTGATCAGGTGAGGGAGGAGGAGAGGGCGTGGATAGATGGTGATCAGATGAGGGAGGGGGAGAGGGCGAGGAGAGATGGTGATCATGTGAGGGAGGGGGAGAAGGCGAAGAGAGATGGTGATCAGAGGAGGGGGGAGATGGGAAGGAGAGGTGGTGATCGAATGAGGGAAGGGGAGAGGGCGAGGAGAGGTGGTGATCAGATGAGGGAGGGGAGAGGGCGAGGAGAGATGGTGATCAGATGAGGGAGGGGGAAAGGGCAAGGAGTGATGGTGATCAGATAAGGGAGGGGGTGAGGGTGCGGAGTGATGGTGATCAGATGAGGTAGGGGGAAAGGGCGAGTAGATATGGTGATCAGATGAGGGAGGGGGAGAGGGCGAGGAGAGATGGTGATCAGGTGAGTGAGGGGGAGAGGGCGAGGAAAGGTAGTGATCAGGTGAGGGAGGAGGAGACGGCGTGGAGAGATAGTGATCTGATGAGGGAGGGGGAGAGGGCGAGGAGAGATTGTGATCAGATGAAGGAAGGGTGAGGGCAAACAGAGATGGTGATCAGAGGAGGGAGGGGGAGATGGGAAGGAGAGGTGGTGAACGAATGAAGGCAGCGGAGAGGGCGAGGAGAGATGGCGATCAGATGAGGGAGGGGAGAGGGCGAGGAGAGATGGTGATCAGCCGAGGGAGAGGGAGAGGGCGAGGAAAGTTGGTCATCAGATGAGGGAGGGGGAGAGGGTGATGAGAGATATTGATCCGATAAGGGAGGGTGAAAGGGCAAGTATTGATGGTGATCAGATAACAGAGGGGGAGTGGGGGAGGAAAGATGGTGATCAGATGAGGGAGAGGGAGAGGGCAGGGAGAGATGGTGATCAAGTGATGGACGGGTAGAGGCAAGGACAGAGGGTGATCGGATGAGGGAGGGGGAGAGGGTGAGGAGAGATTTTGATCAGATGGGGGGGATAGGGCAAGGAATGATGGTGATCATATGAGGGAGGGGGAGAGTGCGATAAGAGATGGTGATCAGATGAGGGTGGGGGAGAGAACAAGGGGAGATGGTAATCAGATGAGGGAGGGGGAGAGGGTGAGGAGAGATGGTGATCAGGTGAGGGAGGAGGAGAGGGCGTGGATAGATGGTGATCAGATGAGGGAGGGGGAGAGGGCAAGGAGAGATGGTGATCAGGTGAGGGAGGAGGAGAGGGCGTGGATAGATGGTGATCAGATGAGGGAGGGGGAGAGGGCAAAGAGAGATGGTGATCAGAGGAGGGAGGGGGAGATGGGAAGGACAGGTGGTGATCGAATTAGGGAAGAGGAGAGGCCGAGGAGAGATGGTGATCAGATGAGGGAGGGGAGAGGGCGAGGAGAGATGGTGATCAGCCGAGGGAGAGGGCGAGGAAAGTTGGTCATTAGTTGAGGCAGGGGGAGAGGGTGAGGAGAGATGGTGATCAAATGAGGGAGGGGAGAGGGCGAGGAGAGATTGTGATCAGAAGAGGGAGGGGTGAAGGAAAGGAGAGATGGTGATCAGTTGAGGGAAGGGGAGATGGCGAGGAGAAATGGTGGTAAGATGAGGAAGGGGGTGAGGGCGAGGAGAGATGGTGATCAGATGAGGGAGAGGGAGAGGGCGAGGAAAGACGGTCATCAGATGAGGGAGGGGGAGAGGGTGAGGAGAGATGGTGATCAGGTGAGGGAGGAGTAGAGGGCGTGGAGAGATAGTGATCCGATGAGGGAGGGGGAATGGGCAAGGAGTGATGGTGATCAGGTGAGGGAGACAGAGAGGATGAGGAGAGATGGTGATCATGTGAGGGAGGGGGAGAGGGCGAAGAGAGATGGTGATCAGATGAGGGAGGGGAGAGGGTGAGGAGGGATGGTGATCAGGTGAGGGAGCGGGAGTCGACAATTGGAGATGGTGATCAGATGAGGGAGGGGGAGAGGGCAAGGAGAGATGGTGATCAGGTGAGGGAGGAGGAGAGGGCGTGGATAGATGGTGATCAGAGGAGGGAGGGGGAGATGGGAAGGAGAGGTGGTGATCGAATTAGGGAAGAGGAGAGGCCGAGGAGAGATGGTGATCAGATGAGGGAGGGGAGAGGGCGAGGAGAGATGGTGATCAGCCGAGGGAGAGGGCGAGGAAAGTTGGTCATTAGTTGAGGGAGGGGGAGAGGGTGAGGAGAGATGGTGATCAAATGAGGGAGGGGAGAGGGCGAGGAGAGATTGTGATCAGAAGAGGGAGGGGTGAAGGAAAGGAGAGATGGTGATCAGTTGAGGGAAGGGGAGATGGCGAGGAGAAATGGTGGTAAGATGAGGAAGGGGGAGAGGACGAGGAGAGATGGTGATCAGATGAGGGAGAGGGAGAGGGCGAGGATAGTCGGTCATCAGATGAGGGAGGGGGAGAGGGTGAGGAGAGATGGTGATCAGGTGAGGGAGGAGTAGAGGGCGTGGAGAGATAGTGATCCAATGAGGGAGGGGGAATGGGCAAGGAGTGATGGTGATCAGGTGAGGGAGACAGAGAGGATGAGGAGAGATGGTGATCATGTGAGGGAGGGGGAGAGGGCGAAGAGAGATGGTGATCAGATGAGGGAGGGGAGTGGGTGAGGAGAGATGGTGATCAGCTGAGGGAGAGGGAGATGGCGAGGAAAGTTGGTCATCAGATGAAGGAGGGGGAGAGGGTGAGGAGAGATGGTGATCAGATGAGGGAGGGGAGAGGGCGAGGAGAGATGGTGATCAGATGAGGGAGAGGGAGAGGGCGAGGAAAGTCGGTCATCAGATGAAGGAGGGGGAGAGGGTGAGGAGAGATGGTGATCAGATGAGGGAGGGGAGAGGGCGAGGAGAGATGGTGATCAGATGAGGGAGAGGGAGAGCGTGAGGAAAGTCGGTCAGCAGATGAGGGACGGGGAGAGGGTGAGGAGAGATGGTGATCAGATGAGGGAGAGGGAGAGGGCGAGACGAGATGGGGATCAGCTGAGGAAGGGGGAGAGAGCGAGGAGAGATGGTGATTAGTTGAGGGAGGGGGAGAGGGTGAGGAAAGTCGGTGATCAGATGAGGGAGGGGAGAGGACGAGAAGAGATGGTGATCAGATGAGGGAATGGGAGGGGGCAAGGAGAGATCGTGATCAGATGAAGGAAGGGGGAGGGCAAAGAGAGCTGGTGATCAGATGAGGGGAGGAGGGGCGAGGAAAGATGGTGATCAGATGAGGGAGGGGGAGAGGGCGAGGAGAGATGGTGATCAGATGAGGGAGAGGGAGAGGGCGAGGAAAGTCGGTCATCAGATGAGGGAGGGGGAGAGGGTGAGGAGAGATGGTGATCAGATGAGGGAGTGGGAGTCGACATTTGGAGATGGTGATCAGATGAGGGAGGGGGAGAGGGCAAGGAGAGATGGTGATCAGGTGAGGGAGGGGGAGAAGGCGAAGAGAGATGGTGATCAGAGGAGGGGGGAGATGGGAAGGAGAGGTGGTGATCGAATGAGGGAAGGGGAGAGGGCGAGGAGAGGTGGTGATCAGATGAGGGAGGGGAGAGGGTGAGGAGAGATGGTGATCAGATGAGGGAGGGAGAGGGCGAGGCGAGATGGGGATCAGCTGAGGAAGGGGGAGAGAGCGAGGAGAGATGGTGATCAGTTGAGGGAGGGGGAGAGGGCGAGGAGAGATGGTGATCGGATGAAGGACGGGTGAGGGCAAGGAGATATGGTGATCAGATGACGGAGGGGGAAAGGGCAAGGAGTGATGGTGATTAGATAAGGGAGGTGGAGAGGGCGAGGAAAGATGGTGATCAGATGAGGGAGAGGGAGAGGGCAAGGAGTGATGGTGATCAGATAAGGGAGGGGGTGAGGGTGCGGAGTGATGGTGATCAGATGAGGTAGGGGGAAAGGGCGAGTAGATATGGTGATCAGATGAGGGAGGGGGAGAGGGCGAGGAGAGATGGTGTTCAGGTGAGTGAGGGGGAGAGGGCGAGGAAAGGTAGTGATCAGGTGAGGGAGGAGGAGACGGCGTGGAGAGATAGTGATCTGATGAGGGAGGGGGAGAGGGCGAGGAGAGATTGTGATCAGATGAAGGAAGGGTGAGGGCAAAGAGAGATGGTGATCAGAGGAGGGAGGGGGAGATGGGAAGGAGAGGTGGTGAACGAATGAAGGCAGGGGAGAGGGCGAGGAGAGATGGCGATCAGATGAGGGAGGGGAGAGGGCGAGGAGAGATGGTGATCAGCCGAGGGAGAGGGAGAGGGCGAGGAAAGTTGGTCATCAGATGAGGGAGGGGGAGAGGGTGATGAGAGATAGTGATCCGATAAGGGAGGGTGAAAGGGCAAGTATTGATGGTGATCAGATAACAGAGGGGGAGTGGGGGAGGAAAGATGGTGATCAGATGAGGGAGAGGGAGAGGGCAGGGAGAGATGGTGATCAAGTGATGGACGGGTAGAGGCGAGGACAGAGGGTGATCGGATGAGGGAGGGGGAGAGGGTGAGGAGAGATTTTGATCAGATGGGGGGGATAGGGCAAGGAATGATGGTGATCAGATGAGGGAGGGGGAGAGAACACGGGGAGATGGTAATCAGATGAGGGAGGTGGAGAGGGTGAGGAGGGATTGTGATCAGGTGAGGGAGCGGGAGTCGACAATTGGAGATGGTGATCAGATGAGGGAGGGGGAGAGGGCAAAGAGAGATGGTGATCAGAGGAGGGAGGGGGAGATGGGAAGGACAGGTGGTGATCGAATTAGGGAAGAGGAGAGGCCGAGGAGAGATGGTGATCAGATGAGGGAGGGGAGAGGGCGAGGAGAGATGGTGATCAGCCGAGGGAGAGGGCGAGGAAAGTTGGTCATTAGTTGAGGGAGGGGGAGAGGGTGAGGAGAGATGGTGATCAAATGAGGGAGGGGAGAGGGCGAGGAGAGATTGTGATCAGAAGAGGGAGGGGTGAAGGAAAGGAGAGATGGTGATCAGTTGAGGGAAGGGGAGATGGCGAGGAGAAATGGTGGTAAGATGAGGAAGGGGGTGAGGGCGAGGAGAGATGGTGATCAGATGAGGGAGGGGAGAGGGCGAGGAGAGATGGTGATCAGATGAGGGAGAGGGAGAGGGCGAGGAAAGTCGGTCATCAGATGAGGGAGGGGGAGAGGGTGAGGAGAGATGGTGATCAGGTGAGGGAGGAGTAGAGGGCGTGGAGAGATAGTGATCCGATGAGGGAGGGGGAATGGGCAAGGAGTGATGGTGATCAGGTGAGGGAGACAGAGAGGATGAGGAGAGATGGTGATCATGTGAGGGAGGGGGAGAGGGCGAAGAGAGATGGTGATCAGATGAGGGAGGGGAGAGGGTGAGGAGGGATGGTGATCAGGTGAGGGAGCGGGAGTCGACAATTGGAGATGGTGATCAGATGAGGGAGGGGGAGAGGGCAAGGAGAGATGGTGATCAGGTGAGGGAGGAGGAGAGGGCGTGGATAGATGGTGATCAGAGGAGGGAGGGGGAGATGGGAAGGAGAGGTGGTGATCGAATTAGGGAAGAGGAGAGGCCGAGGAGAGATGGTGATCAGATGAGGGAGGGGAGAGGGCGAGGAGAGATGGTGATCAGCCGAGGGAGAGGGCGAGGAAAGTTGGTCATTAGTTGAGGGAGGGGGAGAGGGTGAGGAGAGATGGTGATCAAATGAGGGAGGGGAGAGGGCGAGGAGAGATTGTGATCAGAAGAGGGAGGGGTGAAGGAAAGGAGAGATGGTGATCAGTTGAGGGAAGGGGAGATGGCGAGGAGAAATGGTGGTAAGATGAGGAAGGGGTGAGGGCGAGGAGAGTTGGTGATCAGATGAGGGAGGGGAGAGGGCGAGGAGAGATGGTGATCAGATGAGGGAGAGGGAGAGGGCGAGGAAAGTCGGTCATCAGATGAGGGAGGGGGAGAGGGTGAGGAGAGATGGTGATCAGGTGAGGGAGGAGTAGAGGGCGTGGAGAGATAGTGATCCGATGAGGGAGGGGGAATGGGCAAGGAGTGATGGTGATCAGGTGAGGGAGACAGAGAGGATGAGGAGAGATGGTGATCATGTGAGGGAGGGGGAGAGGGCGAAGAGAGATGGTGATCAGATGAGGGAGGGGAGAGGGTGAGGAGGGATGGTGATCAGGTGAGGGAGCGGGAGTCGACAATTGGAGATGGTGATCAGATGAGGGAGGGGAGAGGGCAAGGAGAGATGGTGATCAGGTGAGGGAGGAGGAGAGGGCGTGGATAGATGGTGATCAGAGGAGGGAGGGGGAGATGGGAAGGAGAGGTGGTGATCGAATTAGGGAAGAGGAGAGGCCGAGGAGAGATGGTGATCAGCCGAGGGAGAGGGCGAGGAAAGTTGGTCATTAGTTGAGGGAGGGGGAGAGGGTGAGGAGAGATGGTGATCAAATGAGGGAGGGGAGAGGGCGAGGAGAGATTGTGATCAGAAGAGGGAGGGGTGAAGGAAAGGAGAGATGGTGATCAGTTGAGGGAAGGGGAGATGGCGAGGAGAAATGGTGGTAAGATGAGGAAGGGGGTGAGGGCGAGGAGAGATGGTGATCAGATGAGGGAGGGGAGAGGGCGAGGAGAGATGGTGATCAGATGAGGGAGAGGGAGAGGGCGAGGAAAGTCGGTCATCAGATGAGGGAGGGGGAGAGGGTGAGGAGAGATGGTGATCAGGTGAGGGAGGAGTAGAGGGCGTGGAGAGATAGTGATCCGATGAGGGAGGGGGAATGGGCAAGGAGTGATGGTGATCAGGTGAGGGAGACAGAGAGGATGAGGAGAGATGGTGATCATGTGAGGGAGGGGGAGAGGGCGAAGAGAGATGGTGATCAGATGAGGGAGGGGAGAGGGTGAGGAGGGATGGTGATCAGGTGAGGGAGCGGGAGTCGACAATTGGAGATGGTGATCAGATGAGGGAGGGGGAGAGGGCAAGGAGAGATGGTGATCAGGTGAGGGAGGAGGAGAGGGCGTGGATAGATGGTGATCAGAGGAGGGAGGGGGAGATGGGAAGGAGAGGTGGTGATCGAATTAGGGAAGAGGAGAGGCCGAGGAGAGATGGTGATCAGATGAGGGAGGGGAGAGGGCGAGGAGAGATGGTGATCAGCCGAGGGAGAGGGCGAGGAAAGTTGGTCATTAGTTGAGGGAGGGGGAGAGGGTGAGGAGAGATGGTGATCAAATGAGGGAGGGGAGAGGGCGAGGAGAGATTGTGATCAGAAGAGGGAGGGGTGAAGGAAAGGAGAGATGGTGATCAGTTGAGGGAAGGGGAGATGGCGAGGAGAAATGGTGGTAAGATGAGGAAGGGGTGAGGGCGAGGAGAGTTGGTGATCAGATGAGGGAGGGGAGAGGGCGAGGAGAGATGGTGATCAGATGAGGGAGAGGGAGAGGGCGAGGAAAGTCGGTCATCAGATGAGGGAGGGGGAGAGGGTGAGGAGAGATGGTGATCAGGTGAGGGAGGAGTAGAGGGCGTGGAGAGATAGTGATCCGATGAGGGAGGGGGAATGGGCAAGGAGTGATGGTGATCAGGTGAGGGAGACAGAGAGGATGAGGAGAGATGGTGATCATGTGAGGGAGGGGGAGAGGGCGAAGAGAGATGGTGATCAGATGAGGGAGGGGAGTGGGTGAGGAGAGATGGTGATCAGCTGAGGGAGAGGGAGATGGCGAGGAAAGTTGGTCATCAGATGAAGGAGGGGGAGAGGGTGAGGAGAGATGGTGATCAGATGAGGGAGGGGAGAGGGCGAGGAGAGATGGTGATCAGATGAGGGAGAGGGAGAGGGCGAGGAAAGTCGGTCATCAGATGAAGGAGGGGGAGAGGGTGAGGAGAGATGGTGATCAGATGAGGGAGGGGAGAGGGCGAGGAGAGATGGTGATCAGATGAGGGAGAGGGAGAGGGTGAGGAAAGTCGGTCAGCGATGAGGGACGGGGAGAGGGTGAGGAGAGATGGTGATCAGATGAGGGAGAGGGAGAGGGCGAGACGAGATGGGGATTAGCTGAGGAAGGGGGAGAGAGCGAGGAGAGATGGTGATTAGTTGAGGGAGGGGGAGAGGGTGAGGAAAGTCGGTGATCAGATGAGGGAGGGGAGAGGACGAGAAGAGATGGTGATCAGATGAGGGAATGGGAGGGGGCAAGGAGAGATCGTGATCAGATGAAGGAAGGGGGAGGGCAAAGAGAGCTGGTGATCAGATGAGGGGAGGAGGGGCGAGGAAAGATGGTGATCAGATGAGGGAGGGGGAGAGGGCGAGGAGAGATGGTGATCAGATGAGGGAGAGGGAGAGGGCGAGGAAAGTCAGTCATCAGATGAGGGAGGGGGAGAGGGTGAGGAGAGATGGTGATCAGATGAGGGAGTGGGAGTCGACATTTGGAGATGGTGATCAGATGAGGGAGGGGGAGAGGGCAAGGAGAGATGGTGATCAGGTGAGGGAGGGGGAGAAGGCGAAGAGAGATGGTGATCAGAGGAGGGGGGAGATGGGAAGGAGAGGTGGTGATCGAATGAGGGAAGGGGAGAGGGCGAGGAGAGGTGGTGATCAGATGAGGGAGGGGAGAGGGTGAGGAGAGATGGTGATCAGATGAGGAAGGGAGAGGGCGAGGCGAGATGGGGATCAGCTGAGGAAGTGGGAGAGAGCGAGGAGAGATGGTGATCAGTTGAGGGAGGGGGAGAGGGCGAGGAGAGATGGTGATCAGATGAAGGAGGGGGAGATGGGAAGGAGTGATGGTGATCAGGTGAGGGAGACAGAGAGGATGAGGAGAGATGGTGATCATGTGAGGGAGGGGGAGAGGGCGAAGAGAGATGGTGATCAGATGAGGGAGGGGAGAGGGTGAGGAGGGATGGTGATCAGGTGAGGGAGCGGGAGTCGACAATTGGAGATGGTGATCAGATGAGGGAGGGGGAGAGGGCAAGGAGAGATGGTGATCAGGTGAGGGAGGAGGAGAGGGCGTGGATAGATGGTGATCAGAGGAGGGAGGGGGAGATGGGAAGGAGAGGTGGTGATCGAATTAGGGAAGAGGAGAGGCCGAGGAGAGATGGTGATCAGATGAGGGAGGGGAGAGGGCGAGGAGAGATGGTGATCAGCCGAGGGAGAGGGCGAGGAAAGTTGGTCATTAGTTGAGGGAGGGGGAGAGGGTGAGGAGAGATGGTGATCAAATGAGGGAGGGGAGAGGGCGAGGAGAGATTGTGATCAGAAGAGGGAGGGGTGAAGGAAAGGAGAGATGGTGATCAGTTGAGGGAAGGGGAGATGGCGAGGAGAAATGGTGGTAAGATGAGGAAGGGGTGAGGGCGAGGAGAGATGGTGATCAGATGAGGGAGGGGAGAGGGCGAGGAGAGATGGTGATCAGATGAGGGAGAGGGAGAGGGCGAGGAAAGTCGGTCATCAGATGAGGGAGGGGGAGAGTGTGAGGAGAGATGGTGATCAGGTGAGGGAGGAGTAGAGGGCGTGGAGAGATAGTGATCCGATGAGGGAGGGGGAATGGGCAAGGAGTGATGGTGATCAGGTGAGGGAGACAGAGAGGATGAGGAGAGATGGTGATCATGTGAGGGAGGGGGAGAGGGCGAGGAGAGATGGTGATCAGATGAGGGAGGGGAGTGGGCGAGGAGAGATGGTGATCAGCTGAGGGAGAGGGAGATGGCGAGGAAAGTTGGTCATCAGATGAAGGAGGGGGAGAGGGTGAGGAGAGATGGTGATCAGATGAGGGAGGGGAGAGGGCGAGGAGAGATGGTGATCAGATGAGGGAGAGGGAGAGGGCGAGGAAAGTCGGTCATCAGATGAAGGAGGGGGAGAGGGTGAGGAGAGATGGTGATCAGATGAGGGAGGGGAGAGGGCGAGGAGAGATGGTGATCAGATGAGGGAGAGGGAGAGGGTGAGGAAAGTCGGTCAGCAGATGAGGGACGGGGAGAGGGTGAGGAGAGATGGTGATCAGATGAGGGAGAGGGAGAGGGCGAGACGAGATGGGGATTAGCTGAGGAAGGGGGAGAGAGCGAGGAGAGATGGTGATTAGTTGAGGGAGGGGGAGAGGGTGAGGAAAGTCGGTGATCAGATGAGGGAGGGGAGAGGACGAGAAGAGATGGTGATCAGATGAGGGAATGGGAGGGGGCAAGGAGAGATCGTGATCAGATGAAGGAAGGGGGAGGGCAAAGAGAGCTGGTGATCAGATGAGGGGAGGAGGGGCGAGGAAAGATGGTGATCAGATGAGGGAGGGGGAGAGGGCGAGGAGAGATGGTGATCAGATGAGGGAGAGGGAGAGGGCGAGGAAAGTCAGTCATCAGATGAGGGAGGGGGAGAGGGTGAGGAGAGATGGTGATCAGATGAGGGAGTGGGAGTCGACATTTGGAGATGGTGATCAGATGAGGGAGGGGGAGAGGGCAAGGAGAGATGGTGATCAGGTGAGGGAGGGGGAGAAGGCGAAGAGAGATGGTGATCAGAGGAGGGGGGAGATGGGAAGGAGAGGTGGTGATCGAATGAGGGAAGGGGAGAGGGCGAGGAGAGGTGGTGATCAGATGAGGGAGGGGAGAGGGTGAGGAGAGATGGTGATCAGATGAGGAAGGGAGAGGGCGAGGCGAGATGGGGATCAGCTGAGGAAGTGGGAGAGAGCGAGGAGAGATGGTGATCAGTTGAGGGAGGGGGAGAGGGCGAGGAGAGATGGTGATCAGATGAAGGAGGGGGAGATGGGAAGGAGTGATGGTGATCAGGTGAGGGAGACAGAGAGGATGAGGAGAGATGGTGATCATGTGAGGGAGGGGGAGAGGGCGAAGAGAGATGGTGATCAGATGAGGGAGGGGAGAGGGTGAGGAGGGATGGTGATCAGGTGAGGGAGCGGGAGTCGACAATTGGAGATGGTGATCAGATGAGGGAGGGGGAGAGGGCAAGGAGAGATGGTGATCAGGTGAGGGAGGAGGAGAGGGCGTGGATAGATGGTGATCAGAGGAGGGAGGGGGAGATGGGAAGGAGAGGTGGTGATCGAATTAGGGAAGAGGAGAGGCCGAGGAGAGATGGTGATCAGATGAGGGAGGGGAGAGGGCGAGGAGAGATGGTGATCAGCCGAGGGAGAGGGCGAGGAAAGTTGGTCATTAGTTGAGGGAGGGGGAGAGGGTGAGGAGAGATGGTGATCAAATGAGGGAGGGGAGAGGGCGAGGAGAGATTGTGATCAGAAGAGGGAGGGGTGAAGGAAAGGAGAGATGGTGATCAGTTGAGGGAAGGGGAGATGGCGAGGAGAAATGGTGGTAAGATGAGGAAGGGGTGAGGGCGAGGAGAGATGGTGATCAGATGAGGGAGGGGAGAGGGCGAGGAGAGATGGTGATCAGATGAGGGAGAGGGAGAGGGCGAGGAAAGTCGGTCATCAGATGAGGGAGGGGGAGAGGGTGAGGAGAGATGGTGATCAGGTGAGGGAGGAGTAGAGGGCGTGGAGAGATAGTGATCCGATGAGGGAGGGGGAATGGGCAAGGAGTGATGGTGATCAGGTGAGGGAGACAGAGAGGATGAGGAGAGATGGTGATCATGTGAGGGAGGGGGTGAGGGCGATGAGAGATGGTGTTCAGATGAGGGAGGGGAGTGGGTGAGGAGAGATGGTGATCAGCTGAGGGAGAGGGAGATGGCGAGGAAAGTTGGTCATCAGATGAAGGAGGGGGAGAGGGTGAGGAGAGATGGTGATCAGATGAGGGAGGGGAGAGGGCGAGGAGAGATGGTGATCAGATGAGGGAGAGGGAGAGGGCGAGGAAAGTCGGTCATCAGATGAAGGAGGGGGAGAGGGTGAGGAGAGATGGTGATCAGATGAGGGAGGGGAGAGGGCGAGGAGAGATGGTGATCAGATGAGGGAGAGGGAGAGGGTGAGGAAAGTCGGTCAGCAGATGAGGGACGGGGAGAGGGTGAGGAGAGATGGTGATCAGATGAGGGAGAGGGAGAGGGCGAGACGAGATGGGGATTAGCTGAGGAAGGGGGAGAGAGCGAGGAGAGATGGTGATTAGTTGAGGGAGGGGGAGAGGGTGAGGAAAGTCGGTGATCAGATGAGGGAGGGGAGAGGACGAGAAGAGATGGTGATCAGATGAGGGAATGGGAGGGGGCAAGGAGAGATCGTGATCAGATGAAGGAAGGGGGAGGGCAAAGAGAGCTGGTGATCAGATGAGGGGAGGAGGGGCGAGGAAAGATGGTGATCAGATGAGGGAGGGGGAGAGGGCGAGGAGAGATGGTGATCAGATGAGGGAGAGGGAGAGGGCGAGGAAAGTCAGTCATCAGATGAGGGAGGGGGAGAGGGTGAGGAGAGATGGTGATCAGATGAGGGAGTGGGAGTCGACATTTGGAGATGGTGATCAGATGAGGGAGGGGGAGAGGGCAAGGAGAGATGGTGATCAGGTGAGGGAGGGGGAGAAGGCGAAGAGAGATGGTGATCAGAGGAGGGGGGAGATGGGAAGGAGAGGTGGTGATCGAATGAGGGAAGGGGAGAGGGCGAGGAGAGGTGGTGATCAGATGAGGGAGGGGAGAGGGTGAGGAGAGATGGTGATCAGATGAGGGAGGGAGAGGGCGAGGCGAGATGGGGATCAGCTGAGGAAGTGGGAGAGAGCGAGGAGAGATGATCAGATGAAGGAGGGGTGAGGGCAAGGAGATATGGTGATCCGGTGACGGAGGGGGAAAGGGCAAGGAGTGATGGTGATTAGATAAGGGAGGTGGAGAGGGCGAGGAAAGATGGTTATCAGATGAGGGAGAGGGTGAGGGCAAGGAGTGATGGTGATCAGATAAGGGAGGGGGTGAGGGTGCGGAGTGATGGTGATCAGATGAGGTAGGGGGAAAGGGCGAGTAGATATGGTGATCAGATGAGGGAGGGGGAGAGGGCGAGGAAAGGTAGTGATCAGGTGAGGGAGGAGGAGACGGCGTGGAGAGATAGTGATCTGATGAGGGAGGGGGAGAGGGCGAGGAGAGATTGTGATCAGATGAAGGAAGGGTTAGGGCAAAGAGAGATGGTGATCAGAGGAGGGAGGGGGAGATGGGAAGGAGAGGTGGTGAACGAATGAAGGCAGGGGAGAGGGCGAGGAGAGATGGCGATCAGATGAGGGAGGGGAGAGGGCGAGGAGAGATGGTGATCAGCCGAGGGAGAGGGAGAGGGCGAGGAAATTTGGTCATCAGATGAGGGAGGGGGAGAGGGTGATGAGAGATAGTGATCCGATAAGGGAGGGTGAAAGGGCAAGTATTGATGGTGATCAGATAACAGAGGGGGAGTGGGGGAGGAAAGATGGTGATCAGATGAGGGAGAGGGAGAGGGCAGGGAGAGATGGTGATCAAGTGATGGACGGGTAGAGGCAAGGACAGAGGGTGATCGGATGAGGGAGGGGGAGAGGGTGAGGAGAGATTTTGATCAGATGGGGGGGATAGGGCAAGGAATGATGGTGATCATATGAGGGAGGGGGAGAGTGCGATAAGAGATGGTGATCAGATGAGGGAGGGGGAGAGAACACGGGGAGATGGTAATCAGTTGAGGGAGGGGGAGAGGGTGAGGAGGGATGGTGATCAGGTGAGGGAGCGGGAGTCGACAATTGGAGATGGTGATCAGATGAGGGAGGGGGAGAGGGCAAGGAGAGATGGTGATCAGGTGAGGGAGGAGGAGAGGGCGTGGATAGATGGTGATCAGATGAGGGAGGGGGAGAGGGCAAAGAGAGATGGTGATCAGAGGAGGGAGGGGGAGATGGGAAGGACAGGTGGTGATCGAATTACGGAAGAGGAGAGGCCGAGGAGAGATGGTGATCAGATGAGGGAGGGGAGAGGGCGAGGAGAGATGGTGATCAGCCGAGGGAGAGGGCGAGGAAAGTTGGTCATTAGTTGAGGGAGGGGGAGAGGGTAAGGAGAGATGGTGATCAAATGAGGGAGGGGAGAGGGCGAGGAGAAATGGTGGTAAGATGAGGAAGGGGGTGAGGGCGAGGAGAGATGGTGATCAGATGAGGGAGGGGGAGAGGGTGAGGAGAGATGGTGATCAGGTGAGGGAGGAGTAGAGGGCGTGGAGAGATAGTGATCCGATGAGGGAGGGGGAGTGGGCAAGGAGTGATGGTGATCAGGTGAGGGAGACAGAGAGGATGAGGAGAGATGGTGATCATGTGAGGGAGGGGGAGAGGGCGAAGAGAGATGGTGATCAGATGAGAGGGGGGAGAGGAAGAGGGGAGATGGTAATCAGATGAGGGAGGGGGAGAGGGCAAGAAGAGATGGTGATCAAGTGATGGACGGGTAGAGGCAAGGACAGATGGTGATCGGATGAGGGAGGGGGAGAGGGTGAGGACGGATGGTGATCAGGTGAGGGAGCGGGAGTCGACAATTGGAGATGGTGATCAGATGAGGGAGGGGGAGAGGGCAAGGAGAGATGGTGATCAGGTGAGGGAGGAGGAGAGGGCGTGGATAGATGGTGATCAGATGAGGGAGGGGGAGAGGGCGAGGAGAGATGGTGATCATGTGAGGGAGGGGGAGAAGGTGAAGAGAGATGGTGATCAGAGGAGGGGGGGAGATGGGAAGGAGAGGTGGTGATCGAATGAGGGAAGGGGAGAGGGCGAGGAGAGGTGGTGATCAGATGAGGGAGGGGGAGAGGGCGAGGAGAGATGGTGATCAGGTGAGTGAGGGGGAGAGGGCGAGGAAAGGTAGTGATCAGGTGAGGGAGGAGGAGAGGGCGTGGAGAGATAGTGATCCGATGAGGGAGGGTGAAAGGGCAAGTAGTGATGGTGATCAGATAACAGAGGGGGAGTGGGGGAGGAAAGATGGTGATCAGATGAGGGAGGGGAGAGGGCGAGAAGAGATGGTAATCAGATGAGGGACTGGGAGAGGGCAAGGAGAGATGGTGATCAGATGAAAGAAGGGTGAGGGCAAAGAGAGATGGTGATCAGATGAGGGGAGGAGGGGCGAGGAAAGATGGTGATCAGATAAGGGAGGAGGAGAGGGCAAGGAAAGATACTGACCAAATGAGGGAGGGAGAGAGGGCGAGGAGAGATGGTGATCATGTGAGGGAGGGGGAGAAGGCGAAGAGAGATGGTGATCAGAGGAGGGGGGGAGATGGGAAGGAGAGGTGGTGATCGAATGAGGGAAGGGGAGAGGGCGAGGAGAGGTGGTGATCAGATGAGGGAGGGGAGAGGGCGAGGAGAGATGGTGATCAGATGAGGGAGGGGGAAAGGTCAAGGAGTGATGGTGATCAGATAAGGGAGGGGGAGAGGGTGAGGAGAGATGGTGATCAGGTGAGGGAGGAGTAGAGGGCGTGGAGAGATAGTGATCCGATGAGGGAGGGGGAATGGGCAAGGAGTGATGGTGATCAGGTGAGGGAGACAGAGAGGATGAGGAGAGATGGTGATCATGTGAGGGAGGGGGAGAGGGCGAAGAGAGATGGTGATCAGATGAGGGAGGGGAGAGGGTGAGGAGGGATGGTGATCAGGTGAGGGAGCGGGAGTCGACAATTGGAGATGGTGATCAGATGAGGGAGGGGGAGAGGGCAAGGAGAGATGGTGATCAGGTGAGGGAGGAGGAGAGGGCGTGGATAGATGGTGATCAGAGGAGGGAGGGGGAGATGGGAAGGAGAGGTGGTGATCGAATTAGGGAAGAGGAGAGGCCGAGGAGAGATGGTGATCAGATGAGGGAGGGGAGAGGGCGAGGAGAGATGGTGATCAGCCGAGGGAGAGGGCGAGGAAAGTTGGTCATTAGTTGAGGGAGGGGGAGAGGGTGAGGAGAGATGGTGATCAAATGCGGGAGGGGAGAGGGCGAGGAGAGATTGTGATCAGAAGAGGGAGGGGTGAAGGAAAGGAGAGATGGTGATCAGTTGAGGGAAGGGGAGATGGCGAGGAGAAATGGTGGTAAGATGAGGAAGGGGGTGAGGGCGAGGAGAGATGGTGATCAGATGAGGGAGGGGAGAGGGCGAGGAGAGATGGTGATCAGATGAGGGAGAGGGAGAGGGCGAGGAAAGTCGGTCATCAGATGAGGGAGGGGGAGAGGGTGAGGAGAGATGGTGATCAGGTGAGGGAGGAGTAGAGGGCGTGGAGAGATAGTGATCCGATGAGGGAGGGGGAATGGGCAAGGAGTGATGGTGATCAGGTGAGGGAGACAGAGAGGATGAGGAGAGATGGTGATCATGTGAGGGAGGGGGAGAGGGCGAAGAGAGATGGTGATCAGATGAGGGAGGGGAGTGGGTGAGGAGAGATGGTGATCAGCTGAGGGAGAGGGAGATGGCGAGGAAAGTTGGTCATCAGATGAAGGAGGGGGAGAGGGTGAGGAGAGATGGTGATCAGATGAGGGAGGGGAGAGGGCGAGGAGAGATGGTGATCAGATGAGGGAGAGGGAGAGGGCGAGGAAAGTCGGTCATCAGATGAAGGAGGGGGAGAGGGTGAGGAGAGATGGTGATCAGATGAGGGAGGGGAGAGGGCGAGGAGAGATGGTGATCAGATGAGGGAGAGGGAGAGGGTGAGGAAAGTCGGTCAGCAGATGAGGGACGGGGAGAGGGTGAGGAGAGATGGTGATCAGATGAGGGAGAGGGAGAGGGCGAGACGAGATGGGGATTAGCTGAGGAAGGGGGAGAGAGCGAGGAGAGATGGTGATTAGTTGAGGGAGGGGGAGAGGGTGAGGAAAGTCGGTGATCAGATGAGGGAGGGGAGAGGACGAGAAGAGATGGTGATCAGATGAGGGAATGGGAGGGGGCAAGGAGAGATCGTGATCAGATGAAGGAAGGGGGAGGGCAAAGAGAGCTGGTGATCAGATGAGGGGAGGAGGGGCGAGGAAAGATGGTGATCAGATGAGGGAGGGGGAGAGGGCGAGGAGAGATGGTGATCAGATGAGGGAGAGGGAGAGGGCGAGGAAAGTCAGTCATCAGATGAGGGAGGGGGAGAGGGTGAGGAGAGATGGTGATCAGATGAGGGAGTGGGAGTCGACATTTGGAGATGGTGATCAGATGAGGGAGGGGGAGAGGGCAAGGAGAGATGGTGATCAGGTGAGGGAGGGGGAGAAGGCGAAGAGAGATGGTGATCAGAGGAGGGGGGAGATGGGAAGGAGAGGTGGTGATCGAATGAGGGAAGGGGAGAGGGCGAGGAGAGGTGGTGATCAGATGAGGGAGGGGAGAGGGTGAGGAGAGATGGTGATCAGATGAGGGAGGGAGAGGGCGAGGCGAGATGGGGATCAGCTGAGGAAGGGGGAGAGAGCGAGGAGAGATGGTGATCAGTTGAGGGAGGGGGAGAGGGCGAGGAGAGATGGTGATCAGATGAAGGAGGGGTGAGGGCAAGGAGATATGGTGATCAGGTGACGGAGGGGGAAAGGGCAAGGAGTGATGGTGATTAGATAAGGGAGGTGGAGAGGGCGAGGAAAGATGGTGATCAGATGAGGGAGAGGGAGAGGGCAAGGAGTGATGGTGATCAGATAAGGGAGGGGGTGAGGGTGCGGAGTGATGGTGATCAGATGAGGTAGGGGGAAAGGGCGAGTAGATATGGTGATCAGATGAGGGAGGGGGAGAGGGCGAGGAGAGATGGTGTTCAGGTGAGTGAGGGGGAGAGGGCGAGGAAAGGTAGTGATCAGGTGAGGGAGGAGGAGACGGCGTGGAGAGATAGTGATCTGATGAGGGAGGGGGAGAGGGCGAGGAGAGATTGTGATCAGATGAAGGAAGGGTGAGGGCAAAGAGAGATGGTGATCAGAGGAGTGAGGGGGAGATGGGAAGGAGAGGTGGTGAACGAATGAAGGCAGGGGAGAGGGCGAGGAGAGATGGCGATCAGATGAGGGAGGGGAGAGGGCGAGGAGAGATGGTGATCAGCCGAGGGAGAGGGAGAGGGCGAGGAAAGTTGGTCATCAGATGAGGGAGGGGGAGAGGGTGATGAGAGATAGTGATCCGATAAGGGAGGGTGAAAGGGCAAGTATTGATGGTGATCAGATAACAGAGGGGGAGTGGGGGAGGAAAGATGGTGATCAGATGAGGGAGAGGGAGAGGGCAGGGAGAGATGTTGATCAAGTGATGGACGGGTAGAGGCAAGGTCAGAGGGTGATCGGATGAGGGAGGGGGAGAGGGTGAGGAGAGATTTTGATCAGATGGGGGGGATAGGGCAAGGAATGATGGTGATCATATGAGGGAGGGGAGAGTGCGATAAGAGATGGTGATCAGATGAGGGAGGGGGAGAGAACACGGGGAGATGGTAATCAGATGAGGGAGGGGGAGAGGGTGAGGAGGGATGGTGATCAGGTGAGGGAGCGGGAGTCGACAATTGGAGATGGTGATCAGATGAGGGAGGGGGAGAGGGCAAGGAGAGATGGTGATCAGGTGAGGGAGGAGGAGAGGGCGTGGATAGATGGTGATCAGATGAGGGAGGGGGAGAGGGCAAAGAGAGATGGTGATCAGAGGAGGGAGGGGGAGATGGGAAGGACAGGTGGTGATCGAATTACGGAAGAGGAGAGGCCGAGGAGAGATGGTGATCAGATGAGGGAGGGGAGAGGGCGAGGAGAGATGGTGATCAGCCGAGGGAGAGGGCGAGGAAAGTTGGTCATTAGTTGAGGGAGGGGGAGAGGGTAAGGAGAGATGGTGATCAAATGAGGGAGGGGAGAAGGCGAGGAGAGATTGTGATCAGAAGAGGGAGGGGTGAAGGAAAGGAGAGATGGTGATCAGTTGAGGGAAGGGGAGATGGCGAGGAGAAATGGTGGTAAGATGAGGAAGGGGGTGAGGGCGAGGAGAGATGGTGATCAGATGAGGGAGGGGGAGAGGGTGAGGAGAGATGGTGATCAGGTGAGGGAGGAGTAGAGGGCGTGGAGAGATAGTGATCCGATGAGGGAGGGGGAATGGGCAAGGAGTGATGGTGATCAGGTGAGGGAGACAGAGAGGATGAGGAGAGATGGTGATCATGTGAGGGAGGGGGAGAGGGCGAAGAGAGATGGTGATCAGATGAGAGGGGGGAGAGGAAGAGGCGAGATGGTAATCAGATGAGGGAGGGGGAGAGGGCAAGAAGAGATGGTGATCAAGTGATGGACGGGTAGAGGCAAGGACAGATGGTGATCGGATGAGGGAGGGGGAGAGGGTGAGGACGGATGGTGATCAGGTGAGGGAGCGGGAGTCGACAATTGGAGATGGTGATCAGATGAGGGAGGGGGAGAGGGCAAGGAGAGATGGTGATCAGGTGAGGGAGGAGGAGAGGGCGTGGATAGATGGTGATCAGATGAGGGAGGGGGAGAGGGCGAGGAGAGATTGTGATCATGTGAGGGAGGGGGAGAAGGTGAAGAGAGATGGTGATCAGAGGAGGGGGGGAGATGGGAAGGAGAGGTGGTGATCGAATGAGGGAAGGGGAGAGGGCGAGGAGAGGTGGTGATCAGATGAGGGAGGGGGAGAGGGCGAGGAGAGATGGTGATCAGGTGAGTGAGGGGGAGAGGGCGCGGAAAGGTAGTGATCAGGTGAGGGAGGAGGAGAGGGCGTGGAGAGATAGTGATCCGATGAGGGAGGGTGAAAGGGCAAGTAGTGATGGTGATCAGATAACAGAGGGGGAGTGGGGGAGGAAAGATGGTGATCAGATGAGGGAGGGGAGAGGGCGAGAAGAGATGGTAATCAGATGAGGGACTGGGAGAGGGCAAGGAGAGATGGTGATCAGATGAAAGAAGGGTGAGGGCAAAGAGAGATGGTGATCAGATGAGGGGAGGAGGGGCGAGGAAAGATGGTGATCAGATAAGGGAGGAGGAGAGGGCAAGGAAAGATACTGACCAAATGAGGGAGGGAGAGAGGGCGAGGAGAGATGGTGATCATGTGAGGGAGGGGGAGAAGGCGAAGAGAGATGGTGATCAGAGGAGGGGGGGAGATGGGAAGGAGAGGTGGTGATCGAATGAGGGAAGGGGAGAGGGCGAGGAGAGGTGGTGATCAGATGAGGGAGGGGAGAGGGCGAGGAGAGATGGTGATCAGATGAGGGAGGGGGAAAGGGCAAGGAGTGATGGTGATCAGATAAGGGAGGGGGAGAGGGCGAGGAAAGATGGTGATCAGATGAGGGAGAGGGAGAGGGCGAGGAGAGATGGTGATCAGGTGAGGGAGGGGAAGAGGGCAAGGAGTGATGGTGATCAGATGAGGTAGGGGGAGAGGGCAAGGAAAGATACTGACCAAATGAGGGAGGGAGAGAGGGCGAGGAGAGATGGTGATCAGATGAGGGAATGGGAGGGGGCGAGTAGAGATGGCGATCAGATGAGGGAGGGTGAGAGGGCGAGGAGAGATGGTGATAAGATGAGAGGGGGGAGAGGAAGAGGGGAGATGGTGATCAGATGAGGGAGGGGGAGAGGGCAAGAAGAGATGGTGATCAAGTGATGGGCGGGTAGAGGCAAGGACAGATGGTGATCGGATGAGGGAGGGGGAGAGGGTGAGGACGGATGGTGATCAGGTGAGGGAGCGGGAGTCGACAATTGGAGATGGTGATCAGATGAGGGAGGGGGAGAGGGCAAGGAGAGATGGTGATCAGGTGAGGGAGGAGGAGAGGGCGTGGATAGATGGTGATCAGATGAGGGAGGGGGAGAGGGCGAGGAGAGATGGTGATCATGTGAGGGAGGGGGAGAAGGCGAAGAGAGATGGTGATCAGAGGAGGGGGGAGATGGGAAGGAGAGGTGGTGATCGAATGAGGGAAGGGGAGAGGGCGAGGAGAGGTGGTGATCAGATGAGGGAGGGGGAGAGGGCGAAGAGAGATGGTGATCAGATGAGGGAGGGGAGAGGGTGAGGAGGGATGGTGATCAGGTGAGGGAGCGGGAGTCGACAATTGGAGATGGTGATCAGATGAGGGAGGGGGAGAGGGCAAGGAGAGATGGTGATCAGGTGAGGGAGGAGGAGAGGGCGTGGATAGATGGTGATCAGATGAGGGAGGGGGAGAGGGCGAGGAGAGATTGTGATCATGTGAGGGAGGGGGAGAAGGTGAAGAGAGATGGTGATCAGAGGAGGGGGGGAGATGGGAAGGAGAGGTGGTGATCGAATGAGGGAAGGGGAGAGGGCGAGGAGAGGTGGTGATCAGATGAGGGAGGGGGAGAGGGCGAGGAGAGATGGTGATCAGGTGAGTGAGGGGGAGAGGGCGAATAAATATGGTGATCAGATGAGGGAGGGGGAGAGGGCGAGGAGAGATGGTGATCAGGTGAGTGAGGGGGAGAGGGCGAGGAAAGGTAGTGATCAGGTGAGGGAGGAGGAGAGGGCGTGGAGAGATAGTGATCCGATGAGGGAGGGTGAAAGGGCAAGTAGTGATGGTGATCAGATAACAGAGGGGGAGTGGGGGAGGAAAGATGGTGATCAGATGAGGGAGGGGAGAGGGCGAGAAGAGATGGTAATCAGATGAGGGACTGGGAGAGGGCAAGGAGAGATGGTGATCAGATGAAAGAAGGGTGAGGGCAAAGAGAGATGGTGATCAGATGAGGGGAGGAGGGGCGAGGAAAGATGGTGATCAGATAAGGGAGGAGGAGAGGGCAAGGAAAGATACTGACCAAATGAGGGAGGGAGAGAGGGCGAGGAGAGATGGTGATCATGTGAGGGAGGGGGAGAAGGCGAAGAGAGATGGTGATCAGAGGAGGGGGGGAGATGGGAAGGAGAGGTGGTGATCGAATGAGGGAAGGGGAGAGGGCGAGGAGAGGTGGTGATCAGATGAGGGAGGGGAGAGGGCGAGGAGAGATGGTGATCAGATGAGGGAGGGGGAAAGGGCAAGGATTGATTGTGACCAGATAAGGGAGGGGGAGAGGGCGAGGAAAGATGGTGATCAGATGAGGGAGAGGGAGAGGGCAAGGAGAGATGGTGATCAGGTGAGGGAGGGGAAGAGGGCAAGGAGTGATGGTGATCAGATGAGGTAGGGGGAGAGGGCAAGGAAAGATACTGACCAAATGAGGGAGGGAGAGAGGGCGAGGAGAGATGGTGATCAGATGAGGGAATGGGAGGGGGCGAGTAGAGATGGCGATCAGATGAGGGAGGGTGAGAGGGCGAGGAGAGATGGTGATAAGATGAGAGGGGGGAGAGGAAGAGGGGAGATGGTGATCAGATGAGGGAGGGGGAGAGGGCAAGAAGAGATGGTGATCAAGTGATGGGCGGGTAGAGGCAAGGACAGATGGTGATCGGATGAGGGAGGGGGAGAGGGTGAGGACGGATGGTGATCAGGTGAGGGAGCGGGAGTCGACAATTGGAGATGGTGATCAGATGAGGGAGGGGGAGAGGGCAAGGAGAGATGGTGATCAGGTGAGGGAGGAGGAGAGGGCGTGGATAGATGGTGATCAGATGAGGGAGGGGGAGAGGGCGAGGAGAGATGGTGATCATGTGAGGGAGGGGGAGAAGGCGAAGAGAGATGGTGATCAGAGGAGGGGGGAGATGGGAAGGAGAGGTGGTGATCGAATGAGGGAAGGGGAGAGGGCGAGGAGAGGTGGTGATCAGATGAGGGAGGGGAGAGGGCGAGGAGGGATGGTGATCAGATGAGCGAGGGGAGAGGGCGAGGCGAGATGGGGATCAGCTGAGGAAGGGGGAGAGAGCGAGGAGAGATGGTGATCAGTTGAGGGAGGGGGAGAGGGCGAGGAGAGATGGTGATCAGATGAAGGAGGGGTGAGGGCAAGGAGATATGGTGATCAGATGAGGGAGGGGGAAAGGGCAAGGAGTGATGGTGATCAGATAAGGGAGGTGGAGAGGGCGAGGAAAGATGGTGATCAGATGAGGGAGAGGGAGAGGGCAAGGAGTGATGGTGATCAGATAAGGGAGGGGGTGAGGGTGCGGAGTGATGGTGATCAGATGAGGTAGGGGGAAAGGGCGAGTAGATATGGTGATCAGATGAGGGAGGGGGAGAGGGCGAGGAGAGATGGTGATCAGGTGAGTGAGGGGGAGAGGGCGAGGAGAGATTGTGATCAGATGAAGGAAGGGTGAGGGCAAAGAGAGATGGTGATCAGAGGAGGGAGGGGGAGATGGGAAGGAGAGGTGGTGAACGAATGAAGGCAGGGGAGAGGGCGAGGAGAGATGGCGATCAGATGAGGGAGGGGAGAGGGCGAGGAGAGATGGTGATCAGCCGAGGGAGAGGGAGAGGGCGAGGAAAGTTGGTCATCAGATGAGGGAGGGGGAGAGGGTGATGAGAGATATTGATCCGATAAGGGAGGGTGAAAGGGCAAGTATTGATGGTGATCAGATAACAGAGGGGGAGTGGGGGAGGAAAGATGGTGATCAGATGAGGGAGAGGGAGAGGGCAGGGAGAGATGGTGATCAAGTGATGGACGGGTAGAGGCAAGGACAGAGGGTGATCGGATGAGGGAGGGGGAGAGGGTGAGGAGAGATTTTGATCAGATGGGGGGGATAGGGCAAGGAATGATGGTGATCATATGAGGGAGGGCGAGAGTGCGATAAGAGATGGTGATCAGATGAGGGAGGGGGAGAGAACATGGGGAGATGGTAATCAGATGAGGGAGGGGGAGAGGGTGAGGAGTGATGGTGATCAGGTGAGGGAGCGGGAGTCGACAATTGGAGATGGTGATCAGATGAGGGAGGGGGAGAGGGCAAGGAGAGATGGTGATCAGGTGAGGGAGGAGGAGAGGGCGTGGATAGATGGTGATCAGATGAGGGAGGGGGAGAGGGCAAAGAGAGATGGTGATCAGAGGAGGGAGGGGGAGATGGGAAGGACAGGTGGTGATCGAATTAGGGAAGAGGAGAGGCCGAGGAGAGATGGTGATCAGATGAGGGAGGGGAGAGGGCGAGGAGAGATGGTGATCAGCCGAGGGAGAGGGCGAGGAAAGTTGGTCATTAGTTGAGGGAGGGGGAGAGGGTGAGGAGAGATGGTGATCAAATGAGGGAGGGGAGAGGGCGAGGAGAGATTGTGATCAGAAGAGGGAGGGGTGAAGGAAAGGAGAGATGGTGATCAGTTGAGGGAAGGGGAGATGGCGAGGAGAAATGGTGGTAAGATGAGGAAGGGGGTGAGGGCGAGGAGAGATGGTGATCAGATGAGGGAGGGGAGAGGGCGAGGAGAGATGGTGATCAGATGAGGGAGAGGGAGAGGGCGAGGAAAGTCGGTCATCAGATGAGGGAGGGGGAGAGGGTGAGGAGAGATGGTGATCAGGTGAGGGAGGAGTAGAGGGCGTGGAGAGATAGTGATCCGATGAGGGAGGGGGAATGGGCAAGGAGTGATGGTGATCAGGTGAGGGAGGGGGAGAGGGCGAAGAGAGATGGTGATCAGATGAGGGAGGGGAGTGGGTGAGGAGAGATGGTGATCAGCTGAGGGAGAGGGAGATGGCGAGGAAAGTTGGTCATCAGATGAAGGAGGGGGAGAGGGTGAGGAGAGATGGTGATCAGATGAGGGAGGGGAGAGGGCGAGGAGAGATGGTGATCAGATGAGGGAGAGGGAGAGGGCGAGGAAAGTCGGTCATCAGATGAAGGAGGGGGAGAGGGTGAGGAGAGATGGTGATCAGATGAGGGAGGGGAGAGGGCGAGGAGAGATGGTGATCAGATGAGGGAGAGGGAGAGGGTGAGGAAAGTCGGTCATCAGATGAGGGACGGGGAGAGGGTGAGGAGAGATGGTGATCAGATGAGGGAGAGGGAGAGGGCAAGGAGAGATGGTGATCAGGTGAGGGAGGGGGAGAAGGCGAAGAGAGATGGTGATCAGAGGAGGGGGGAGATGGGAAGGAGAGGTGGTGATCGAATGAGGGAAGGGGAGAGGGCGAGGAGAGGTGGTGATCAGATGAGGGAGGGGAGAGGGCGAGGAGAGATGGTGATCAGATGAGGGAGGGAGAGGGCGAGGCGAGATGGGGATCAGCTGAGGAAGGGGGAGAGAGCGAGGAGAGATGGTGATCAGTTGAGGGAGGGGGAGAGGGCGAGGAGAGATGGTGATCAGATGAAGGAGGGGTGAGGGCAAGGAGATATGGTGATCAGATGACGGAGGGGGAAAGGGCAAGGAGTGATGGTGATTAGATAAGGGAGGTGGAGAGGGCGAGGAAAGATGGTGATAAGATGAGGGAGAGGGAGAGGGCAAGGAGTGATGGTGATCAGATAAGGGAGGGGGTGAGGGTGCGGAGTGATGGTGATCAGATGAGGTAGGGGGAAAGGGCGAGTAGATATGGTGATCAGATGAGGGAGGGGGAGAGGGCGAGGAGAGATGGTGATCAGGTGAGTGAGGGGGAGAGGGCGAGGAAAGGTAGTGATCAGGTGAGGGAGGAGGAGACGGCGTGGAGAGATAGTGATCTGATGAGGGAGGGGGAGAGGGCGAGGAGAGATTGTGATCAGATGAAGGAAGGGTGAGGGCAAAGAGAGATGGTGATCAGAGGAGGGAGGGGGAGATGGGAAGGAGAGGTGGTGAACGAATGAAGGCAGGGGAGAGGGCGAGGAGAGATGGCGATCAGATGAGGGAGGGGAGAGGGCGAGGAGAGATGGTGATCAGCCGAGGGAGAGGGAGAGGGCGAGGAAAGTTGGTCATCAGATGAGGGAGGGGGAGAGGGTGATGAGAGATAGTGATCCGATAAGGGAGGGTGAAAGGGCAAGTATTGATGGTGATCAGATAACAGAGGGGGAGTGGGGGAGGAAAGATGGTGATCAGATGAGGGAGAGGGAGAGGGCAGGGAGAGATGGTGATCAAGTGATGGACGGGTAGAGGCAAGGACAGAGGGTGATCGGATGAGGGAGGGGGAGAGGGTGAGGAGAGATTTTGATCAGATGGGGGGGATAGGGCAAGGAATGATGGTGATCATATGAGGGAGGGGGAGAGTGCGATAAGAGATGGTGATCAATGAGGGAGGGGGAGAGAACACCGGGAGATGGTAATCAGATGAGGGAGGGGGAGAGGGTGAGGAGAGATGGTGATCAGGTGAGGGAGCGGGAGTCGACAATTGCAGATGGTGATCAGATGAGGGAGGTCGAGAGGGCGAGGAGAGATGGTGATCAGATGAGGGAGGTCGAGAGGGCGAGGAGAGATGGTGATCAGATGAGGGAGGGGGAGAGGGCAAAGAGAGATGGTGATCAGAGGAGGGAGGGGGAGATGGGAAGGACAGGTGGTGATCGAATTAGGGAAGAGGAGAGGCCGAGGAGAGATGGTGATCAGCCGAGGGAGAGGGCGAGGAAAGTTGGTCATTAGTTGAGGGAGGGGGAGAGGGTGAGGAGAGATGGTGATCAAATGAGGGAGGGGAGAGGGCGAGGAGAGATTGTGATCAGAAGAGGGAGGGGTGAAGGAAAGGAGAGATGGTGATCAGTTGAGGGAAGGGGAGATGGCGAGGAGAAATTGTGGTAAGATGAGGAAGGGGGTGAGGGCGAGGAGAGATGGTGATCAGATGAGGGAGGGGAGAGGGCGAGGAGAGATGGTGATCAGATGAGGGAGAAGGAGAGGGCGAGGAAAGTCGGTCATCAGATGAGGGAGGGGGAGAGGGTGAGGAGAGATGGTGATCAGATGAGGGAGGGGAGAGGGCGAAGCGAGATGGGGATCAGCTGAGGAAGGGGGAGAGAGCGAGAAGAGATGGTGATCAGATGAGGGAGGGGGAGAGGGCGAGGAGAGATGGTCATCAGATGAAGGAGGGGTGAGGGCAAGGAGAGATGGTGATCTGATGGGGGGGGAAAGGGCAAGGAGTGATGGTGATCAGATAAGGGAGGGGGAGAGGGCGAAGAAAGATGGTGATCAGATGAGGGAGAGGGAGAGGGCGAGGAAAGGTAGTGATCAGGTGAGGGAGGAGGAGAGGGCGTGGAGAGATAGTGATCCGATGAGGGAGGGTGAAAGGACAAGTCGTGATGGTGATCAGATAGCAGAGGGAGAGTGGGTGAGGAAAGAAGGTGATCAGATGAGGGAGGGGGAGAGGGCAGGGAGAGATGGTGATCAGGTGAGGGAGGGAAAGAGGGCAAGGACTGATGGTGATCAGATAAGGGAGGGGGTGAGGGTGAGGAGTGACGGTGATCAGATGAGGTAGGGGGAGAGGGCAAGTAGATATGGTGATCAGATGAGGGAGGGGGAGAGGGCGAGGAAATATGGTGATCAGCTGAGTGAGGGGGAGAGGGCGAGGAAAGGTAGTGATCAGGTGAGGGAGGAGGAGAGGGCGTGGAGAGATAGTGATCCGATGAGGAGGGTGAAAGGGCAAGTAGTGATGGTGATCAGATAACAGAGTGGGAGTGGGGGAGGAAAGATGGTGACAAGATGAGGGAGGGGGAGAGGGCAGGGAGAGATGGTGATCAGGTGAGGAAGGGCGGCAGGGGCAAGTAGAGTTGGTGATTAGTTGAGGGAGGGGGAGAGGGTGAGGAAAGTCGGTGATCAGATGAGGGAGGGGAGAAGGCGAGAAGAGATGGTGATCAGATGAGGGACTGGAAGAGGGCAAGGAGAGATCGTGATCAGAAGAAGGAAGGATGAGGACAAAGAGAGATGGTGATCAGAGGACAAAGGGGGAGATGGGAAGGAGAGGTGCTGATCGAATGAAGGCAGGGAAGATCGCGAGGAGAGATGGTGATAAGATGAGGGAGGGGAGAAGGCGAGGAGAGATGGTGATCAGCCGAGGAAGAGGGAGAGGGCAAGGAAAGTTGGTCATCAGATGAGAGAGGGGGAGAGGGTGAGGAGAGATGGTGATCAGATGAGGGTGGGGAGAGGGCGAGGAGAGATGGTGATCAGAGTAGGGAGGGGTGAGGACAAGGAGAGATGGTGATCAGATGAGGGAAGGGGAGAGTGCGAGGAGAAATGGTGGTAAGATGAGGAAGGGGGTGAGGGCGAGGAGAGATGGTGATCAGATGAGGGAGGGGAGAGGACGAGGCGAGATGGGGATCAGCCGAGGAAGGGGGAGAGAGCGAGGACAGATGGTGATCAGGTGAGGGAGGGGAAGAGGGCAAGGAGTGATGGTGATCAGATAAGGGAGGGGTGAGGGTGAGGAGTGATGGTGATCAGATGAGGTAGGGGGAGAGGGCGAGTAGATATGGTGATCAGATGAGGGAGGGGGAGAGGGCGAGGAGAGATGGTGATCAGGTGAGTGAGGGGGAGAGGGCGAGGAAAGGTAGTGATCAGGTGAGGGAGGAGGAGAGGGCGTGGAGAGTTAGTGATCCGATGAAGAAGGGTGAAAGGGCAAATAGTGATGGTGATCAGATAACAGAGGGGGAGTGGGGTAGGAAAGATGGTGATCAGATGATGGAGGGGGAGAGGGCAGGGAAAGATGGTGATCAGGTGAGGAAGGGCGGCAGGGGCAACTAGAGATGGTGATTAGTTGAGGGAGGGGGAGAGGGTGAGGAAAGTCGGTGATCAGATGAGGGAGGGGAGAGGACGAGAAGATATGGTGATCAGATGAGGGAATGGGAGGGGGCAAGGAGAGATCGTGATCAGATGAAGGAAGGGGGAGGGCAAAGAGAGCTGGTGATCAGATGAGGGGAGGAGGGGCGAGGAAAGATGGTGATCAGATGAGGGAGGGGGAGAGGGCGAGGAGAGATGGTGATCAGATGAGGGAGGAGGAGAGGGCGTGGAGAGATGGTGATCAGATGAGGGAGGGGGAGAGGGCGAGGAGAGATGGTGATCAGGTGAGAGAGGAGGAGAGGGCGTGGAGAGATGGTGATCAGATGAGGGAGGGGGAGAGGGCATGGAGAGATGGTGATCAGATGAGGGACGGGAAGATGGCAAGGAGAGATGGTGATCAGGTGAGGGAGGAGAAGAGGTTGAGGAGAGATGGTGATCAGATGAGGGAGGGGCAGAGGGTGAGCAAAGATTATGATCAGATGAGGGAGGAGTAGAGGGCGTGGAGAGATAGTGATCCGATGAGGGAGGGGGAATGGGCAAGGAGTGATGGTGATCAGGTGAGGGAGGAGGAGAGGTGGTGGATAGATGAGATCAGATGAGGGAGACGGAGAGGGTGAGGAGAGATGGTGATCATGTGAGGGAGGGGGAGAGGGCGAAGAGAGATGGTGATCAGATGAGGGAGAGGGAGATGGCGAGGAAAGTTGGTCATCAGATGAAGGGGGGGTGAGGGTGAAGAGAGAAGGTGATCAGATGAGGGAGGGGAGAGGGCGAGGAGAGATGGTGATCAGATGAGGGACAGGGAGAGGGCGAGGAAAGTCGGTCATCAGATGAGGGTGGGGGAGAGGGTGAGGAGAGATGGTGAACAGATGAGGGAGGGGAGAGGGCGAGGCGAGATGGGGATCAGCTGAGGAAGGGGGATAGAGCGAGGAGAGATGGTGATCAGATGAGGGACAGGGAGAGGGCGAGGAAAGTCGGTCATCAGATGAGGGAGAGGTGAGGGCAAGGAGAGATGGTGATCAGATGAGGAAAAGGGAGAGGGCGAGGAGAAAAGGTGGTAAGATGAGGGAGGTGGAGAAGGCGAGGAGAGATGGTGATCAGAGGAGGGAGAAGTGAGGGCAAGGAGACATGGTGATCAGGTGAGCGAGGGGGAGAGGGCGAAGAAAGATAGTGATCAGGTGAGGGAGGAGTAGAGGGCGTGGAGAGATAGTGATCTGATGGGGGAGGGGGAAAGGGAAAGGAGTGATGGTGATCAGGTGAGGGAGGGGGGCAGGGGCAACTAGAGATGGTGATTAGTTGAGGGAGGAGGAGAGGGTGAGGAAAGTCGGTGATCAGCTGAGGGAGGGGAGAGGGTGAGAAGAGGTGGTGATCAGATGTGGGACTGGGGGAGGGCGAGGAGAAGTGGTGATCAGATGAAGGAGGGGTGAGGGCAAGGAGAGACCGTGATCAGATGAGGGAGGGTGAGGGGGCGAGGAAAGATGGTGATCAGATAAGGGATGGGGATAGGGCAAGGAAAGATAGTGATCAGATGAGGGAGGAGGAGAGGGCGAGGAGAGATGGTTATCAGAGTAGGGAGGGAGAGAGGGCTAGGAGAGATGGTGATCAGGTGAGGGAGGAGTAGAGGGCGTGGAGAGATAGTGATCCGATGAGGGAGGGGGAATGGGCAAGAAGTGATGGTGATCAGGTGAGGGAGACAGAGAGGATGAGGAGAGATGGTGATCATGTGAGGGAGGGGGAGAGGGCGAAGAGAGATGGTGATCAGATGAGGGAGGGGAGTGGGTGAGGAGAGATGGTGATCAGCTGAGGGAGAAGGAGATGGCGAGGAAAGTTGGTCATCAGATGAAGGAGGGGGAGAGGGTGAGGAGAGATGGTGATCAGATGATGGAGGGGAGAGGGCGAGGAGAGATGGTGATCAGATGAGGGAGAGGGAGAGGGCGAGGAGAGATGGTGATCAGATGAGGGAGAGGGAGAGGGCGAGGAAAGTCGGTCATCAGATGAAGGAGGGGGAGAGGGTGAGGAGAGATGGTGATCAGATGAGGGAGGGGAGAGGGCAAGGAGAGATGGTGATCAGATGAGGGAGAGGGAGAGGGCGAGGAAAGTCGGTCATCAGATGAGGGAGGGGGAGAGGGTGAGGAGAGATGGTGATCAGATGAGGGAGAGGGAGAGGGCGAGGCGAGATGGGGATCAGCTGAGGAAGGGGGAGAGAGCGAGGAGAGATGGTGATCAGAGTAGGGAGAGGTGAGGGCAAGGAGAGATGGTGATCAGATGAGGAAGGGGGAGAGGGCGAGGAGAAAAGGTGGTAAGATGAGGGAGGTGGAGAGGGTGAGAAGAGGTGGTGATCAGATGAGGGACTGGGAGAGGGCGAGGAGAAGTGGTGATCAGATGAAGGAGGGGTGAGGGCAAGGAGAGATCGTGATCAGATGAGGGAGGGTGAGGGGGCGAGGAAAGATGGTGATCAGATAAGGGATGGGGATAGGGCAAGGAAAGATAGTGATCAGATGAGGGAGGAGGAGAGGGCGAGGAGAGATGGTTATCAGAGTAGGGAGGGAGAGAGGGCTAGGAGTGATGGTGATCAGGTGAGGGAGGAGTAGAGGGCGTGGAGAGATAGTGATCCGATGAGGGAGGGGGAATGGGCAAGAAGTGATGGTGATCAGGTGAGGGAGACAGAGAGGATGAGGAGAGATGGTGATCATGTGAGGGAGGGGGAGAGGGCGAAGAGAGATGGTGATCAGATGAGGGAGGGGTGTGAGTGAGGAGAGATGGTGATCAGCTGAGGGAGAGGGAGATGGCGAGGAAAGTTGGTCATCAGATGAAGGAGGGGGAGAGGGTGAGGAGAGATGGTGATCAGATGAGGGAGGGGAGAGGGCGAGGAGAGATGGTGATCAGATGAGGGAGAGGGAGAGGGCGAGGAATGTCGGTCATCAGATGAAGGAGGGGGAGAGGGTGAGGAGAGATGGTGATCAGATGAGGGAGGGGAGAGGGCGAGGAGAGATGGTGATCAGATGAGGGAGAGGGAGAGGGCGAGGAAAGTCGGTCATCAGATGAGGGAGGGGAGAGGGTGAGGAGAGATGGTGATCAGATGAGGGAGAGGGAGAGGGCGAGGCGAGATGGGGATCAGCTGAGGAAGGGGAGAGAGCGAGGAGAGATGGTGATTAGTTGAGGGAGGGGGAGAGGGTGAGGAAAGTCGGTGATCAGATGAGGGAGGGGAGAGGACGAGAAGAGATGGTGATCAGGTGAGGGAGGAGAAGAGGTTGAGGAGAGATGTTGATCAGATGAGGGAGGGGCAGAGGGTGAGCAAAAATGATGATCAGATGAGGGAGGAGTAGAGGGCGTGGAGAGATAGTGATCCGATGAGGGAGGGGGAATGGGCAAGGAGTGATGGTGATCAGGTGAGGGAGGAGGAGAGGTTGTGGATAGATGAGATCAGATGAGGGAGACGGAGAGGGTGAGGAGAGATGGTGATCATGTGAGGGACGGGGAGAGGGCGAAGAGAGATGGTGATCAGATGAGGGGGAGGGAGATGGCGAGGAAAGTTGGTCATCAGATGAAGGAGGGGGTGAGGCTGAAGAGAGAAGGTGATCAAATGAGGGAGGGGAGAGGGCGAGGAGAGATGGTGATCAGATGAGGGACAGGGAGAGGGCGAGGAAAGTCGGTCATCAGATGAGGGAGGGGGAGAGGGTGAGGAGAGATGGTGATCAGATGAGGGAGGGGAGAGGGCGAGGCGAGATGAGGATCATCTGAGGAAGGGAGATAGAGCGAGGAGAGATGGTGATCAGATGAAGGACAGGGAGAGGGCGAGGAAAGTCGGTCATCAGATGAGGGAGAGGTGAGGGCAAGGAGAGATGGTGATCAGATGAGGAAGGGGGAGAGGACAAGGAGAGATGATGTTCAGATGAGGGAGGGGAAGAGGGCAAGGAGAGATGGTGATCAGGTGAGGGAGGAGTAGAGGGCGTGGAGAGATAGTGATCCGATGAGGGAGGGGGAATGGGCAAGGAGTGATGGTGATCAGGTGAGGGAGACAGAGAGGATGAGGAGAGATGGTGATCATGTGAGGGAGGGGGAGAGGGCGAAGAGAGATGGTGATCAGATGAGGGAGGGGAGTGGGTGAGGAGAGATGGTGATCAGCTGAGGGAGAGGGAGATGGCGAGGAAAGTTGGTCATCAGATGAAGGAGGGGGAGAGGGTGAGGAGAGATGGTGATCAGATGAGGGAGGGGAGAGGGCGAGGAGAGATGGTGATCAGATGAGGGAGAGGGAGAGGGCGAGGAAAGTCGGTCATCAGATGAAGGAGGGGGAGAGGGTGAGGAGAGATGGTGATCAGATGAGGGAGGGGAGAGGGCGAGGAGAGATGGTGATCAGGTGAGGGAGAGGGAGAGGGCGAGGAAAGTCGGTCATCAGATGAGGGAGGGGGAGAGGGCATGGAGAGATGGTGATAAGATGAGGGAGGGGGAGAGGACAAGGAGAGATGATGTTCAGATGAGGGAGGGGAAGAGGGCAAGGAGAGATGGTGATCAGGTGAGGGAGGAGTAGAGGGCGTGGAGAGATAGTGATCCGATGGGGGAGGGTGAAAGAAAAAGGAGTGATGGTGATCAGGTGAGGGAGGGGGGCAGGGGCAACTAGGGATGGTGATTAGTTGAGGGATTGAGGAGAGGGTGAGGAAAGTCGGTGATCAGATGAGGGAGGGGAGAGGGTGAGAAGAGGTGGTGATCAGATGAGGGACTGGGAGAGGGTGAGGAGAAATGGTGATCAGATGAAGGAGGGGTGATGGCAAGGAGAGATCGTGATCAGATGAGGGACGGTGAGGGGGCGAGGAAAGATGGTGATCAGATAAGGGATGGGGAGAGGGCAAGGAAAGATAGTGATCAGATAAAGGAGGAGGAGAGGGCGAGGAGAGATGGTTATCAGATTCGGGAGGGAGAGAGGGCTAGGAGAGATGGTGATCAGATGAGGGAGGAGTAGAGGGCGTGGAAAGATAGTGATCCGATGAGGGAGGGGGAATGGGCAAGGAGTGATGGTGATCAGGTGAGGGAGGAGGAGAGGTCGTGGATAGATGAGATCAGATGAGGGAGACGGAGAGGGTGAGGAGAGATGGTGATCATGTGAGGGAGGGGGTGTGGGCGAAGAGAGATGGTGATCAGATGAGGGAGAGGGAGATGGCGAGGAAAGTTGGTCATCAGATGAAGGAGGGGGTGAGGGTGAAGAGAGAAGGTGATCAGATGAGGGAGGGGAGAGGGCGAGGAGAGATGGTGATCAGGGGAGGGAGGGGTGAGGGCAAGGAGAGATGGTGATCAGATGAGGGAAGGGGAGAGGGCGAGGAGAAATGTTGGTAAGATGAGGAAGGGGGTGAGGGCGAGGAGAGATGGTGATCAGATGAGGGAGGGGAGAGGGCGAGGAGAGATGGTGATCAGATGAGGGACAGGGAGAGGGCGAGGAGAGATGGTGATCAGATGAGGGAGGGGGAGAGGGCGAGGAGAGATGGTGATCAGAGTAGGAAGAGGTGAGGGCCAGGAGTGATGGTGATCAGGTGAGCGAGGGGGAGAGGGCGAAGAAAGATGGTGATCAGATGAGGGAGAGAGAGAGGACGAGGAGAGATGGTGATCAGGTGAGGGAGGAGTAGAGGGCGTGGAGAGATAGTGATCCGATGGGGGAGGGGGAAAGGGCAAGGAGTGATAGTGATCAGGTGAGGGAGGGGGGCAGGAGCAACTAGAGATGGTGATTAGTTGAGGGAGGAGGAGAGGGTGAGGAAAGTCGGTGATCAGATGAGGGAGGGGAGAGGGTGAGAAAAGGTGGTGATCAGATGTGGGACTGGGAGAGGGCGAGGAGAAATGGTGATCAGATGAAGGAGGGGTGAGGGCAAGGAGAGATTGTGATCACATGAGGGAGGGTGAGGGGGCGAGGAAAGATGGTGATCAGGTAAGGGACGGGGAGAGGGAAAGGAGAAAAGTTGGTAAGATAAGGGAGGGGGAGAGGGCGAGGAGAGATTGTGATCAGATGAGGGAGGGGCAGAGGGTGAGCAAAGATGGTGATCAGATGAGGGACGGGGAGAGGGCAAGGAGAGATGGTGGTCAGATTAGGGAGGGGAAGAGGGCAAGGAGAGATGGTGATCAGGTGAGGCAGGGGAAGAGGGCGTGGAGAGATGGTGATCAGATGAGGGAGGGGCAGAGTGCGAGGAGAGATGGTGATCAGATGAGGGAATGGGAGGGGGCGAGTAGAGATGGCGATCAGATGAGGGAGGGTGAGAGGGCGAGGAGAGATGATGATCAGATGAGGGAGGGGAGAGGGCGAGGAGAGATGATGATCAGATGAGGGAGAGGGAGAGGGCGAGGAAAGTCGGTCATCAGATGAGGGAGGGGGAGAGAGTAGGCGAGATGGTGATCAGATGAGGGAGGGGAGAGAGCGAGGCGAGATGGGGATCAGCTGAGGAAGGGGGAGAGAGCGAGGAGAGATGGTGATCAGATGAGGGAGGGGGAGAGGGCGAGGAGAGATGGTGATCTGATGAGGAAGGGGGAGAGGGCGAGGAGAAAAGGTGGTAAGATGAGGGAGGTGGAGAGGGCGAGGAGAGATGGTGATCAGATGAGGGAGGGGAGAGGGCATGGAGAGATGGTGATCAGGTGAGGGAGGAGAAGAGGTTGAGGAGAGATGTTGATCAGATGAGGGAGGGGCAGAGGGTGAGCAAAAATGATGATCAGATGAGGGAGGAGTAGAGGGCGTGGAGAGATAGTGATCCGATGAGGGAGGGGGAATGGGCAAGGAGTGATGGTGATCAGGTGAGGGAGGAGGAGAGGTTGTGGATAGATGAGATCAGATGAGGGAGACGGAGAGGGTGAGGAGAGATGGTGATCATGTGAGGGGGGGAGAGGGCGAAGAGAGATGGTGATCAGATGAGGGAGAGGGAGATGGCGAGGAAAGTTGGTCATCAGATGAAGGAGGGGGTGAGGCTGAAGAGAGAAGGTGATCAGATGAGGGAGGGGAGAGGGCGAGGAGAGATGGTGATCAGATGAGGGACAGGGAGAGGGCGAGGAAAGTCGGTCATCAGATGAGGGAGGGGGAGAGGGTGAGGAGAGATGGTGATCAGATGAGGGAGGGGAGAGGGCGAGGCGAGATGAGGATCATCTGAGGAAGGGAGATAGAGCGAGGAGAGATGGTGATCAGATGAAGGACAGGGAGAGGGCGAGGAGAGATGGTGATCAGAGGAGGGAGAGGTGAGGGCAAGGAGACATGGTGATCAGGTGAGCAAGGGGGAGAGGGCGAAGAAAGATAGTGATCAGGTGAGGGAGGAGTAGAGGGCGTGGAGAGATAGTGATCTAATGGGGAGGGGGAAAGGGAAAGGAGTGATGGTGATCAGGTGAGGGTGGGGGGCAGGGGCAACTAGAGATGGTGATTAGTTGAGGGAGGAGGAGAGGGTGAGGAAAGTCGGTGATCAGCTGAGGGAGGGGAGAGGGTGAGAAGAGGTGGTGATCAGATGAGGGACTGGGAGAGGGTGAGGAGAAATGGTGATCAGATGAAGGAGGGGTGAGGGCAAGGAGAGACCGTGATCAGATGAGGGAGGGTGAGGGGGCGAGGAAAGATGGTGATCAGATAAGGGATGGGGAGAGGGCAAGGAAAGATAGTGATCAGATGAGGGAGGAGGAGCGGGCGAGGAGAGATGGTTATCAGAGTAGGGAGGGAGAGAGGGCTAGGAGAGATGGTGATCAGGTGAGGGAGGAGTAGAGGGCGTGGAGAGATAGTGATCCGATGAGGGAGGGGGAATGGGCAAGGAGTGATGGTGATCAGGTGAGGGAGACAGAGAGGATGAGGAGAGATGGTGATCATGTGAGGGAGGGGGAGAGGGCGAAGAGAGATGGTGATCAGATGAGGGAGGGGAGTGGGTGAGGAGAGATGGTGATCAGCTGAGGGAGAGGGAGATGGCGAGGAAAGTTGGTCATCAGATGAAGGAGGGGGAGAGGGTGAGGAGAGATGGTGATCAGATGAGGGAGGGGAGAGGGCGAGGAGAGATGGTGATCAGATGAGGGAGAGGGAGAGGGCGAGGAAAGTCGGTCATCAGATGAAGGAGGGGGAGAGGGTGAGGAGAGATGGTGATCAGATGAGGGAGGGGAGAGGGCGAGGAGAGATGGTGATCAGGTGAGGGAGAGGGAGAGGGCGAGGAAAGTCGGTCATCAGATGAGGGAGGGGGAGAGGGCATGGAGAGATGGTGATAAGATGAGGGAGGGGGAGAGGACAAGGAGAGATGATGTTCAGATGAGGGAGGGGAAGAGGGCAAGGAGAGATGGTGATCAGGTGAGGGAGGAGTAGAGGGCGTGGAGAGATAGTGATCCGATGGGGGAGGGTGAAAGAAAAAGGAGTGATGGTGATCAGGTGAGGGAGGGGGGCAGGGGCAACTAGGGATGGTGATTAGTTGAGGGATTGAGGAGAGGGTGAGGAAAGTCGGTGATCAGATGAGGGAGGGGAGAGGGTGAGAAGAGGTGGTGATCAGGTGAGGGAGACAGAGAGGATGAGGAGAGATGGTGATCATGTGAGGGAGGGGGAGAGGGCGAAGAGAGATGGTGATCAGATGAGGGAGGGGAGTGGGTGAGGAGAGATGGTGATCAGCTGAGGGAGAGGGAGATGGCGAGGAAAGTTGGTCATCAGATGAAGGAGGGGGAGAGGGTGAGGAGAGATGGTGATCAGATGAGGGAGGGGAGAGGGCGAGGAGAGATGGTGATCAGATGAGGGAGAGGGAGAGGGCGAGGAAAGTCGGTCATCAGATGAAGGAGGGGGAGAGGGTGAGGAGAGATGGTGATCAGATGAGGGAGGGGAGAGGGCGAGGAGAGATGGTGATCAGGTGAGGGAGAGGGAGAGGGCGAGGAAAGTCGGTCATCAGATGAGGGAGGGGGAGAGGGCATGGAGAGATGGTGATAAGATGAGGGAGGGGGAGAGGACAAGGAGAGATGATGTTCAGATGAGGGAGGGGAAGAGGGCAAGGAGAGATGGTGATCAGGTGAGGGAGGAGTAGAGGGCGTGGAGAGATAGTGATCCGATGGGGGAGGGTGAAAGAAAAAGGAGTGATGGTGATCAGGTGAGGGAGGGGGGCAGGGGCAACTAGGGATGGTGATTAGTTGAGGGATTGAGGAGAGGGTGAGGAAAGTCGGTGATCAGATGAGGGAGGGGAGAGGGTGAGAAGAGGTGGTGATCAGATGAGGGACTGGGAGAGGGTGAGGAGAAATGGTGATCAGATGAAGGAGGGGTGATGGCAAGGAGAGATCGTGATCAGATGAGGGACGGTGAGGGGGCGAGGAAAGATGGTGTTCAGATAAGGGATGGGGAGAGGGCAAGGAAAAATAGTGATCAGATAAAGGAGGAGGAGAGGGCGAGGAGAGATGGTTATCAGAGTCGGGAGGGAGAGAGGGCTAGGAGTGATGGTGATCAGATGAGGGAGGGGAGAGGGCATGGAGAGATGGTGATCAGGTGAGGGAGGAGAAGAGGTTGAGGAGAGATGTTGATCAGATGAGGGAGGGGCAGAGGGTGAGCAAAAATGATGATCAGATGAGGGAGGAGTAGAGGGCGTGGAGAGATAGTGATCCGATGAGGGAGGGGGAATGGGCAAGGAGTGATGGTGATCAGGTGAGGGAGGAGGAGAGGTTGTGGATAGATGAGATCAGATGAGGGAGACGGAGAGGGTGAGGAGAGATGGTGATCATGTGAGGGAGGGGGAGAGGGCGAAGAGAGATGGTGATCAGATGAGGGAGAGGGAGATGGCGTGGAAAGTTGGTCATCAGATGAAGGAGGGGGTGAGGCTGAAGAGAGAAGGTGATCAGATGAGGGAGGGGAGAGGGCGAGGAGAGATGGTGATCAGATGAGGGACAGGGAGAGGGCGAGGAAAGTCGGTCATCAGATGAGGGAGGGGGAGAGGGTGAGGAGAGATGGTGATCAGATGAGGGAGGGGAGAGGGCGAGGCGAGATGAGGATCATCTGAGGAAGGGAGATAGAGCGAGGAGAGATGGTGATCAGATGAAGGACAGGGAGAGGGCGAGGAAAGTCGGTCATCAGATGAGGGAGAGGTGAGGGCAAGGAGAGATGGTGATCAGATGAGGAAGGGGGAGAGGGCGAGGAGAAAAGGTGGTAAGATGAGGGAGGTGGAGAAGGCGAGGAGAGATGGTGATCAGAGGAGGGAGAAGTGAGGGCAAGGAGACATGGTGATCAGGTGAGCAAGGGGGAGAGGGCGAAGAAAGATAGTGATCAGGTGAGGGAGGAGTAGAGGGCGTGGAGAGATAGTGATCTAATGGGGAGGGGGAAAGGGAAAGGAGTGATGGTGATCAGGTGAGGGTGGGGGGCAGTGGCAACTAGAGATGGTGATTAGTTGAGGGAGGAGGAGAGGGTGAGGAAAGTCGGTGATCAGCTGAGGGAGGGGAGAGGGTGAGAAGAGGTGGTGATCAGATGAGGGACTGGGAGAGGGCGAGGAGAAGTGGTGATCAGATGAAGGAGGCGTGAGGGCAAGGAGAGACCGTGATCAGATGAGGGAGGGTGAGGGGGCGAGGAAAGATGGTGATCAGATAAGGGATGGGGAGAGGGCAAGGAAAGATAGTGATCAGATGAGGGAGGAGGAGCGGGCGAGGAGAGATGGTTATCAGAGTAGGGAGGGAGAGAGGGCTAGGAGAGATGGTGATCAGGTGAGGGAGGAGTAGAGGGCGTGGAGAGATAGTGATCCGATGAGGGAGGGGGAATGGGCAAGGAGTGATGGTGATCAGGTGAGGGAGACAGAGAGGATGAGGAGAGATGGTGATCATGTGAGGGAGGGGGAGAGGGCGAAGAGAGATGGTGATCAGATGAGGGAGGGGAGTGGGTGAGGAGAGATGGTGATCGGCTGAGGGAGAGGGAGATGGCGAGGAAAGTTGGTCATCAGATGAAGGAGGGCGAGAGGGTGAGGAGAGATGGTGATCAGATGAGGGAGGGGAGAGGGCGAGGAGAGATGGTGATCAGATGAGGGAGAGGGAGAGGGCGAGGAAAGTCGGTCATCAGATGAAGGAGGGGGAGAGGGTGAGGAGAGATGGTGATCAGATGAGGGAGGGGAGAGGGCGAGGAGAGATGGTGATCAGGTGAGGGAGAGGGAGAGGGCGAGGAAAGTCGGTCATCAGATGAGGGAGGGGGAGAGGGCATGGAGAGATGGTGATAAGATGAGGGAGGGGGAGAGGACAAGGAGAGATGATGTTCAGATGAGGGAGGGGAAGAGGGCAAGAAGAGATGGTGATCAGGTGAGGGAGGAGTAGAGGGCGTGGAGAGATAGTGATCCGATGGGGGAGGGTGAAAGAAAAAGGAGTGATGGTGATCAGGTGAGGGAGGGGGGCAGGGGCAACTAGGGATGGTGATTAGTTGAGGGATTGAGGAGAGGGTGAGGAAAGTCGGTGATCAGATGAGGGAGGGGAGAGGGTGAGAAGAGGTGGTGATCAGATGAGGGACTGGGAGAGGGTGAGGAGAAATGGTGATCAGATGAAGGAGGGGTGATGGCAAGGAGAGATCGTGATCAGATGAGGGACGGTGAGGGGGCGAGGAAAGATGGTGTTCAGATAAGGGATGGGGAGAGGGCAAGGAAAAATAGTGATCAGATAAAGGAGGAGGAGAGGGCGAGGAGAGATGGTTATCAGAGTCGGGAGGGAGAGAGGGCTAGGAGAGATGGTGATCAGATGAGGGAGGAGTAGAGGGCGTGGAAAGATAGTGATCCGATGAGGGAGGGGGAATGGGCAAGGAGTGATGGTGATCAGGTGAGGGAGGAGGAGAGGTCGTGGATAGATGAGATCAGATGAGGGAGACGGAGAGGGTGAGGAGAGATGGTGATCATGTGAGGGAGGGGGAGTGGGCGAAGAGAGATGGTGATCAGATGAGGGAGGGGAGAGAGCGAGGCGAGATGGGGATCAGCTGAGGAAGGGGGAGAGAGCGAGGAGAGATGGTGATCAGATGAAGGAGGGGGAGAGGGCGAGGAGAGATGGTGATCAGAGGAGAGAGAGGTGAGGACAAGGAGAGAGGGTGATCAGATGAGGAAGGGGGAGAGGGCGAGGAGAAAAGGTGGTAAGATGAGGGAGGTGGAGAGGGCGAGGAGAGATGGTGATCAGATGAGGGAGGGGAGAGGGCGAGGAGAGATGGTGATCAGAGGAGGGAGGGGTGAGGGCAAGGAGAGATGGTGATCAGATGAGGGAAGGGGAGAGGGCGAGGAGAAATGTTGGTAAGATGAGGAAGGGGGTGAGGGCGAGGAGAGATGGTGATCAGATGAGGGAGGGGAGAGGGCGAGGAGAGATGGTGATCAGATGAGGGACAGGGAGAGGGCGAGGAGAGATGGTGATCAGATGAGGGAGGGGGAGAGGGCGAGGAGAGATGGTGATCAGAGTAGGAAGAGGTGAGGGCAAGGAGTGATGGTGATCAGGTGAGCGAGGGGGAGAGGGCGAAGAAAGATGGTGATCAGATGAGTGAGAGAGAGAGGACGAGGAGAGATGGTGATCAGGTGAGGGAGGAGTAGAGGGCGTGGAGAGATAGTGATCCGATGGGGGAGGGGGAAAGGGCAAGGAGTGATAGTGATCAGGTGAGGGAGGGGGGCAGGAGCAACTAGAGATGGTGATTAGTTGAGGGAGGAGGAGAGGGTGAGGAAAGTCGGTGATCAGATGAGGGAGGGGAGAGGGTGAGAAAAGGTGGTGATCAGATGTGGGACTGGGAGAGGGCGAGGAGAAATGGTGATCAGATGAAGGAGGGGTGAGGGCAAGGAGAGATTGTGATCACATGAGGGAGGGTGAGGGGGCGAGGAAAGATGGTGATCAGGTAAGGGAAGGGGAGAGGGAAAGGAGAAAAGTTGGTAAGATAAGGGAGGGGGAGAGGGCGAGGAGAGATTGTGATCAGATGAGGGAGGGGCAGAGGGTGAGCAAAGATGGTGATCAGATGAGGGACGGGGAGAGGGCAAGGAGAGATGGTGGTCAGATTAGGGAGGGGAAGAGGGCAAGGAGAGATGGTGATCAGGTGAGGCAGGGGAAGAGGGCGTGGAGAGATGGTGATCAGATGAGGGAGGGGCAGAGTGCGAGGAGAGATGGTGATCAGATGAGGGACGGGGAGAGGGCAAGGAGAGATGGTGGTCAGATTAGGGAGGGGAAGAGGGCAAGGAGAGATGGTGATCAGGTGAGGCAGGGGAAGAGGGCGTGGAGAGATGGTGATCAGATGAGGGAGGGGCAGAGTGCGAGGAGAGATGGTGATCAGATGAGGGAATGGGAGGGGGCGAGTAGAGATGGCGATCAGATGAGAGAGGGTGAGAGGGCGAGGAGAGATGATGATCAGATGAGGGAGGGGAGAGGGCGAGGAGAGATGATGATCAGATGAGGGAGAGGGAGAGGGCGAGGAAAGTCGGTCATCAGATGAGGGAGGGGGAGAGAGTAGGCGAGATGGTGATCAGATGAGGGAGGGGAGAGAGCGAGGCGAGATGGGGATCAGCTGAGGAAGGGGGAGAGAGCGAGGAGAGATGGTGATCAGATGAGGGAGGGGGAGAGGGCGAGGAGAGATGGTGATCAGAGGAGAGAGAGGTGAGGACAAGGAGAGAGGGTGATCAGATGAGGAAGGGGGAGAGGGCGAGGAGAAAAGGTGGTAAGATGAGGGAGGTGGAGAGGGCGAGGAGAGATGGTGATCAGATGAGGGAGGGGAGAGGGCGAGGAGAGATGGTGATCAGATGAGGGAGGGGAGAGAGCGAGGCGAGATGGGGATCAGCTGAGGAAGGGGGAGAGAGCGAGGAGAGATGGTGATCAGATGAGGGAGGGGGAGAGGGCGAGGAGAGATGGTGATCAGAGGAGAGAGAGGTGAGGACAAGGAGAGAGGGTGATCAGATGAGGAAGGGGGAGAGGGCGAGGAGAAAAGGTGGTAAGATGAGGGAGGTGGAGAGGGCGAGGAGAGATGGTGATCAGATGAGGGAGGGGAGAGGGCGAGGAGAGATGGTGATCAGCCGAGGGAGAGGGAGAGGGCGAGGAAAGTTGGTCATCAGATGAGGGAGGGGGAGAGGGTGATGAGAGATGGTGAACCGATGAGGGAGGGTGAAAGGACACGTAGTGATGGTGATCAGATAACAGAGGGGGAGAGGGGGAGGAAAGATTGTGATCAGATGAGGGAGGGGGAGTGGGCAGGGGGAGATGGTGATCAAGTGATGGATGGGTAGAGGCAAGGAGAGAGGGTGATCGGATGAGGGAGGGGGAGAGGGTGAGGAGAGATTTTGATCAGATGGGGGGGGATAGGGCAAGGAATGATGGTGATCATATGAGGGAGGGGGAGAGTGCAATAAGAGATGGTGATCAGATGAGCGAGGGGTGAGGGTGAGGAGAGATGGTGATCAGGTGAAGGAGCAGGAGTCGACAATTGGAGATGGTGATCAGATGGGGGAGCGGGAGAGGGCAAGGAGAGATGGTGACCATGTGAGGGAGGAGGAGAGAGCGTGGATAGATGGTGATCAGATGAGGGAGGGGGAGAGGGTGAGGAGAGATGGTGATCATGTGATGGAGGGGGAGAGGGCAAAGAGAGATGGTGATCAGAGGAGGGAGGGGGCGATGGGAAGGAGAGGTGGTGATCGAATGAGGGAAGGGGAGAGGCCGAGGAGAGATGGTGATCAGATGAGGGAGGGGAGAGGGCAGGGAGAGATGGTGATCAGGTGAGGAAGGGCGGCGGGGCAACTAGAGATGGTGATTAGTTGAGGGAGGGGGAAAGGGTGAGGAAAGTCGGTGATCAGCTGAGGGAGGGGAGAGGGCGAGAAGAGATGGTGATCAGATGAGGGAATGGAAGAGGGCAAGGAGAGATCGTGATCAGATGAAGGAAGGGTGAGGGCAAAGAGAGACTGTGATCAGAGGACAAAGGGGGAGATGGGAAGGAGAGGTGGTGATCGAATGAGGGCAGGGGGGAGGGCGAGGAGAGATGGTGATCAGATGAGGGAGGGGAGAGGGCGAGGGGAGATGGTGATCAGCCGAGGGAGAGGGAGAGGGCGAGGAAAGTTGGTCATCAGATGAGGGAGGGGGAGAGTGTGAGGAGAGATGGTGATCTGATGAGGGAGGGGCAGAGCGCGAGGAGAGAAGCTGATCAGAGGAGGGAGGGGTGAGGGCAAGGAGAGATGGTGATCAGATGAGGGAAGGGGAGAGGGCGAGGAGAAATGGTGGTAAGATGAGGAAGGGGGTGAGGGCGAGGAGAGATGGTGATCAGATGAGAGAGGGGAGAGGGCGAGGAGAGATGGTGATCAGATGAGGGAGAGGGAGAGGGCGAGGAAAGTCGGTCATCAGATGAGGGAGGGGGAGAGGGTGAGGAGAGATGGTGATCAGATGAGGGAAGGGGAGAGGGCGAGGAGAAATGGTGGTAAGATGAGGAAGGGGGTGAGGGCGAGGAGAGATGGTGATCAGATGAGAGAGGGGAGAGGGCGAGGAGAGATGGTGATCAGATGAGGGAGAGGGAGAGGGCAAGGAAAGTCGGTCATCAGATGAGGGAGGGTGAGAGGGTGAGGAGAGATGGTGATCAAATGAGGGAGGGGGAGTGGGCGAGGAGAGATGGTGATCAGATGAAGGAGGGGTGAGGGCAATGAGAGGTGGTGATCAGATGAGGGAGGGGAGGGGGCGAGTAGGGATGGCGATCAGATGAGGGAGGGTGAGAGGGCGAGGAGAGATAGTGATCATGTGAGGAAGGAGGAGAGGGCGTGGATAGATGGTGATCAGATGAGGGCTAGGGAGAGGGTGAGGAGAGATGGTGATCATGTGAGGGAGGGGTAGAGGGCGAAGAGGGATGGTGATCAGAGCAGGGAGGGGAGAGGGCGAGGAGAGATGGTGATCAGAGGAGGGGGAGGGAGAGGGCGAGGAGAGATGGTGATCAGAGGAGGGGGAGGGAGAGGGCGAGGAAAGTTGGTCATCAGATGAGGGAGGGGGAGAGTGTGAGGAGAGATGGTGATCAGATGAGGGAAGGGGAGAGGGCGAGGAGAAATGGTGGTAAGATGAGGAAGGGGGTGAGGGCGAGGAGAGATGGTGATCAGATGAGAGAGGGGAGAGGGCCAGGAGAGATGGTGATCAGATGAGGGAGAGGGAGAGGGCTTGGAGAGATGGTGATCAGATGAGGGAGGGGAGGGTGCGAGTAGGGATGGCGATCAGATGAGGGAGGGTGAGAGGGCGAGGAGAGATGGTGATCAGATGAGAGAGGGGGAGAGGAAGAGGGGAGATGGTGATCAGATGAGGGAGGGGGAGAGGGCAAGCAGAGATGGTGATCAAGTGATGGACGGGTAGAGGCAAGGACAGAGGGTGATCGGATGAGGGAGGAGGAGAGGGTGAGGAGAGATTTTGATCAGATGGGGAGGATAGGGCAAGGAATGATGGTGATCATATGAGGGAGGGGGAGAGTGCGAAAAGAGATGGTGATCAGATGAGGGAGGGGGAGAGGAAGAGGGGAGATGGTAATCAGATGATGGAGGGGGAGAGGGTGAGGAGAGATGGTGTTCAGGTGAGGGAGCAGGAGTCGACAATTGGAGATGGTGATCAGATGAGGGAGGGGAGGGGGCGAGTAGTGATGGCGATCAGATGAGGGAGGGTGAGAGGGCGAGGAGAGATGGTGATCAGATGAGAGAGGGGGAGAGGAAGAGGGGAGATGGTGATCAGATGTGAGGGAGGGGGAGAGTGCGAAAAGAGATGGTGATCAGATGAGGGAGGGGGAGAGAACACGGGGAGATGGTAATCAGATGATGGAGGGGGAGAGGGTGAGGAGAGATGGTGTTCAGGTGAGGGAGCAGGAGTCGACAATTGGAGATGGTGATCAGATGAGGGAGGGGAGGGGGCGAGTAGTGATGGCGATCAGATGAGGGAGGGTGAGAGGGCGAGGAGAGATGGTGATCAGATGAGAGAGGGGGAGAGGAAGAGGGGAGATGGTGATCAGATGAGGGAGGGGGAGAGTGTGGGGAGAGATGGTGATCAGGTGAGGGAGCGGGAGTCGAAAATTGGAGATGGTGATCAGATGGGGGAGCGGGAGAGGGCAAGGAGAGATGGTGATCATGTGAGGGAGGGGGAGAGGGTGAGGAGAGATGGTGATCAGATGAAGGAGGGGGAGAGGGCGAGGAGAGATGGTGATCAGATGAAGGAGGGGTGAGGGCAATGAGAGATGGTGATCAGGTGAGGGAGGAGGAGAGGGCGTGGAGAGATGGTGATCAGATGAGGGAGGGTGAGAGGGCGAGGAGAGATGGTGATCAGATGAGAGAGGGGGAGAGGGCAACCAGAGATGGTGATCAAGTGATGGACGGGTAGAGGCAAGGACAGAGGGTGATCGGATGAGGGAGGAGGAGAGGGTGAGGAGAGATTTTGATCAGATGGGGGGGATAGGGCAAGGAATGATGGTGATCATATGAGGGAGGGGGAGAGTGCGATAAGAGATGGTGATCAGATGAGGGAGGGGGCGATAACACGGGGAGATGGTAATCAGGTGAGGGAGGGGGAGAGGGTGAGGAGAGATTGTGATCAGGTGAGGGAGCAGCAGTCGACAATTGGAGATGGTGATCAGATGGGTGAGCGGGAGAGGGCAAGGAGAGATGGTGATCATGTGAGGGAGGAGGAGAGGGCATGGATAGATGGTGATCAGATGAGGGAGGGGGAGAGGGTGAGGAGAGATGGTGATCATGTGAGGGAGGGGGAGAGGGCGGAGAGAGATGGTGATCAGAGGAGGGAAGGGGATATGGGAAGGAGAGGTGGTGATCGAAAGAGGGAAGGGGAGAGAGCGAGGAGAGATGGTGATCAGATGAGGGAGGGGAGAGGGCGAGAAGAGATGGTGATCAGAGGAGGGAGGGGTGAGGGCAAGGAGAGATGGTGATCAGATGAGGGAAGGGGAGAGGGCGAGGAGAAATGGTGGTAAGATGAGGAAGGGGGTGAGGGCGATGAGAGATGGTGATCAGATGAGGGAGGGGAGAGGGCGAGGGGAGATGGTGATCAGATGAGGGAGGGGAAGAGGGCAAGGAGAGATGGTGATCAGATGAGGGAGGGGCAGAGGGCGAGGAGAGATGGTGATCAGATGAGGGAATGGGAGGGGGCGAGTAGAGATGGCGATCAGATGAGGGAGAGTGACAGGGCGAAGAGAGATGGTGATCAGAGGAGGGAGGGGGAGATGGGAAGGAGAGGTGGTGATCGAATGAGGGAAGGGGAGAGGGCGAGGAGAGATGTTGATCATATGAGGGAGGAGAGAGAGCGAGGAGAGATGGTGATCAAGTGATGGACGGGTAGAGGCAAGGACAGATGGTGATCGAATGAGGGAGGGGGAGAGGGTGAGGAGAGATTTTGATCAGATGAGGGGGATAGGGCAAGGAATGATGGTGATCATATGAGGGAGGGGGAGAGTGCGATAAGAGATGGTGATCAAATGATGGAGGGGGAGAGAACACGGGGAGATGGTAATCAGATGAGGGAGGGGGAGAGGGTGAGGAGAGATGGTGATCAGGTGAGGGAGCGGGAGTCGACAATTGGAGATGGTGATCAGATGAGGGAGGGTGAGAGGTCAAGGAGAGATGGTGATCAGGTGAGGGAGGAGGAGAGGGCATGGATAGATGGTGATCAGATGAGGGAGGGGAGGGTGAGGAGAGATAGTGATCATGTGAGGGAAGGGGAGAGGGCGAAGAGAGATGGTGATCAGAGGAGGGAGAAAGAGATGGGAAGGAGAGGTGGTGATCGAATGAGGGAAGGGGAGAGGGCGAGGAGAGATGGTGATCAGATGAGGGAGGGGAGAGGGCGAGGAGAGATGGTGATCAGCCGAGGGAGAGGGAGAGGGCGAGGAAAGTTGGTCATCAGATGAGGGAGGGGGAGAGTGTGAGGAGAGATGGTGATCAGATGAGGGAGGGGAGAGGGCGAGGAGAGATGCTGATCAGAGGAGGGGGGGTGAGGGCAAGGAGAGATGGTGATCAGATGAGGGAGAGGGAGAGGGCGAATAAATATGGTGATCAGATGAGGGAGGGGGAGAGGGCGAGGAGAGATGGTGATCAGGTGAGTGAGGGGGAGAGGGCGAGGAAAGGTAGTGATCAGGTGAGGGAGGAGGAGAGGGCGTGGAGAGATGGTGATCAGAGGAGGGGGGGTGAAGGCAATGAGAGATGGTGATCAGGTGAAGGAGGAGGAGAGGGCGTGGAGAGATGGTGATCAGATGAGGGAGGGGAGGGGGCGAGTAGGGATGGCGATCAGATGAGGGAGGGTGAGAGGGCGAGGAGAGATGGTGATCAGATGAGAGAGGGGGAGAGGAAGAGGGGAGATGGTGATCAGATGAGGGAGGGGGAGAGGGCAAGCAGAGATTGTGATCAAGTGATGGACGGGCAGAGGCAAGGACAGAGGGTGATCGGATGAGGGAGGAGGAGAGGGTGAGGAGAGAATTTGATCAGATGTGGGGGATAGGGCAAGGAATGATGGTGATCATATGAGGGAGGGGGAGAGTGCGATAAGAGATGGTGATCAGATGAGGGAGGGGGAGTGAACACGGGGAGATGGTAATCAGATGATGGAGGGGAGAGGGTGAGGAGAAATGGTGATCAGGTGAGGGAGCGGGAGTCGACAATTGGAGATGGTGATCACATGAGGGAGGTCGAGAGGGCGATGAGAGATGGTGATCAGATGAGGGAGGGGGAGTGAACACGGGGAGATGGTAATCAGATGATGGAGGGGAGAGGGTGAGGAGAGATGGTGATCAGGTGAGGGAGGGGGAGAGGGCGAGGAGAGATGGTGATCAGATGAGGGAGGTCGAGAGGGCGAGGAGAGATCGTGATCAGATGAGGGAATGGCAGGGGGCGAGTAGAGATGGCGATCAGATGAGGGAGGGGGGAGGGTGAGGAGAGATAGTGATCATGTGAGGGAAGGGGAGAGGGCGAAGAGAGATGGTGATCAGATGAGGGACTGGAAGAGGGCAAGGAGAGATCGTGATCAGATGAAGGAAGGGTGAGGGTAAAGAGAGATGGTGATCAGAGGACAAAGGGGGAGATGGGAAGGAGAGGTGGTGATCGAATGAGGGCAGGGGAGAGGGCGAGGAGAGATGGTGATCATGTGAGGGAGGGGGAGAGGACGATGAGGGATGGTGATCAGAGGAGGGAGGCGGATATGGGAAGGAGAGGTGGTGATCGAATGAGGGAGGAGGAGAGGGCGTGGGTAGATGGTGATCAGATGAGGGAGGGGAGAGGGCGAGAAGTGGTGATCAGAGGAGGGAGGGGTGAGGGCAAGGAGAGATGGTGATCAGATGACGGAAGGGGAGAGGGCGAGGAGAAATGGTGGTAAGATGAGGAAGGGGGTGAGGGCGAGGAGAGATGGTGATCAGATGAGGGAGGGGAGAGGGCGAGGAGAGATGGTGATCAGATGAGGGTGGGGAAGAGGGCAAGGAGAGATGGTGATCAGATGAGGGAGGGGCAGAGCGCGAGGAGAGATGGTGATCAGATGAGGGAGGGGGAGAGGGCAAGGAGAGATGGTGATCAGTTGAGGGAAGGGGAGATGGCGAGGAGAAATGGTGATCAGATGAGGGAGGAGGAGAGGGCGTGGATAGATGGTGTTCAGATGAGGGAGAGGGAGAGAGTGAGGAGAGATGGTGATCATGTGAGGGAGGGGGAGAGGGCAAAGAGGGATGGTGATCAGAGGAGGGAGGGGGATATGGGAAGGAGAAGTGGTGATTGAATGAGGGAAGGGGAGAGAGCGAGGAGAGATGGTGATCAGATGAGGGAGGGGAGAGGGCGAGGAGAGATGGAGATCAGAGGAGAGAGAAGGAGAGGGCGAGGAAATTTGGTCATGAGATGAGGGAGGGGGAGAGTGTGAGGAGAGATGGTGATCAGATGAGGGAGGGGAGAGGGCGAGGAGAGATGGTGATCAGAGGAGGGAGGGGTGAGGGCAAGGAGAGATGGTGATCAGATGAGGGAAGGGGAGAGGGCGAGGTGAAATGGTGGTAAGATGAGGAAGGGGGTGAGGGCGAGGAGAGATGGTGATCAGATGAGGGAGGGGAGAGGGCGAGGAGAGATGGTGATCAGATGAGGGAGAGGGACAGGGCGAGGAAAGTCGATCATCAGATGAGGGAGGGTGAGAGGTTGAGGAGAGATGGTGATCAGATGAGGGAGAGGAGAGGGCGAGGCGAGATGGGGATCAGCTGAGGATGGGGGAGAGAGCGAGGAGAGATGGTGATCAAATGAGGGAGGGGGAGCGGGCGAAGAGAGATGGTGATCAGATGAAGGAGGGGTGAGGGCAATGAGAGATGGTGATCAGGTGAGGGAGGAGGAGAGGGCGTGGAGAGATGGTGATCAGATGAGGGAGGGGAGGGGGCGAGGAGAGATGGTGATCAGATGAGGGACAGGGAGAGGGCGAGGAAAGTCGGTCATCAGATGAGGGAGGGGGAGAGGGTGAGGAGAGATGGTGATCAGATGAGGGAGGGGAGAGGGCGAGGCGAGATGAGGATCATCTGAGGAAGGGAGATAGAGCGAGGAGAGATGGTGATCAGATGAAGGACAGGGAGAGGGCGAGGAAAGTCGGTCATCAGATGAGGGAGAGGTGAGGGCAAGGAGAGATGGTGATCAGATGAGGAAGGGGGAGAGGGCGAGGAGAAAAGGTGGTAAGATGAGGGAGGTGGAGAAGGCGAGGAGAGATGGTGATCAGAGGAGGGAGCGGGAGTCGACAATTGGAGATGGTGATCAGATGAGGGAGGGCGAGAGGGCAAGGAGAGATGGTGAACATGTGAGTCAGGAGGAGAGGGCATGGATAGATGGTGATCAGATGAGGGAGAGGGAGAGGGTGAGGAGAGATGGTGATCATGTGAGGGTGGGGGGCAGGGGCAACTAGAGATGGTGATTAGTTGAGGGAGGAGGAGAGGGTGAGGAAAGTCGGTGATCAGCTGAGGGAGGGGAGAGTGCGAGGAGAGATGGTGATCAGATGAGGGAGGGGAGAGGGCGAGGAGAGATGGTGATCAGAGGAGGGAGGGGTGAGGGCAAGGAGAGATGGTGATCAGATGAGGGAAGGGGAGAGGGCGAGGAGAAATGGTGGTAAGATGAGGAAGGGGGTGAGGGCGAGGAGAGATGGTGATCAGATGAGGGAGGGGAGAGGGCGAGGAGAGATGGTGATCAGATGAGGGAGAGAGAGAGGGCGAGGAGAGATGGTGATCAGATGAGGGAGGGGGAGAGGGTGAGGAGAGATGGTGATCAGATGAGGGAGGGGGAGAGGGTGAGAAGAGATGGTGATCAGGTGAGGGAGGGCGAGAGGGCAAGGAGAGATGTTGATCATGTGAGGGAGGAGGAGAGGGCGTGGATAGATGGTGTTCAGATGAGGGAGAGGGAGAGAGTGAGGAGAGATGGTGATCATGTGAGGGAGGGGGAGAGGGCGAAGAGAGATGGTGATCAGATGAGGGAGGGGAGAGGGTGAGGAGAGATGGTGATCAGATGAGGGAGAGGGAGAGGGCGAGGAGAGATGGTGATCAGATGAAGGAGGGGGGAGAGGGCGAGGAGAGATGGTGATCAGATGAGGGAGGGGGAGAGGGTGAGGAGAGATGGTGATCAGATGAGGGAGAGGGAGAGGGCGAGTCGAGATGGGGATCAGCTGAGGAAGTGGGAGAGAGCGAGGAGAGATGGTGATTAGTTGAGGGAGGGGGAGAGGGTGAGGAAAGTCGGTGATCAGATGAGGGAGGGGAGAGGACGAGAAGAGATGGTGATCAGATGAGGGAATGGGAGAGGGCGAGGAAAGTCGGTCATCAGATGAAGGAGGGGGAGAGGGTGAGGAGAGATGGTGATCAGATGAGGGAGGGGAGAGGGCGAGGAGAGATGGTGATCAGGTGAGGGAGAGGGAGAGGGCGAGGAAAGTCGGTCATCAGATGAGGGAGGGGGAGAGGGCATGGAGAGATGGTGATAAGATGAGGGAGGGGGAGAGGACAAGGAGAGATGATGTTCAGATGAGGGAGGGGAAGAGGGGCAAGGAGAGATGGTGATCAGGTGAGGGAGGAGTAGAGGGCGTGGAGAGATAGTGATCCGATGGGGGAGGGTGAAAGAAAAAGGAGTGATGGTGATCAGGTGAGGGAGGGGGGCAGGGGCAACTAGGGATGGTGATTAGTTGAGCGATTGAGGAGAGGGTGAGGAAAGTCGGTGATCAGATGAGGGAGGGGAGAGGGTGAGGAGAGATGGTGATCAGATGAGGGAGGGGGAGAGGGTGAGAAGAGATGGTGATCAGGTGAGGGAGCGGGAGTCGACAATTGGAGATGGTGATCAGATGAGGGAGGGCGAGAGGGCAAGGAGAGATGGTGATCATGTGAGGGAGGAGGAGAGGGCGTGGATAGATGGTGTTCAGATGAGGGAGAGGGAGAGAGTGAGGAGAGATGGTGATCATGTGAGGGAGGGGGAGAGGGCAAAGAGGGATGGTGATCAGAGGAGGGAGGGGGATATGGGAAGGAGAAGTGGTGATTGAATGAGGGAAGGGGAGAGAGCGAGGAGAGATGGTGATCAGATGAGGGAGGGGAGAGGGCGAGGAGAGATGGAGATCAGAGGAGAGAGAGGGAGAGGGCGAGGAAATTTGGTCATGAGATGAGGGAGGGGGAGAGTGTGAGGAGAGATGGTGATCAGATGAGGGAGGGGAGAGGGCGAGGAGAGATGGTGATCAGAGGAGGGAGGGGTGAGGGCAAGGAGAGATGGTGATCAGATGAGGGAAGGGGAGAGGGCGAGGTGAAATGGTGGTAAGATGAGGAAGGGGGTGAGGGCGAGGAGAGATGGTGATCAGATGAGAGAGGGGAGAGGGCGAGGAGAGATGGTGATCAGATGAGGGAGAGGGACAGGGCGAGGAAAGTCGATCATCAGATGAGGGAGGGTGAGAGGTTGAGGAGAGATGGTGATCAGATGAGGGAGAGGAGAGGGCGAGGCGAGATGGGGATCAGCTGAGGATGGGGGAGAGAGCGAGGAGAGATGGTGATCAAATGAGGGAGGGGGAGCGGGCGAAGAGAGATGGTGATCGGATGAAGGAGGGGTGAGGGCAATGAGAGATGGTGATCAGGTGAGGGAGGAGGAGAGGGCGTGGAGAGATGGTGATCAGATGGGGGAGGGTGAAAGAAAAAGGAGTGATGGTGATCAGGTGAGGGAGGGGGGCAGGGGCAACTAGGGAGTCGGTCATCAGATGAGGGAGGGGGAGAGGGTGAGGAGAGATGGTGATCAGATGAGGGAGGGGAGAGGGCGAGGCGAGATGAGGATCATCTGAGGAAGGGAGATAGAGCGAGGAGAGATGGTGATCAGATGAAGGACAGGGAGAGGGCGAGGAGAGATGGTGATCAGAGGAGGGAGAGGTGAGGGCAAGGAGACATGGTGATCAGGTGAGCAAGGGGGAGAGGGCGAAGAAAGATAGTGATCAGGTGAGGGAGGAGTAGAGGGCGTGGAGAGATAGTGATCTAATGGGGAGGGGGAAAGGGAAAAAGGAGTGATGGTGATCAGGTGAGGGTGGGGGGCAGGGGCAACTAGAGATGGTGATTAGTTGAGGGAGGAGGAGAGGGTGAGGAAAGTCGGTGATCAGCTGAGGGAGGGGAGAGGGTGAGAAGAGGTGGTGATCAGATGAGGGACTGGGAGAGGGCGAGGAGAAGTGGTGATCAGATGAAGGAGGCGTGAGGGCAAGGAGAGACTGTGATCAGATGAGGGAGGGTGAGGGGGCGAGGAAAGATGGTGATCAGATAAGGGATGGGGAGAGGGCAAGGAAAGATAGTGATCAGATGAGGGAGGAGGAGCGGGCGAGGAGAGATGGTTATCAGAGTAGGGAGGGAGAGAGGGCTAGGAGAGATGGTGATCAGGTGAGGGAGGAGTAGAGGGCGTGGAGAGATAGTGATCCGATGAGGGAGGGGGAATGGGCAAGGAGTGATGGTGATCAGGTGAGGGAGACAGAGAGGATGAGGAGAGATGGTGATCAGATGAGGGAGGGGGAGAGGGCGAGGAGAGATGGTGATCAGATGAGGGAGGGGAGTGGGTGAGGAGAGATGGTGATCAGCTGAGGGAGAGGGAGATGGCGAGGAAAGTTGGTCATCAGATGAAGGAGGGGGAGAGGGTGAGGAGAGATGGTGATCAGATGAGGGAGGGGAGAGGGCGAGGAGAGATGGTGATCAGATGAGGGAGAGGGAGAGGGCGAGGAAAGTCGGTCATCAGATGAAGGAGGGGGAGAGGGTGAGGAGAGATGGTGATCAGATGAGGGAGCGGAGAGGGCGAGGAGAGATGGTGATCAGGTGAGGGAGAGGGAGAGGGCGAGGAAAGTCGGTCATCAGATGAGGGAGGGGGAGAGGGCATGGAGAGATGGTGATAAGATGAGGGAGGGGGAGAGGACAAGGAGAGATGATGTTCAGATGAGGGAGGGGAAGAGGGCAAGGAGAGATGGTGATCAGGTGAGGGAGGAGTAGAGGGCGTGGAGAGATAGTGATCCGATGGGGGAGGGTGAAAGAAAAAGGAGTGATGGTGATCAGGTGAGGGAGGGGGGCAGGGACAACTAGGGATGGTGATTAGTTGAGGGATTGAGGAGAGGGTGAGGAAAGTCGGTGATCAGATGAGGGAGGGGAGAGGGTGAGAAGAGGTGGTGATCAGATGAGGGACTGGGAGAGGGTGAGGAGAAATGGTGATCAGATGAAGGAGGGGTGATGGCAAGGAGAGATCGTGATCAGATGAGGGACGGTGAGGGGGCGAGGAAAGATGGTGATCAGATAAGGGATGGGGAGAGGGCAAGGAAAGATAGTGATCAGATAAAGGAGGAGGAGAGGGCGAGGAGAGATGGTTATCAGAGTCGGGAGGGAGAGAGGGCTAGGAGAGATGGTGATCAGATGAGGGAGGAGTAGAGGGCGTGGAAAGATAGTGATCCGATGAGGGAGGGGGAATGGGCAAGGAGTGATGGTGATCAGGTGAGGGAGGAGGAGAGGTCGTGGATAGATGAGATCAGATGAGGGAGACGGAGAGGGTGAAGATGAGGGAGGGGAGAGGGCGAGGAGAGATGGTGATCAGATGAGGGAGAGGGAGAGGGCGAGGAAAGTCGGTCATCAGATGGGTGAGGAGAGATGGTGATCATGTGAGGGAGGGGGAGTGGGCGAAGAGAGATGGTGATCAGATGAGGGAGAGGGAGATGGCGAGGTTGGTAAAGTTGGTCATCAGATGAAGGAGGGGGTGAGGGTATCAGATGAGGGACGGTGAGGGGGCGAGGAAAGATGGTGATCAGATAAGGGATGGGGAGAGGGCAAGGAAAGATAGTGATCGAGGGAGGAGGAGAGGTCGTGGATAGATGAGATCAGATGAGGGAGACGGAGAGGGTGAGGAGAGATGGTGATCATGTGAGGGAGGGGGAGTGGGCGAAGAGAGAAGGTGATCAGATGAGGGAGGGGAGAGGGCAAGGAGAGATGGTGATCAGGGGAGGGAGGGGTGAGGGCAAGGAGAGATGGTGATCAGATGAGGGAGGGGGAGAGGGCGAGGAGAAATGTTGGTAAGATGAGGAAGGGGGTGAGGGCGAGGAGAGATGGTGATCAGATGAGGGAGGGGAGAGGGCGAGGAGAGATGGTGATCAGATGAGGGACAGGGAGAGGGCGAGGAGAGATGGTGATCAGATGAGGGAGGGGGAGAGGGCGAGGAGAGATGGTGATCAGAGTAGGAAGAGGTGAGGGCCAGGAGTGATGGTGATCAGGTGAGCGAGGGGGAGAGGGCGAAGAAAGATGGTGATCAGATGAGGGAGAGAGAGAGGACGAGGAGAGATGGTGATCAGGTGAGGGAGGAGTAGAGGGCGTGGAGAGATAGTGATCCGATGGGGGAGGGGGAAAGGGCAAGGAGTGATAGTGATCAGGTGAGGGAGGGGGGCAGGAGCAACTAGAGATGGTGATTAGTTGAGGGAGGAGGTGGTGATTAGTTGAGGGAGGAGGAGAGGGTGAGGAAAGTCGGTGATCAGATGAGGGAGGGGAGAGGGTGAGAAAAGGTGGTGATCAGATGTGGGACTGGGAGAGGGCGAGGAGAAATGGTGATCAGATGAAGGAGGGGTGAGGGCAAGGAGAGATTGTGATCACATGAGGGAGGGTGAGGGGGCGAGGAAAGATGGTGATCAGGTAAGGGACGGGGAGAGGGAAAGGAGAAAAGTTGGTAAGATAAGGGAGGGGGAGAGGGCGAGGAGAGATTGTGATCAGATGAGGGAGGGGCAGAGGGTGAGCAAAGATGGTGATCAGATGAGGGACGGGGAGAGGGCAAGGAGAGATGGTGGTCAGATTAGGGAGGGGAAGAGGGCAAGGAGAGATGGTGATCAGGTGAGGCAGGGGAAGAGGGCGTGGAGAGATGGTGATCAGATGAGGGAGGGGCAGAGTGCGAGGAGAGATGGTGATCAGATGAGGAAAGGGGAGGGGGCGAGTAGAGATGGCGATCAGATGAGGGAGGGTGAGAGGGCGAGGAGAGATGATGATCAGATGAGGGAGGGGAGAGGGCGAGGAGAGATGATGATCAGATGAGGGAGAGGGAGAGGGCGAGGAAAGTCGGTCATCAGATGAGGGAGGGGGAGAGAGTAGGCGAGATGGTGATCAGATGAGGGAGGGGAGAGAGCGAGGCGAGATGGGGATCAGCTGAGGAAGGGGGAGAGAGCGAGGAGAGATGGTGATCAGATGAGGGAGGGGGAGAGGGCGAGGAGAGATGGTGATCAGAGGAGGGAGAGGTGAGGACAAGGAGAGAGGGTGATCAGATGAGGAAGGGGGAGAGGGCGAGGAGAAAAGGTGGTAAGATGAGGGAGGTGGAGAGGGTGAGGAGAGATGGTGATCAGATGAGGGAGGGGAGAGGGCGAGGAGAGATGGTGATCAGCCGAGGGAGAGGGAGAGGGCGAGGAAAGTTGGTCATCAGATGAGGGAGGGGGAGAGGGTGATGAGAGATGGTGAACCGATGAGGGAGGGTGAAAGGGCAAGTAGTGATGGTGATCAGATAACAGAGGGGGAGAGGGGGAGGAAAGATTGTGATCAGATGAGGGAGGGGGAGTGGGCAGGGAGAGATGGTGATCAAGTGATGGACGGGTAGAGGCAAGGACAGAGGGTGATCGGATGAGGGAGGGGGAGAGGGTGAGGAGAGATTTTGATCAGATGGGGGGGGATAGGGCAAGGAATGATGGTGATCATATGAGGGAGGGGGAGAGTGCAATAAGAGATGGTGATCAGATGAGCGAGGGGTGAGGGTGAGGAGAGATGGTGATCAGGTGAAGGAGCAGGAGTCGACAATTGGAGAAGGTGATCAGATGGGGGAGCGGGAGAGGGCAAGGAGAGATGGTGACCATGTGAGGGAGGAGGAGAGAGCGTGGATAGATGGTGATCAGATGAGGGAGGGGGAGAGGGTGAGGAGAGATGGTGATCATGTGATGGAGAGGGAGAGGGCGAAGAGAGATGGTGATCAGAGGAGGGAGGGGGCGATGGGAAGGAGAGGTGGTGATCGAATGTGGGAAGGGGAGAGGCCGAGGAGAGATGGTGATCAGATGAGGGAGGGGAGAGGGCAGGGAGAGATGGTGATCAGGTGAGGAAGGGCGGCGGGGCAACTAGAGATGGTGATTAGTTGAGGGAGGGGGAAAGGGTGAGGAAAGTCGGTGATCAGCTGAGGGAGGGGAGAGGGCGAGAAGAGATGGTGATCAGATGAGGGAATGGAAGAGGGCAAGGAGAGATCGTGATCAGATGAAGGAAGGGTGAGGGCAAAGAGAGACTGTGATCAGAGGACAAAGGGGGAGATGGGAAGGAGAGGTGGTGATCGAATGAGGGCAGGGGGGAGGGCGAGGAGAGATGGTGATCAGATGAGGGAGGGGAGAGGGCGAAGAGAGATGGTGATCAGCCGAGGGAGAGGGAGAGGGCGAGGAAAGTTGGTCATCAGATGAGGGAGGGGGAGAGTGTGAGGAGAGATGGTGATCAGATGAGGGAGGGGAGAGGGTGAGGAGAGAAGCTGATCAGAGGAGGGAGGGGTGAGGGCAAGGAGAGATGGTGATCAGATGAGGGAAGGGGAGAGGGCGAGGAGAAATGGTGGTAAGATGAGGAAGGGGGTGAGGGCGAGGAGAGATGGTGATCAGATGAGAGAGGGGAGAGGGCGAGGAGAGATGGTGATCAGATGAGGGAGAGGGAGAGGGCGAGGAAAGTCGGTCATCAGTTGAGGGAGGGGAGAGGGTGAGAAGAGGTGGTGATCAGATGAGGGACTGGGAGAGGGCGAGGAGAAGTGGTGATCAGATGAAGGAGGGGTGAGGGCAAGGAGAGACCGTGATCAGATGAGGGAGGGTGAGGGGGCGAGGAAAGATGGTGATCAGATAAGGGATGGGGATAGGGCAAGGAAAGATAGTGATCAGATGAGGGAGGAGGAGAGGGCGAGGAGAGATGGTTATCAGAGTAGGGAGGGAGAGAGGGCTAGGAGAGATGGTGATCAGGTGAGGGAGGAGTAGAGGGCGTGGAGAGATAGTGATCCGATGAGGGAGGGGGAATGGGCAAGAAGTGATGGTGATCAGGTGAGGGAGACAGAGAGGATGAGGAGAGATGGTGATCATGTGAGGGAGGGGGAGAGGGCGAAGAGAGATGGTGATCAGATGAGGGAGGGGAGTGGGTGAGGAGAGATGGTGATCAGCTGAGGGAGAAGGAGATGGCGAGGAAAGTTGGTCATCAGATGAAGGAGGGGGAGAGGGTGAGGAGAGATGGTGATCAGATGATGGAGGGGAGAGGGCGAGGAGAGATGGTGATCAGATGAGGGAGAGGGAGAGGGCGAGGAGAGATGGTGATCAGATGAGGGAGAGGGAGAGGGCGAGGAAAGTCGGTCATCAGATGAAGGAGGGGGAGAGGGTGAGGAGAGATGGTGATCAGATGAGGGAGGGGAGAGGGCAAGGAGAGATGGTGATCAGATGAGGGAGAGGGAGAGGGCGAGGAAAGTCGGTCATCAGATGAGGGAGGGGGAGAGGGTGAGGAGAGATGGTGATCAGATGAGGGAGAGGGAGAGGGCGAGGCGAGATGGGGATCAGCTGAGGAAGGGGGAGAGAGCGAGGAGAGATGGTGATCAGAGTAGGGAGAGGTGAGGGCAAGGAGAGATGGTGATCAGATGAGGAAGGGGGAGAGGGCGAGGAGAAAAGGTGGTAAGATGAGGGAGGTGGAGAGGGTGAGAAGAGGTGGTGATCAGATGAGGGACTGGGAGAGGGCGAGGAGAAGTGGTGATCAGATGAAGGAGGGGTGAGGGCAAGGAGAGATCGTGATCAGATGAGGGAGGGTGAGGGGGCGAGGAAAGATGGTGATCAGATAAGGGATGGGGATAGGGCAAGGAAAGATAGTGATCAGATGAGGGAGGAGGAGAGGGCGAGGAGAGATGGTTATCAGAGTAGGGAGGGAGAGAGGGCTAGGAGTGATGGTGATCAGGTGAGGGAGGAGTAGAGGGCGTGGAGAGATAGTGATCCGATGAGGGAGGGGGAATGGGCAAGAAGTGATGGTGATCAGGTGAGGGAGACAGAGAGGATGAGGAGAGATGGTGATCATGTGAGGGAGGGGGAGAGGGCGAAGAGAGATGGTGATCAGATGAGGGAGGGGTGTGAGTGAGGAGAGATGGTGATCAGCTGAGGGAGAGGGAGATGGCGAGGAAAGTTGGTCATCAGATGAAGGAGGGGGAGAGGGTGAGGAGAGATGGTGATCAGATGAGGGAGGGGAGAGGGCGAGGAGAGATGGTGATCAGATGAGGGAGAGGGAGAGGGCGAGGAATGTCGGTCATCAGATGAAGGAGGGGGAGAGGGTGAGGAGAGATGGTGATCAGATGAGGGAGGGGAGAGGGCGAGGAGAGATGGTGATCAGATGAGGGAGAGGGAGAGGGCGAGGAAAGTCGGTCATCAGATGAGGGAGGGGAGAGGGTGAGGAGAGATGGTGATCAGATGAGGGAGAGGGAGAGGGCGAGGCGAGATGGGGATCAGCTGAGGAAGGGGAGAGAGCGAGGAGAGATGGTGATTAGTTGAGGGAGGGGGAGAGGGTGAGGAAAGTCGGTGATCAGATGAGGGAGGGGAGAGGACGAGAAGAGATGGTGATCAGGTGAGGGAGGAGAAGAGGTTGAGGAGAGATGTTGATCAGATGAGGGAGGGGCAGAGGGTGAGCAAAAATGATGATCAGATGAGGGAGGAGTAGAGGGCGTGGAGAGATAGTGATCCGATGAGGGAGGGGGAATGGGCAAGGAGTGATGGTGATCAGGTGAGGGAGGAGGAGAGGTTGTGGATAGATGAGATCAGATGAGGGAGACGGAGAGGGTGAGGAGAGATGGTGATCATGTGAGGGACGGGGAGAGGGCGAAGAGAGATGGTGATCAGATGAGGGGGAGGGAGATGGCGAGGAAAGTTGGTCATCAGATGAAGGAGGGGGTGAGGCTGAAGAGAGAAGGTGATCAAATGAGGGAGGGGAGAGGGCGAGGAGAGATGGTGATCAGATGAGGGACAGGGAGAGGGCGAGGAAAGTCGGTCATCAGATGAGGGAGGGGGAGAGGGTGAGGAGAGATGGTGATCAGATGAGGGAGGGGAGAGGGCGAGGCGAGATGAGGATCATCTGAGGAAGGGAGATAGAGCGAGGAGAGATGGTGATCAGATGAAGGACAGGGAGAGGGCGAGGAAAGTCGGTCATCAGATGAGGGAGAGGTGAGGGCAAGGAGAGATGGTGATCAGATGAGGAAGGGGGAGAGGACAAGGAGAGATGATGTTCAGATGAGGGAGGGGAAGAGGGCAAGGAGAGATGGTGATCAGGTGAGGGAGGAGTAGAGGGCGTGGAGAGATAGTGATCCGATGAGGGAGGGGGAATGGGCAAGGAGTGATGGTGATCAGGTGAGGGAGACAGAGAGGATGAGGAGAGATGGTGATCATGTGAGGGAGGGGGAGAGGGCGAAGAGAGATGGTGATCAGATGAGGGAGGGGAGTGGGTGAGGAGAGATGGTGATCAGCTGAGGGAGAGGGAGATGGCGAGGAAAGTTGGTCATCAGATGAAGGAGGGGGAGAGGGTGAGGAGAGATGGTGATCAGATGAGGGAGGGGAGAGGGCGAGGAGAGATGGTGATCAGATGAGGGAGAGGGAGAGGGCGAGGAAAGTCGGTCATCAGATGAAGGAGGGGGAGAGGGTGAGGAGAGATGGTGATCAGATGAGGGAGGGGAGAGGGCGAGGAGAGATGGTGATCAGGTGAGGGAGAGGGAGAGGGCGAGGAAAGTCGGTCATCAGATGAGGGAGGGGGAGAGGGCATGGAGAGATGGTGATAAGATGAGGGAGGGGGAGAGGACAAGGAGAGATGATGTTCAGATGAGGGAGGGGAAGAGGGCAAGGAGAGATGGTGATCAGGTGAGGGAGGAGTAGAGGGCGTGGAGAGATAGTGATCCGATGGGGGAGGGTGAAAGAAAAAGGAGTGATGGTGATCAGGTGAGGGAGGGGGGCAGGGGCAACTAGGGATGGTGATTAGTTGAGGGATTGAGGAGAGGGTGAGGAAAGTCGGTGATCAGATGAGGGAGGGGAGAGGGTGAGAAGAGGTGGTGATCAGATGAGGGACTGGGAGAGGGTGAGGAGAAATGGTGATCAGATGAAGGAGGGGTGATGGCAAGGAGAGATCGTGATCAGATGAGGGACGGTGAGGGGGCGAGGAAAGATGGTGATCAGATAAGGGATGGGGAGAGGGCAAGGAAAGATAGTGATCAGATAAAGGAGGAGGAGAGGGCGAGGAGAGATGGTTATCAGATTCGGGAGGGAGAGAGGGCTAGGAGAGATGGTGATCAGATGAGGGAGGAGTAGAGGGCGTGGAAAGATAGTGATCCGATGAGGGAGGGGGAATGGGCAAGGAGTGATGGTGATCAGGTGAGGGAGGAGGAGAGGTCGTGGATAGATGAGATCAGATGAGGGAGACGGAGAGGGTGAGGAGAGATGGTGATCATGTGAGGGAGGGGGTGTGGGCGAAGAGAGATGGTGATCAGATGAGGGAGAGGGAGATGGCGAGGAAAGTTGGTCATCAGATGAAGGAGGGGGTGAGGGTGAAGAGAGAAGGTGATCAGATGAGGGAGGGGAGAGGGCGAGGAGAGATGGTGATCAGAGGAGGGAGGGGTGAGGGCAAGGAGAGATGGTGATCAGATGAGGGAAGGGGAGAGGGCGAGGAGAAATGTTGGTAAGATGAGGAAGGGGGTGAGGGCGAGGAGAGATGGTGATCAGATGAGGGAGGGGAGAGGGCGAGGAGAGATGGTGATCAGATGAGGGACAGGGAGAGGGCGAGGAGAGATGGTGATCAGATGAGGGAGGGGGAGAGGGCGAGGAGAGATGGTGATCAGAGTAGGAAGAGGTGAGGGCAAGGAGTGATGGTGATCAGGTGAGCGAGGGGGAGAGGGCGAAGAAAGATGGTGATCCGATGAGTGAGAGAGAGAGGACGAGGAGAGATGGTGATCAGGTGAGGGAGGAGTAGAGGGCGTGGAGAGATAGTGATCCGATGGGGGAGGGGGAAAGGGCAAGGAGTGATAGTGATCAGGTGAGGGAGGGGGGCAGGAGCAACTAGAGATGGTGATTAGTTGAGGGAGGAGGAGAGGGTGAGGAAAGTCGGTGATCAGATGAGGGAGGGGAGAGGGTGAGAAAAGGTGGTGATCAGATGTGGGACTGGGAGAGGGCGAGGAGAAATGGTGATCAGATGAAGGAGGGGTGAGGGCAAGGAGAGATTGTGATCACATGAGGGAGGGTGAGGGGGCGAGGAAAGATGGTGATCAGGTAAGGGACGGGGAGAGGGAAAGGAGAAAAGTTGGTAAGATAAGGGAGGGGGAGAGGGCGAGGAGAGATTGTGATCAGATGAGGGAGGGGCAGAGGGTGAGCAAAGATGGTGATCAGATGAGGGACGGGGAGAGGGCAAGGAGAGATGGTGGTCAGATTAGGGAGGGGAAGAGGGCAAGGAGAGATGGTGATCAGGTGAGGCAGGGGAAGAGGGCGTGGAGAGATGGTGATCAGATGAGGGAGGGGCAGAGTGCGAGGAGAGATGGTGATCAGATGAGGGAATGGGAGGGGGCGAGTAGAGATGGCGATCAGATGAGGGAGGGTGAGAGGGCGAGGAGAGATGATGATCAGATGAGGGAGGGGAGAGGGCGAGGAGAGATGATGATCAGATGAGGGAGAGGGAGAGGGCGAGGAAAGTCGGTCATCAGATGAGGGAGGGGGAGAGAGTAGGCGAGATGGTGATCAGATGAGGGAGGGGAGAGAGCGAGGCGAGATGGGGATCAGCTGAGGAAGGGGGAGAGAGCGAGGAGAGATGGTGATCAGATGAGGGAGGGGGAGAGGGCGAGGAGAGATGGTGATCTGATGAGGAAGGGGGAGAGGGCGAGGAGAAAAGGTGGTAAGATGAGGGAGGTGGAGAGGGCGAGGAGAGATGGTGATCAGATGAGGGAGGGGAGAGGGCATGGAGAGATGGTGATCAGGTGAGGGAGGAGAAGAGGTTGAGGAGAGATGTTGATCAGATGAGGGAGGGGCAGAGGGTGAGCAAAAATGATGATCAGATGAGGGAGGAGTAGAGGGCGTGGAGAGATAGTGATCCGATGAGGGAGGGGGAATGGGCAAGGAGTGATGGTGATCAGGTGAGGGAGGAGGAGAGGTTGTGGATAGATGAGATCAGATGAGGGAGACGGAGAGGGTGAGGAGAGATGGTGATCATGTGAGGGGGGGAGAGGGCGAAGAGAGATGGTGATCAGATGAGGGAGAGGGAGATGGCGAGGAAAGTTGGTCATCAGATGAAGGAGGGGGTGAGGCTGAAGAGAGAAGGTGATCAGATGAGGGAGGGGAGAGGGCGAGGAGAGATGGTGATCAGATGAGGGACAGGGAGAGGGCGAGGAAAGTCGGTCATCAGATGAGGGAGGGGGAGAGGGTGAGGAGAGATGGTGATCAGATGAGGGAGGGGAGAGGGCGAGGCGAGATGAGGATCATCTGAGGAAGGGAGATAGAGCGAGGAGAGATGGTGATCAGATGAAGGACAGGGAGAGGGCGAGGAGAGATGGTGATCAGAGGAGGGAGAGGTGAGGGCAAGGAGACATGGTGATCAGGTGAGCAAGGGGGAGAGGGCGAAGAAAGATAGTGATCAGGTGAGGGAGGAGTAGAGGGCGTGGAGAGATAGTGATCTAATGGGGAGGGGGAAAGGGAAAGGAGTGATGGTGATCAGGTGAGGGTGGGGGGCAGGGGCAACTAGAGATGGTGATTAGTTGAGGGAGGAGGAGAGGGTGAGGAAAGTCGGTGATCAGCTGAGGGAGGGGAAGGGTGAGAAGAGGTGGTGATCAGATGAGGGACTGGGAGAGGGTGAGGAGAATAGTGAGGATGGGAGAGAGTCAGATGAAGGAGGGGTAGATAAGGAGGGGTGAGGGCAAGGACCGTGATCAGATGAGGGAGGGTGAGGGGGCGAGGAAAGATGGTGATCAGATAAGGGATGGGGAGAGGGCAAGGAAAGATAGTGATCAGATGAGGGAGGAGGAGCGGGCGAGGAGAGATGGTTATCAGAGTAGGGAGGGAGAGAGGGCTAGGAGAGATGGTGATCAGGTGAGGGAGGAGTAGAGGGCGTGGAGAGATAGTGATCCGATGAGGGAGGGGGAATGGGCAAGGAGTGATGGTGATCAGGTGAGGGAGACAGAGAGGATGAGGAGAGATGGTGATCATGTGAGGGAGGGGGAGAGGGCGAAGAGAGATGGTGATCAGATGAGGGAGGGGAGTGGGTGAGGAGAGATGGTGATCAGCTGAGGGAGAGGGAGATGGCGAGGAAAGTTGGTCATCAGATGAAGGAGGGGGAGAGGGTGAGGAGAGATGGTGATCAGATGAGGGAGGGGAGAGGGCGAGGAGAGATGGTGATCAGATGAGGGAGAGGGAGAGGGCGAGGAAAGTCGGTCATCAGATGAAGGAGGGGGAGAGGGTGAGGAGAGATGGTGATCAGATGAGGGAGGGGAGAGGGCGAGGAGAGATGGTGATCAGGTGAGGGAGAGGGAGAGGGCGAGGAAAGTCGGTCATCAGATGAGGGAGGGGGAGAGGGCATGGAGAGATGGTGATAAGATGAGGGAGGGGGAGAGGACAAGGAGAGATGATGTTCAGATGAGGGAGGGGAAGAGGGCAAGGAGAGATGGTGATCAGGTGAGGGAGGAGTAGAGGGCGTGGAGAGATAGTGATCCGATGGGGGAGGGTGAAAGAAAAAGGAGTGATGGTGATCAGGTGAGGGAGGGGGGCAGGGGCAACTAGGGATGGTGATTAGTTGAGGGATTGAGGAGAGGGTGAGGAAAGTCGGTGATCAGATGAGGGAGGGGA